>NC_091951.1:326204439-326521717 GCF_031021105.1 Erythrolamprus reginae | reverse complement strand
CTATGTTTCTATGTAATTTTTACACACTGGCGTAATATTATGGAATGGCCCCCTGGTTTTGCAAATGTTTTGTTTTGTAGTTTCCTAGTCTTTTTACAGGCATAGAATATTTTCTTTCAACTCACCTGTATAGCCTTCATAACAGGCAATAGTTCCAAAGACTTCTTGTATGATTTATTCCCTCACAAACTAAATCCATATTCCAAAAGATTACACAATGCACACACAGAGACTCTTTCATACACACACACACACACACACACACACACCACACTACATACACACAACACACACCATCATGCTTCCCTAATCCTGCTCCTCCCCCAATCACCCAAATTTCCCTAATGGTGCCTCTTGTGTTACTCATTTACTGACCCCCCTTTCTTTTCTCATGGGTAAAGCTCGCTGTTTATTTTGATTTGTCACAAATACTAGGTGTTGTGTGAAAAGTGTTGAACTTAGCAGGTCCGTACAGATAATGTGAGATGGGTCACTGGCTGTGATAAAGAGTAAGATATGCTGGGAATTAATCTGAAAGGTTTACTCGCCTCTCTGAGTCTCCTCATTTGCAGTCTACCAGTTAAGGACACTGTAAGTATATGATTCAGTATTAAGATGGCGCTTTAAAAATAAACTCGTATTCAGAGGCCAAACATTTTTTGATATTATTATTATTATTATTATTATTATTATTATTATCATCATCATCATTATTTATTCGATTTGTATGCCGCCCCTCTCTGCAGATATGTTTGAAGCCCAAACCAGGCTACTGATGAAAACTTTTATAAATGTCACTATTATAGAATAGTGACATTCAGCAACGACAACCATGTATAAAATAATTTAATTTTTATTTATTTATATTTATTTATTTATTTATTGTTAGAGTCATCAAGTCCAACCCCCTGCCTAAGCAGAAACCCTATAGCATCCCAGCCAAATGGCAGTCCAATTTCCTCTTAAAAATGTCCAGAGTATTGGAGTTCACAGCGTCCGCTGGTAGGTTGTTCCACTGGTTGATCGTTCTTTTTTTTTTTTTTTTGAAAAATACTTTATTTATTTACAAGAATAATTAAAAACAGGGAGGGGGATTGGGGGGAGGGGGGACAGAATGAAAGGTTGGGGGTAGGATAGGGTAGGGGGGGGAGAATTCAAAAACAAAACATATGATAATAAAATTGTAATACAAGTGAGTTATAGTACACAAGTGTTTTAGAAAAAACGTAGTAACTCTTATTTTCTTAATCTTACTATTTATATTTGGAAGTAACTCAAATATAGTGTTCCTTAGTATACATATGTTGACATTAAAGTTTTAGTTGTAAAGAAGTGGAATAAAGAAAAAGAGAAAGGGAGAAAAGAAAAGAAAAAAGGAATATAAAAAAAAGAAAAGAAAGAAAGAGAGAAGAGTCTGCATTTAATGCAGACGTTTTTATGGACGACTTTTGTTTAATTGTGGGGTGGGGAGTATGTGGGTGATATGATGGGTGTGTATAAAGATTGATTATTTTAAAAGTAGTTAGTATGTTTGTAATGTGTGTTAAGTTAGTTAGAAAACAGATAAAAAGAGATTTGATATATTTTCTTGTTGCAAATTTGATTAGTTTTTGGTGCTTCTTTTCTAATTTATTTTAATATTAATTTAAGTGTTGAAGGTAGTTTTGGGTATGGTAATGTATAAACTTTACAATAAAAATTTTTTGTATTTTTTCTGAGAAACCCATTTATGCCAACTTTCCCATGCTTCGTAATATTCTGAGTCATTTTTGTTTTGTGCTTCCATTGCTATTTTGGACATTTCAGCACATTCGTTAATTTTCGTAATTATTGTAAAGAAAGAGGGTACTTGGTCGGATTTCCAAAGAGAGGCATATGATATTCTGGCAGCAGTTATTATTTGTAGTATAAGGTATTTTTGTGTCTTAGTAAGATGTTGTCTGAATATCCCCAAAAGATAGAGCTCAGGTTTGAGTGGTAATTTGATTGACATGACTTGGTCGATTAGGGATTGAATTGTTGTCCAGTATTTTTGTGCAATTGGGCATGTCCACCATGTGTGGTAGTAGGTTCCAGGTTTGATCTTGCACTTCCAGCAGGTCGGTGAGAAGTTGGGAAACATTTTGGATATTCTTGCTGGGGGCAAATGCCAACGATAAAACATTTTAATTTGGTTCTCCTTATAGGACATTGCAGTTGTCATTTTATAGTTTGATGTCCATGTTTTCTCCCACTCAATTAAGTTAATCGTATATCCAAAATTCTGAGCCCAAGCTATCATACAACATTTCACTTGCTCTTCGGGATTTTCTTGAATTAGTAAGTAGTTGTACAATTTTGAAATCATTTTTGTAGAAGGGCCGAAAAGAATCGTGTCTATTACATTATTATTTTGAAATCCAAATTGCTTTTTGTGTTGTTCGTATTTTAGTTTAATTTGTAAATATGTTAACCAGTCTATATTAATTCCTTGATTGTTCAATTGTTGTTTAGAAATAAGAGCGTCTGATTCATCAAGTAGTTGTTGGTATCTCAGAGTTTTGGAGTACGAGAAAAGATTGGGAAAAGTTATTATTTCATTGGGGGATATCCATTTTGGTATTGAGGTGTAGTAATTTTTTTTTATAGTAAACCAGATTGTTATTAGTGTTTTACGTAAGTAATGGTTTTTAAAGTATTTGGGTATTTTGTGGTAGTCTGCTATCAAGAAAGTATGCCACCCAGCAAGAAGATCAAATCCTTCCAGAGTTAAGAGTCTTGTGTTTTGGAATGTAATCCAATTTTTAATCATGGTTAAAATGGTAGCTTGATAATACATGTAAAAATCTGGAAGTCCAAGTCCACCCCTGGATCTAAGGTCTTGAAGGTTTTTCAATTTTATTCTGGCCTTCTTCTTGGTCCAAATAAACTTCTTTACTTGTTTGTGGAGAATATTAAAAAAAGTTTTATTCAAATTTATTGGAGCAACCTGAAATAGGTAAAGAAACCTTGGAAGAATGTTTGATTTTATGGCAGCTATTTTTCCCATAATAGATAAGTTTAATTTTGACCATCTGTTAAGATCTTGTTGTATTTCTTTAACTAATCGTTCATAATTGTCTTTTTTGATCGTAGCATAATTCGAAGTCATCCAAATTCCTAAATATTTAATTTTTTTTGTGGTCTTTATTTTAATTAATTCTTCCAAGGTAAGTATCTCTTTTGGTATCATATTTTTTGTCAAAATTTGTGTTTTGTTTTTATTGATTTGTAGGCCAGATATTTCACCAAATTTATAAATTTCGTCAAATAGAATGGGTGCTGTTCGAATTGGATCTTGTAGGATGAATACAATGTCATCCGCAAAGGCCTGCAGTTTGTAATGTTCTTTTTTAATCATAATACCGTGAATTTGTGAGTTGTTTCTTATAGTCTTGAGAAAGGTCTCGATGGCCAGAATAAAAATAAGTGGGGACAGAGGACATCCTTGGCGTACACCCTTAGTTATAGTGATTGTGTTAGTAATATCATTGTTAAAAAGAATTTTGACCGATTGAATAGAGTAAATAGTTTTGATTAGATTGAAAAATTTGGAGCCAAAATTCATGAATTTAATTTGATTTATAAGATAATGCCATTGAAGACTATCAAAAGCTTTTTTGAGATCCATAAATATTAATGCAGCTGCTTTATCATAGTTTTTGTCATAGTATTCCAAGGCATTTAATATAGTTCTTGTGTTTGTGGAAATATTTCTTCCCGGAAGGAATCCGTTTTGATCAGAATGAATAATTTTATTTAATATATTTTTTAGTCTGTCCGCAATTATTGATGCAAATATTTTATAGTCAGTATTAAGTAATGCAATCGGTCTATAATTCTCCAAATGGTGTCTGTTTTCAATGTCTTTAGGGATAAGGGTTATATAGGATTCAAACCAGGACGCGGGCAGTTTTGCATGTGAGAGCGCATTGTTATAGATGTCTAAGAGTATGGGAGCCATTATATCCATATGAAATTTATAAAATTCAGATGGGATTCCGTCTGGTCCTGGGGTTTTATTGTTTTTTTGTTTGTTTATTGCAGCCTCAATATCCGAAATAGAAATTGGTTTGTTTAGAAGAGTTCTTTGGTCATCTGTTATCATAGTTGTTTGTTCATTTGTTTGTAAATATTTTGATATTAAATCGGCATCCAAATTTGAGACTTGGTAGAGTTGTTGATAAAAGTTTTGAATAATTTGTTTTTTTTCAGAATTGGTCGTTTTCAGTTGTCCAAAAGGATCAACTAAAGTATCTATGTTTCTATCGGATTTTTGATGAGCTAATTTGAGAGAAAGCCAACGTCCTGGTTTATTGGCCGCTTCAAAATATGTTTGTTTCGCATTTTTAACCTTTTGGGCAATATGTTGTTGTGTTATTAAATTTATTTGATGTTTGATCGTATTTATTTCTAATAGGGTTATGTTATTTTTAGGATCATTGCAGAGTAGCTTTTCTGCTTCTTGAAGAGAGATGTTTAGTTTTTGAAGTTGTGCATATTTTTCTTTGTTTTTGTTTGCTGTATATGAGATGTACACACCGCGTATATATGCTTTAGTGGCGTCCCACGCTATTTCGTTGGGTATCTCGCCATTAAAGTTAATTTGAATGAAAGGGGGGATATCATTCTGTATTTTATGTTGAAATTGTTTTTGGTTTATCACTGTTGAGTACATTGACCATCTATGCGGAATATTGTAAGTGTTGTCTTTTATTGTGAGTAGGAGGGGATTGTGGTCTGCCCAAGTTGCATTGAGTATTTGAACATCAATTATTTGATTTATTATTTCTATATTAGACCAAGCCATGTCAATACGTGAGCAGGTTCGATGGGGGGGAGAGAAAAAGGTATATTGTATAGATTTAGGGTAAAAGTATCTCCAAATGTCTTTTAAGGCATATTCATAAATTATTTGTTGAAAAGTAGAGGGAATGATGTTACGGGTACGGCACTTGGAGTTACCTTTATAATCCTTATTTACATCAACTATTGCGTTGAAGTCTCCAATTATCACAAAATTGTTTAAATCTAATTCTAATATTTTTTTGTGTAAATTTTTAAAATAGGAAGATTATCTAACAGATGGTGCATATATTGATATTATATTTATTGTTCTTTTATTTTGTAGGGTTATTTGCACAATTAGTAATTGACCATTTTCATCGGTATATATTAATGTTGGAGAATAAATTTTTTTAACATATAGAACTATGCCTCTCTTTTTTTCGGAAGCGGAAGCACAAAAGAGTTCAAACTCAGATTTAATTTTAGGGTTGGGAATAGCTAAAAGAGTAGTATCTTCATTTTTAATGTGGGTTTCTTGTAGTGAGATTACATCATAGTTGTTTTCAAATAGTTTATGGAATATTTTTTGTCTCTTTTTATATGAGTTCAGACCATTTATGTTTGTTGAAAATAGTGTGATTTGAGGTTGTTTATTGTTGTGGTATTGGTTCCTTAAATTTCTCCTTTCTTGCCTCAGCTCTTGCCCGGGTGACTGGTCCATGTTTGCTTGACTCATCATTTTGACTTTGTAGTTCTTGATCATTATTTATCTGATTGTCATCAAGGGTAGCTTCTTCATTCCGGGGAGTGTCTCTAGTGTCGAATTCTTTAAGGGCAGATTGATCCATCTTCAAGATGTGGGCGTAGAAGTCTCTTGCATCTTCAGGAGTGGAAATTTTATATTTTTTATCCAGAAGTGTAATCGTCATTCCTTCTGGAATCATCCACCTAAACTGTATAGATTCTTTATTTAATTTAGTGGCTAGCGTTTGATAGGGTTTGCGTTTCTCCCTTACTCGCTTCGGGATTTGGCGTAAGATTACTATGTCTCGACCTTGATGAGTAGCTGGATTATCCTTAGAGGCATTATAAATTTCGTCTCTAAGTTTCCTTTTGAGAAAACGTACGTGGACCTCTCGTGGGAGTCTGTTTCGTCTAGCGTATGAAGTTGTAAGCCGGTATACCTCGTCCATTTGTGCTAAAATTTCGTCCGTTGGTTTATCAATAATTTTAGATATTATTGTCGCCACCGTGTAAGGAAGGTCTTGTTGATCATTTTCTGTGATATTTTGGAAACGCAAAAAAAGGCTGATTTCTCAAGCTCCAGGTTCATAAGGGACTCTTCCAGGGATTTATTGTTGTATTCTGCCTTTGCTTCTGAAAACTGAAATTTGGTCTCCATCCTGTTGGTTAATTCTTCGATATTGTTTATTTTTTCTGTGTTCTTGGTGATTGTTTCACAGACAACTTCCATTTGGTCTTCCAATTTAGTCGTTCGCTCCTCAAGACAACCCGCATGTTCTTGAATTTTCTTGATGTCTTGCTTCATTTCTCCCATCGTTCCCTTTATGGATTCGAAATTAATATCTAGTGTGTCTTGCATTTTGTTCATCTTCTCCAGTAAGGCATTTAGTGATATGTTAGGAATTTCTTGTGTTTGTTGTTGGAGAGATGCTTTGTCTGACAAATCCGCTGAGCGTTGCTGGGTTGAATTTGGTGTTGCAGGCTGATTGGGGTTTTTCTTCCAAGATTTCATAAGGGTTGGTTGATTTGAGGCAGACATTTTGTATTAAGGAGAAGTCGTTAGAACAGTATATAAATGGTGTGTATGTTATAGTAAAAAGATGTATGTGGTGTAAAGAAGTATATGTAATGTTGTCGGAAGTAATAAGGTTAGAGTAATTAAGATGATATAGAAAGTTGCAATATGTGTAGTAAAGATTTTTTGTTTTTGTTTTTAAAGATACAATTAGTAGAGAGCTGTTAAAAGAATATCAGAATTTGTTACAGTTAAGAAGTAACAAGGGAAAGACAGTTTATATTTAGGGTTCAAGTTATCAATAAAATAGCATTTAGATCAATATGACTCCAGTAATAATATCTCAATGTATGGAAAAGAAAAGGGAGGGAAGAAGAAGTGGGAGAAAATAATAGTTCAGTAGTACAATTATTCAATATTCAATATGAGGGGAAAAACAGTCAATCAATCGGGGGATTACTCTATTAAGGAATTAAATCAGTTGATTAAGTCAGTTGATTAGATCAGATAAATCTTAAACATTAATTTACTATAAGTTATAAAATAAAAGAAAAAAAAGTCCTGTTACTATTTGGTATTTAAAGTTAATTAAGGATAAATAACAATAAAGTCTAAGGTTTAGTATTAGTCAAGATAATCTATCAGTATATTCTAGCTAAGTATAGTACAGTCTATCTTAATATAATATAATACAATATAATTTATATAAATAGTTCTAAATAGTTATAAATAGTTCAGCAAGTAGAGTAGATATAGTATTACACAATTGGATAAAGAAGTTTTGCCGGTATATATAGTCCAAAGATAGTCCAAAGATATCAAAATAAGATTTAAGTAAATTAAGTAAGTTAAGAAGAATTCAATCCAAATCAATCCAAATCAAAGGGTTCGTGATTCGACAACAGTATGGTGCTATTGAGTTAATCCAATTCAGTACAGTTCAGTTCAGTTATATTGAGAGTTTGATAGAAGGATATTGCTGGGGTATAAATTCAAAGAGTAAAGTCAATGGTTTCAACTTTTGTTTGTAGTTAATGAAATAAATTTAATGACAAAGTTCCAGGAAGGATGAGAAATAAAAGAGACAGTCGAGGATTAGCAAGTTGTCCAAAAGTCCGGATCTATGAACGTCCAGAATTCAAGTGTCCTAATATCAAATTGTCAAATTGTCCAAGTTGTTTAAATTCCAAGTATCCAAAAGTAATCCAATATATGTAAAGATGTCCAAAAAGAAAGGGAGTAATACTAGTGAGAATTAAGAGAGAAAAAAAAGCAAAAATATCTATCTATGCAAAGTTTATTTATTTAATATTAAAGGAGGGAAGTGAAAAGTAATAAAAATTAAGGCAAAATTGGGGCAGAATTAAGGCAAAAAGGGTATGGAAAGTAAGGTAAATGGTAGGTAAAAAAAAATTGGGTCGGGGTTTTCCGGTTGCTGTTTTAACTCTAATCTGCTTTATTTTTTTTTTATTTTTTTTCCCACTAATCAAGATGTTATTTCAAAGACAAATAGCAAAAATATCCTTGTTGGGGGGGGTTTGAACTTTCTCCTACCTTCAAAGCACGTTACTTAAACCTTCTCTCCCTGCGAGAATTTAAAGTGTAGCTGATAGTTCTAGGGCAAGTCAAAATCACAGATAGACGTGGCGAAAATTCATTTTAAAAACCTTCAAGTAAATTCCGCCGAGTCATCGTCGCCATCTTTGCCAGGATCGTAACACTCACAAATCGAAGTCGCCGCCTCTCGTTCTTCAGACTCAAAAAAAGGAGTCGAGATGTCTCTTTCGCAGGGAGTAATCCAACACGTAATCCACAGATCCAAAAACCGTTCTCAGTCCTTCTGCAGCAAGCAATAACACCCCCAAAGGTATTTGTCGTTACCGCGGCTTCCAAAATAAAGCAGAGCGCAGCGCTTCCGGATCAGCAAAAAAAGCTGATCTCTTTGGTTGATGATTTGGAGGATCTCCCGTCCCCCGGGGGGGGGGGTCCGCCGAACACCCCCGGGTGCACGAAAACTTCCCCTCAAAGACCTTGGGCTCTACGGGTCCGCGGTCGCCCGATAGGGCAATCAATCAACGCAAAAGGCCAGATGAAACCCGGAGGACCGGGAAACACACAGCGACAGCACCGCACCACAACCGGAAGTCCTCCCACTGGTTGATCGTTCTGACCATCAGGAAGTTCTTCCTTATTTCCAGGTTGAATCTCTCCTTGGTCAGCTTCCAGCCGTTGATCCTCGTCCGGCCCTCCGGTGCCCTGGAGAATAAAGTGATGGTAGAGCCAGACAGTGGCTGAGGAGACTCAATCTTCTAGAATAGAATAACAGAGTTGGAAGGGACGTTGGAGGTCTTCTAGTCCAACCACTGTTCAGGAGGTAACCCTACACCAACTTCAGACAGATGGTTATCTAACACCTTCTTACAGCATTGGAGCAACTTCTGGAGGCAAGCTGTTCCATGGATTAATTGTTCTAACTGTCAGGAAATTTCTCCTTAGTGAATTTTTTTGGGTGTAGTATCTCTGCTCTATCTAAAGAGAAGTTCCTAGAAAGTCCCTGCACCTTTTCCAAGCCAGCAAGATATTTAAACCATTTTTCCTTCTGTTTAACTGTGTCCAAGTCTCAAAGGGGTCCTATCCTTGGAAGATTTAAGAGTCTCCTAATAGCTTTTCATGAGGGGAAACTGAGAATACCCCATTTGAATAAGGAAGAAGAAGTTATTGAAAGTTATTGAAACAAGGTGTGCTTTGTTACACTGCCCTTAATACAAAGATGCCCAATTAGAGCTAATATTTTCCCTTCTAGTCAGACTTCCAAGCCACACAGATTCCTTCTGGTTACAGTACTTGGTGTCCCATCAATGCAATTTTATTTATCTGAATACAGTGTTGTTAAGTTTTATTTTACTATTTACAAAATGCATTGCACTTTCCCAACATCAGTTTTATAAAGTAGTCAGTTTTGTTCCAATTGTTATTTCCCATCTCATAATTTCTTCTTTTTCTCCTCCTTTTTTAAATTGACAAATAACTCTAGAATAAAGTTGATTGATTGATAGATTGAATGAATGAGTGGGCCTAGTGTCAAGGAAGCAGGACATGGGGATTGATCATAAGCTTCCAAGCTCCAAAGATTCCTTTGGGAAGACATTTGGTTTGCCAGCTCAGCAATCACTGTGGGATTTATAGGACATAATTCTGTATTAAAGCTACATGTGAAAAACTCTATGTATAAACCTTGGTTTACTATCTGTCTGCCTGTCTGCCTATCTGTCTGTCTGTCTATCATCTACCTACCTACCTACCTACCTACCCACCCACCCACCCAACCCCCACCCACCCACCCACCCACCCACCCACCTATCTATCTATCTATCTATCTATCTATCTATCTATCTATCTATCTATCTATCTATCTTCGTCTGTCTGTCTGTCTGTCTGTCTATCATCTATCTATCTATCTATCTATCTATCTATCTATCTATCTATCTATCTATCTATCTATCTATCTATCTATCTATCTATCTATCTATCTATCTAGCTAGCTAGCTAGCTAGCTAGCTAGCTAGCTAGCTAGCTAGCTATCCAGCCTTTATATTATTATTTTTTAATAAATAAGGTGGTGAACATATCTGGTACGCCTTCCTACTATCTTTCCCACAACAACCCTGTGAGGTGAGATGGGCTGAGAGAGAGAGAAGGAGAGAGAGACAGAGACACAGAGAGACAGAGAGAGGGATGGAGAGAGATGGCCCAAAGCCATCCAGTTGGTTTTAATGCCTAGGGCAGGACTAGAATTCAAAGTCTTCTGGTTTCTAGCCCCATGCTTTAAAGACAAGACCAAACTGACTATCATCTTTTATCTTCATTATCTGTGATGTGTCAGCTTTCAACCGGCAAGGATCCTGCAAGTAGAAAGCTAATCTACTATCAGATACTCCTTTATCACATGCTTCTGCTGAAATCTTTGAAATGGTTTGGATAGAATTTTTTTTCTTTTAAGTACACGCCCTTGCAAAGACATTATTTTATTCCTGTACCTTTTATTCTAGACAAGACATGCGATGCATATTTAAGAGCATCCCTAATTCAGATTCCAGTTCAGTTCAAATAAGCTTACATATCTCAGTTCCAGACACCTTGCTCAGTTTTTAATGCCAAGCTGACATAAAATAAACCCACTCAGATCAGCTGTGCCAACTGCCATCCGCTGGTCAGGATAAGCCCCTAAATTTCTATCGCACCCTTTAAATGTAAACAAAGCGTGGCTTAAACATATTCTCAATCTTTATGAGATAGTAAGTCCAACTCATATGACCGGTGTAGTCCTTACAACCTTAAATAAAAGTGAGATGATCTGTTTTAATTTCCAGGTTAGTGAGGTTAAAATTTAGCAGCTCTCAAGCTTGTAACCAGGAGTCCTAATTCTGCCCATATGTTCTTGCAAATCAGCACTATAGATTCAAGAAAAGCTTCCTTCTGAATAAAAATATTAAGGATTACCTTATTAAGCAACATAGGCGAAATGCTTAAAGGAACCACTATATGCATGCTGAGCTAAATCATCTACCTTTATTGCAAAGCACTGTGAACAACCCGAAGGTATTTTTACAGGTTGGGCTAGACTCCGAAGTCAAGAAAGAACAGAATAATACAATCTGCTTCCCACTGTGTCCCCCAGTCCAGCTATTACATTTGTAAAGCAGACATTTTTGTTCTTCCGAAGCAAATTTGTTCTTTTTCCTTTACATGAAAATGTGTCTGTTTTGCACTGATAAACAATCCATGCCATCCAACCTTGTCAACCAATCAGTGCATTGCCAAACAGCAATTTGTTTGGGAAAGAGTAATTAGAAATATGAGCCAATCTGCTGAAGGATCAAAATGCTACGAACAAAACATTCACTGGCCTTCTGGTTTGTAACTCTCCTAGCAGAGCAATTGTATAAATTACTGTACCACAAGCAAGATATAAATCAGTCCTCTTTATGAAACTTGCCTGCGTACTGATTTAAAAGGAAATGGAAAATCACTCTTAGGTTAAATATACAAAGGGAATCTGATCAAACACTCAATTTAAATTTCAGGCTCAGGTTAGTTGCAGGGGAAAAAAAATCCAGACCGAAGTGCCATGCTTCGTGGGCACTGTCATTGTGATTATTTGTTTATCTTGCAGTGTTGCATGAATTCATTTATGACATACGGCAAACCAACAAATTATTTATTAAGTGGGATATATGTAGCAAGATGACGTGTATATTGCAAGTGGCTAATGAGGATTGTGTGGCATGTGAAATGGGGGACACGAAGTAGTGTTTTATCTCCCACAGGAAAGAATTAAAAAAAAACCCACTTCTTGGCAGGGGAGGGGAAAGCAAAGGAGAGGGTGGAGACAGGAAAGGAGCAATTATCTAAATGTGTTCTTTCAGCTTGATCCTTGCAGCCTTTGGAACTTAAAACCTTCTGATCCTGTGTTCCATATTCACACCACCATGGAATATAATGCCACGGCAATATCCACCATCTAATTTTTCAGACTTTTCTTCTGCCAAAGAGGCTTCTGTTCTCCTCAAAAGACTGTCATGAGATACATGTCAAGTACTCCATTTGATGTGTATTTGAACTCCATTTATTGAGGCAGGTGACAAAGAGTATGCTACCACTGCTGATGGCATTTTCTGTTACCTGTCTTCCTATCATCCTGAAGATTCCCTGGCTGCCTCAATCTCCCATTATTATTTTTGGGGGAAAGGAACGGAAATAATTATTTTCTTAGACTATAACCAAACAAATTTCTTGTCCTGTGAAATAAAATACAACAAAACCCCCTTTCAATTTCAATAAGAATATAGGCAAGGAATTTATCTCTCTCTAGTATTATTTATTTATTTACTTACTTACTTACTTACTTACTTACTTACTTACTTACTTACTTACTTATTTATTGGATTTGTATGCCGCCCCTCTCCGTGGACTTGGGGCGGCTAACAACAGTGACAAAAACAGAATGTAAAAATCCAATACTAAAAACAGCTAAAAACCCTTGTTATAAAACCAATCATACATACAAACATACCATGCATAAATTGTAGAAGCCTAGGGGGGAAAATTATGTTAGTTCCCCCATGCCTGACAGCAGAGGTGGGTTTTGAGGAGCTTATGAAAGGCAAGGAGGGTGGGGGCTATTCTAATCTCTGGGGGGAGTTGGTTCCAGAGGGCCGGGGCCGCCACAGAGAAGGCTCTTCCCCTGGGCCCCGCCAAACAACATTGTTTAGTTGACGGGACCCGGGGAAGGCCCATTCTGTGGGACCTAACTGGTCGCTGGGATTCGTGCGGCAGAAGGCGGTCCCTGAGATAATCACATTACTGTGTTTTCAGAGTATAAGAATCACTGGAGTGGAAGTTTTGGGGAGGAATATAGGGGGGGAAATCTATCTAACAGGTATTCATCAGGCTAGTGTTCTTAGTTTGGTCAGCTTCAGCACATTATTTTATCCCCTGGTTAGGGCTGAAAAAAAACACTTATTTGGAGGGAGTAGCAATGAAAACAGACTGCGGAGTGTTGGTGTAACATGGGCATACCTTGGGAAGTCCATGATTGCTCTCGCAGCTGCATTCTGCATGATCTGAAGCTTCCGAACACTTTTCAAAGGTATGTAGAGAGCATTACAGTATTATATTTCTTGGCCTGACCAATCATCATAAATTACTGGGGCTGTTTTTTTAGAAAGATGTCAATAGCTGATTTGCTTTGCACAAAATTATGCCAAGCAGCATGAGACATTTGAATGGACAGTAGTAACTATTAACATGCCAAGCACAATTATATTTCTTCACCTCTCTCCAGCCATACGCTTAGATCTTTTCACCCAGGCAATCCACAGTTCGTTCGTTTGTGACCATCTCAGCTAATGACGACAGAGTCGTCTTCTTCAGATGCTGGCTGAGAGGCTGGTTCTGGTTCCCTCAGGGGGTTTGCAAGCCCCCCCCCCACATCCCAGACAGGTGCCTCTCTTCTTCACTCCTCCTCCAGGGTAGATCTGACCTGGAACTGATTGGTTCCAAGGTCTCCAAGCAGTTGAGAGTCAGGATTTCCCACAGAGCGCAGGGAGCTCCATGCCACTGGGATGTTGGCCCTTCCCTTCCCTACCAAACACAATTATGGGGGACACCAATGCATGTCTGTATATTAAGAACAAAAGCTATAATGCAATTCAGCACGGTTAAAGCATTTACCAATAATCTCTGTTAAAGTTAATCTCCAAGAAGAAACAGAATTTTATAAAACTTGGCAAAAGGTCTATAGTTGGTGGAATAAAAGAAATGCTTAAAGATGTTAAAATAAAGAGTTTAATAGTTAAATTTATTAGACAGAATATATTATATAAAGACATTTTATAGAAATGTTTACTTTTCTGAATTGATCTAAACTATAATTAGTTTTTCCTTTTTGTATTAAGAAGACTTCAATGCTGAGTGGAGCAACTGTAGTTCCTTTTTATGTTATGTGTTATGTTTTGTCTATTTTATGTTTGCTTGACATGTTATGTCTTTTATTTTGAAAATAATAAAAATATTTTTTAAAAAATAAAGTTAATCTCGGAATAAAGTTAAACTTTATTCTGGTTGCCTGGAAAACAAACAAACTAATTATTGAGGACGCAAAACCCAATACAATCAATACAATTACAACAATTGCATAAGGCATAAACCCTTTGGTGGCGAACCTATGGCACATGTGCCAGAGGTGGCAAACTCAGAGCCCTCCCTGTGGCTGCTCTTCTGGTTTATGGCATGCCAGAAAACAGCTTGAATATGGTCAAAAATGGCCAAAAAAAGGCATGCACACTGGCCAGCTGGACTTCGGTTTCCAGCGCTCCATTGCGCACACATGTTCCGGTTTGGGCACTTGGTGCCAAAAAGGTTTGTCATTTGTGGAATAAACTATAAGGCAGAGGTCTTCAAACTTGGCAACTTTAATTCTTGTGGACTTCGACTCCCAGAATTCTCCAGTCAGCTATGCTGGCTGGAGAATTCTGGGAGTTGAAGTCCACAATTAATAATAATAATAATAATAATGATGATGATGATGATGATGATGATGATGATGATAATAATAATAATAATAATAATAATAATTATTATTATTATTATTATTATTATTATTATTATTATTTATTAACAAAAACAATATAATAGTAATACAAATCTAATATTTAAAAAAGTATATATAAAACCCCAACAATTAAAACCATACAACACATGCATACCAAACATAAAATATAAAAGCCTGGGGGAGGTGTCTCACTTCCCCCATGCCTGGCGATATAGGTGGGTCTTGAGTAATTTGCGAAAGACAAGGAGGGTGGGGGCCGTTCTAATCTCCGGGGGGAGTTGATTCCAGAGGGCCAGGGCCACCACAGAGAAGGCTCTTCCCCTGGGGCCCGCCAAACGACATTGTTTTGTCGACGGGACCCGGAGAAGGCCAACTCTGTGGGACCCCCGCTATAAGGTATTCCATGACTCTTCCTTGTTTTAGCTGCAAAAGATGAGCCTACTTTACATGGAAAGGCAAGTGAGGTAAAGCAGAATGACCACTTTCCCCTTAGAAGAGAACCTGCATTGCATCATGAAACAGCTCTTAAAGAAAACTCTCAAATTGTCACCAAAGGGAAGCCTCTCCTTTCAAACATCTACACAGCTCTAAAAGCTTTCGAGTAAGACTCACCTTTAAATTGTGCCATAAGCCACTTGGGATTACTGAGATACCTATCTGAATTTACTCTAGCCTCTTGACTTCCGTTAAAATATTCTCCGCCAAGCATAAGGACCTTTCTGAGAGCTATTAAGTTATAGCACATTAACGTTAACATCATTTTGGGTTATTAACCGAGCAATTCACCATTTAAAATTTGCCTGGATGACAAACATGTCATGGAAGGTCTTGGGAGCAACAGCGTTTTGTCTTTTTAACGATGGGTTACATCATTTTGAAATGGACGAGTTTGCACTTTTCATCCCATTTGGGGCATTTGCTCAAAACCTTTACAAAATGTGTGACAAGGAATGACATAATGACATACTGGGGCCATTTTGATTATATCAATCTTATTTTTTATAACTTTCAATGGAAGTAAATGTTAATTTTATTTAAGATACATATCTACTTAGTGATGCAACAAAATAATTTACAATGGAAGGTGAAATTCTAAGCCTGTAGAAATTCTAACCCTTTTTTGGCTCAGGTGCCAAAAGGGTGTGGCATGCACAATAGGGTGCATGCGTGTTTCCACACCCATAATCAGTAATGGGCAGCCAAAATTTTTACTGCCACACTGTGGGTGTGGCTTATTTTGTGGGTGTGGCTTGATGGTCATGTGACTTGGTAGGAGTGACTTGTTCAAGTAAACTGCTATTGCCGCACAATGCCTTTTCATCTCAGCTGTGGGTAGAGTGAGGGCTTCGTGAGGAAAGACTGCAGCCAAGACTGCTTAGGCACAGCTCTCCTGGCCTTGGGAGGTGGCCGTGTGAGGCTGGAGGGCAGGAGAGACGGAAGCTCGTCCGAGGCCAGGAAGGAGAAAAGAGGGGAAAAGCGAGGAGCGCACATCAGCAGCAGCAGGGAAAAAAAGGAGAGCCGAACTGAGATGGGTAATCCAGGAATTTACTGCCGCCGGTCAGCTGGAGCTGTGCATGCAGCTTCATTTCCGCCGGTGGAACTGTGTCCCACCCCGTCCTACCTGACCACCCCTGCCCATAATGCAATGCCCTCCCCCGTGCATGTGCACAATCCCTGCACTGCCCCCTTGTGCATGCACACAACCCCACCCATGCTACCTCCTGCGCATGGGCACAGGCCTTACTGAAGCCTCTGGATTTCCTGTAGGCCTGTTGGGCTATTTTTCGCTGTCCCCAGAGTTCAGTAAAACCTCCTGAAGCCAGAGGATGGCAAAAAAATGGCCCAATGGGCTAACTGGGAATTCAGAAACAAAAAGGAAGTGGAGTTGCCCTACTACTTACTTTCAGATAGTTGCAGCCCATTCCTTCTGTACCTGCCAAGGCTTTCCTGAAGGCCTCTGTAGCCAATAACAGAGCTCTGGATCGATCTGGAGCTTTGCTATTGGCTGCAGAGGCCTTCAGAAAAGCCTTGCCGGCTGCAGAAGAAATAGGTTAAGGTGTGGGAGATCTGGTGGCAACTGTCCAATGCTGGAGAAGTTCCTGAAGACCTTTGATAGTGAAAAGGAGGCTGGGAGTGAGCACACAAGTGAACATAAGTCACCCCTTAAACGTCGTCTTTCAATCCTTGTTAACAGGAGATGTTCCTGAGGATTGGAGAATGGCAAGTGTTGTGCCTATCCACAAGAAGGGCAGTAGAGAAGAAGCTGGTAACTACAGGCCAGTTAGCTTGACATCAGTTGTCGTTAAAATGATGGAGACTCTACTGAAAAAGAGGATAAATCAGCACCTAAAAAACAATAACTAATTGGACCCAAATCAGCATGGCTTTACTGAAGGCAAATCATGTCAGACTAATCTCATTGATTTCTTTGACTATGTCACAAAGGTGTTGGATGAAGGTGGTGCCGTGGATATTGCCTACCTGGACTTCAGCAAAGCCTTTGATACGGTTCCACATAAAGAGCTGATAGATAAATTAGTGAAGATTGGACTTAATCCCTGGATAGTTCAATGGATTTGCAGCTGGCTGAAGCATAGACACCAGAGGGTTGTTGTGAATGGCGAGTATTCTGAGCAGAGTCAGGTTACAAGCGGTGTGCCACAAGGGTCTGTTCTGGGTCCTATTCTTTTTAATATGTTTGTGAGTGACATAGGGGAAGGTCTGGTAGGGAAGGTTTGCCTATTTGCCGATGACTCTAAAGTGTGCAATAGGGTTGATATTACTGGAGGCGTCGGCAATATGGTAAATGATTTAGCTTTACTAGATAAATGGTCAAAGCAATGGAAACTGCAGTTTAATGTTTCCAAATGTAAAATAATGCACTTGGGGAAAAGGAATCCTCAATCTGACTATTGTATTGGCAGTTCTGTGTTAGCAAATACTTCAAAAGAAAAGGATTTAGGCGTAGTGATTTCTGACAGTCTCAAAATGGGTGAACAGTGCAGTCAGGCAGTAGGGAAAGCAAGTAGGATGCTTGGCTGCATAGCTAGAGGTATAACAAGCAGGAAGAGGGAGATTATGATCCCGCTATATAGAATGCTGGTGAGACCACATTTGGAATACTGTGTTCAGTTCTGGAGACCTCACCTACAAAAAGATATTGACAAAATTGAACGGGTCCAAAAACGGGCTACAAGAATGGTGGAAGGTCTTAAGTATAAAACGTATCAGGAAAGACTTAATGAACTCAATCTGTATAGTCTGGAGGACAGAAGGAAAAGGGGGGACATGATCGAAACATTTAAATATATTAAAGGGTTAAATAAGGTCCAGGAGGGAAGTGTTTTTAATAGGAAAGTGAACACAAGAACAAGGGGACACAATCTGAGGTTAGTTGGGGGAAAGATCAAAAGCAACATGAGAAAATATTATTTTACTGAAAGAGTAGTAGATCCTTGGAACAAACTTCCAGCAGACGTGGTAGATAAATCCACAGTAACTGAATTTAAACATGCCTGGGATAAACATATATCCATCCTAAGATAAAATACAGAAAATAGTATAAGGGCAGACTAGATGGACCATGGGGTCTTTTTCTGCCGTCAGACTTCTATGTTTCTATGTTTCTAAGGCTGGTTTCATAAGGGAGGCGCTCCATTTCCTTGATTCCTTTTGATGGATGGACTAGGATTGTCTTTCCCCTGTTTCGTTTGAAAGTGTTGAATTGGGGCAGTCTGCGTTTGGATCAGTGTCCTTGTCTTTCCCTCCACCATCATCTCCCCAGTATCCTGCCACTTCCTGGCTTCCTTATTATATTTTACGGAAACTTCTCCTTGTGTTGAGTTTTTTTCCAATAGCAGTATTCTTGTTCTCATTAAAAAGGAATGCTCATTCTCATAAATGATTGGAGAATTTCATGTTCCTTCAAAGAAGTTTGTCGGAGTGTACCATTAAATTGCTCTGTCCTCACATTTGAGAGACTATTTTGAAAAGCCACATCTATCCAAACTCTTTGTTGGACAAATAACTGTAGAAACAAGTAGCCTTGTAGCCTTGTGTGTTATGATCCTTCTCATCTGTAATGAGGAGTTGGAGACTGAAGGTTTACTACTCTAGTTCTTGAATGACATTCAGGCCATAAGACGTTGCATGTTCATTCAGAATAAGAGGGCTTAATTGTCTGCTTTCAAAGTGACGAGAGACTGAATAAAGGTAGTTTTGTATTCCCACCATTACTGTTAATATGAAGCATGTCACATCGCTCTGGTTTGAAGTACATTTTTAGAAGCATAAACCATAGAGGGATTACCTTGGAAACACACTCTGAATTTCCAGAGGTGATTGGACAGGTCACTAGACATTCAGAAAAAGGAGGCAGGAGAGACAAAGTGAGGCAGCATAGCCCTCTTACATAGTTTTCCAATGCATGGGGATGAGTCTTATTAAACATATATTTTTTTAAAAAGGAGGTTTATACACCATAATACTTAGGGCTCCAAATACAGGCTTGCAACCCTAATCTGCTTGTCCAAGAGAAGAATAAGGAAGAAACTTGGATGATGCTGATCTGCATAATAAATTTATTATGCTTGAATCCAAAATAAATGCTTATATGTTCTGCCGGGCTCTCTGATAGGAGCCTCCCGAAAATTCAAGGATACAAATTTCAGACACACACACGTTTGAAAAATCAAAACAATGTTCTTTATCACAAAAGTCAAAATAAACTAAGCACTCTTTTTGTATTGCAAAGAGCACTCTTCCCAAAACAACCGGGTAGTCTGTACAATTTCCCTTAAGCAGTCATTAAGTACTTAGCCAGCAGTTGTGGAGAACCTTCACACCCCTTCTTCTTCCAACGAAGTGAGTTGCTCTGCTTTGGTTTCAAAGGCGTGAAAAAGCAACAAAGTCCAGCACACAAGATTCCTGACAACTGCTAACAGATATTCTTCCACAATGGCCAAACTCACATGCTGCTATTTATAGCAGCAGCCCTAATAACTGGAGCCCCACCCAAACACAGGTGGCCTCCCTTATTTCCTGTAATATGTTCTTACTTGGTCTCTTCTACGCATAATTCTGCGCTTGCGTGGGTCCAAAATGTCATCATCTGAAGCAATAGAAGATAAGGAAGATTGACTGCCTTGGCTGTGTGCCAAGCCCTCCTCTGCCGAGTCACTCCCACCTTCTTCTTCGTCCAAGGAAACTAAACTCTGAACTGATTCTGTCGGCAATAACACAGGCCTGTGACATGTTGAAGTTTCCCCTGCATCCACCTCCCCATTCCCTGGGGCATGAGCTGGGCCAGAGCCAACCACAACAGGGATGAGTCTTATTAAACATATTTTTTAAAAAAGGAGGTTTATACACCATAATACTTAGGGCTCCAAATACAGACTTGCAGCCCTAATCTGCTTGTTCAAGAGAAGAATAAGGAAGAAACTTGGATGATGCTGATCTGCATAATAAATTTATTATGCTTGAATAAATGCTTATATAAAACGGTAGATATTTTCCCTCTGTCTCTGCCAATGGGCAGGTAACTTCTACAATATAAATTTTAAGACACAAACGATGAAAACATGCAAAAGTGCAGAATTTTGCTTACCCCTCAGCAATTCATAAATTAAGAATTTCAAGCTAGGGGTGTCTACAGAAAGGCTGGGAAAAATCAAGAAGGCAACCAGGGCCATGAAATCCAAACTCCACAGCTTTGTGCATAAGTGGGATGTTGGGGTACATAGGAAAAAAACGGTCTGTGAGATTTCAACCAAATACTTGAATCTGCTCTGTTGACTTTGATATCCATGTAGATGTTGCAGTCAACACTTTGTAACTGCAAATATAATAAATATATGCAAATCACCTCAAATGCAATTTGCATCATTAATTTGATTCAGACTACTGAATTGATTCAATCTGAATGGTTGAACATGAAATGAAATCAATCAGATTTAAATTATCAATTTGGAAAAAGGTGCTGTTTGTACATTGCCAAATGAATATTGAATTAGCTTTAGGGTGTCTAATATAACATTTCAACTTGATGCACCCTTTTGATTAGAATTACGGTAGGAATGATTTGTGAAATTATTTTCAAATAGTCACTTCAAATTGAATCTCGACACAGATATGCTATAAGGCAGTGATGGCAAACCTTTTTCCCCTCGTGTGCCGAAAGAGCATGGGCATGCACTATCATGCTTGGGCAATGTGCCCACACCCATAATTCAATGCTTGGGGAGGGCAAAAACAGCTTCCCCCACCCCCTGGAGGCCCTCTGGAGACAGGAAACGGGCTCTTTCGCAACTTCCGGTGGGCCCAGTAGGCTCGTGTTTCGCCCTCCACAGGCTTCAATGCCTTCCCTGGAGCCAGGGGAGGGTAAAAATGCTCTCCCCCACCCCCTGGAGGCTCTCTGGAAGCCACAAATGCCCTCCCAGAGCTTCTGTGTGAGCCAAATACCAGCTGGCTGGCACACACATGCATGTTGGAGCTGAGCTAGTGCAACGGCTCGTGTGCCAGCAGCTATAGCTCTGCGTGCCACCTGTGGCACCCGTGCCATAGGTTCGCCATCCCTGATATAAGGCATCACAAAATCTCTCTATCCTCTTTCCATTTCTTTATCATTTTAACAGTAAAGTCCAAAGTTAGACTTAAGCAACATGTAATCTGGAAATGAGTTTACCCAAACATGCCTGCTAAGGTGAAATGGGTCAACTAACCACGGCCAACTTACCATGGTGTATTCGCTGTGGAATAAGTCAACAATTGAATTTAATTATTTTAAATAATCTTTAAAAAAATAATTTTTGTCATTCACATTTTAAAAGTTTGTAGAGATTCTTATTCATCCAGGTCATGGTTGTCCCAAAGGTGCTTTTTCAGGAGGTAACTGGACTTGCTTGGTTTTTTTTTCTTTGAAGATGTTTCGCTTCTCATCCAAGAAGCTTATTCAGCTCGTGACTGGGTAGTAGGGAATGGAAAAAATTATATTCCTTGCAGACAGCTAGAAATCTGCATCCTTTTAGAGGGTCTACGGAGAGGGGCGGCATACAAATCCAATAAATTATTATTATTATTATTATTATTATTATTATTATTTCAAAAGGAATACAAATGATTAGATGTCTGCAAGAAATATAAATAGGGCTGTCACAAGGATTGACTGTAAGTATATATGGGTTTTTTAAAAATGATATTGTAGATTTTATTGATGTATTTATTGCTCTTTTTACTTGTATTGTATTTTTGACTGTTGTTAGCTGCTCAGAGTCTGTTTTGGCGTGAGCAGCATATAAATGAATGAATGAGTGAATGATTCCGTCCATCCATCCATCCATCCATCCATCCATCCATCCATCCCCGACCATCCAGCCAGACGGAATAAACTTCTTTGATGAGAAGAGAAATGTCTTGAAAGAAAAAATAAGGAAGTCCAGTTGTCTCTTGCCACTCAGAGTCTGTTTTTGGCGTGAGTGGCATATAAATTTGTATTTGTATTTATTAGATTTGTATGCCGCCCCTCTCCACAGACTCATTCATTAAATGAATGAATGAATGAATCCGTCCGTCCGTCCGTCCATCCACCCATCTCCAACCATCCAGCCAGACTCAAGAAGCTTCTTTGATGAGAAGAGAAATGTCTTGAAAGAAAAAACAAGAAAGTCCAGTTGCCTCTTGAAAAAGCACTTTTGGGACATTCACATTTTACTTTGTCCCTCCTTTTGCATCCTTTCTTTCATGATTTATTCTATCATTTCTTTGATAGTAGCGTAACTGTTTCGTACAGCAAGTTTCTCACAGTGCGGTGATTGTAGCATACGCTCCCATGGCGATTGAGCATGGTGAGTTGTAACAGGTTCTCCAATTGTGGCAGCAAGGTTTCTTGAATTGACTCAATTCTGTTTTAACATTTTGCTTTATAAACAAACAAACAAACAAAGCATACCACAAAGCAAAACAGAAGTCTAACTTATTTATTTGCACAGGTCATTCTTTGAACATTAAAAACAACAACCCCAAGTAGATTGTTATAACTCAATCTGTATTTCCTAAGAGGACCTGGAAAGAAGCCAAAGAAGTGGTGGTGAACAGAATTCTCACCTTCTTGCCTTTGGGCTAATGGATGCTTTCGCTCGCCCACTATAGCAACCACTTTGTGAATCTCTGGCATTCCTTTAAAATTACAAGCACACCCCCTGACTGTAAACAGAGTGTACTGACAGAGACAATGGAAAATAATATCCTCGTTGTTGAGAATGAAAGTGTCAAATTTCTTCAGTGAAATCTGACCTGTCTTGATGTCCCTCACTCTATAGACAAGGAATAAAGCAAAAGTAATCTTTCTATGGAAGGAAGGAGTAATAGCAACCAGCATCTTACATGGCAACCATTCTTGTTTACCAACAATTAAATCCAAATAATGAGATGATGCTAGAGTATAAAGTTATTTCTGTTGTTTTGTCTTTCATTTGTTGAATTTAGAAGGAAGGGTTTATGGATGCCAACAGTCCAACAACCTCACCTGTTCTTATCCACATGTGTAACAATGTCATTTTCATTTGGCTTCAGAATATGTTGACTTCACCTTCCAGTATTTTCAACAATGAACTTATTGGCTGCAGCTGAAATATATACACCTGGATGGAGCTCAAGTTGAGGAAAGGATGTTGCATTTTGTAATACTTTCACCTCACACAATTGCATGCACAGAGAGAGAGAGAGAGAGATCATGTTCCTATCAGTTTTCACATGTAATTTTCACACAATCAAATATTTTTCTGACAATTTAATTTTCAGAAACTACTTTGGGTAGACCAAACTTCCTGCTTTCTGCTATAGCCTGCCAAATTCTTTTGGAAAACTTGACATATTTTTTTAAAATATATATGTTTAGTTTCTATAATTGCTTTTCAGATAGAGAACTAAAGTACCTCAACCTTTGCTTTGCAAAATTACCTTGCTTTTTGAATTCTAATAAATTACAATTTTAAAAAATCCTGTTATTTGCGTCAAGCAACCTAATCTTGGTGCCTTTATGTCAAAATTAATTGTGGGTTTCACTCAGGAGATGTCAACTATTTTATACAATTCTTGTTTTGTTAAATTCAAGTAAGAATGAGTTTGGATATACTGAAGTGTATAATATGCATTCTAATTATCAATGTACATAGTACCGGTATTTGATTATTGTTGTTACATAATTATTGCTATAATTATTATGAATAGTGAATAAGATTTAATTAAAAGCTCAATGATTTGAAGGATTGGCTGTACTAAACAAAGTTACAAATTAATTGGTGGAAGAAAGTATAATCTTTTAAGCTATCGCTCTTGCATATGTTGGTTATAATGTGAATAACTTATGAACTTGATATAACTTAATGAAAGATTTTTGATGAATATGGATGTTAGCGAAATAATAAGATGATTATTTATATTTTTCTTTCCTTTTTTATATTTTAGTACTATGATATATAACATTGTCATAATTATCACTAATAGTGAATAAGATCTAATCAAAAAAATAATATGATTGAATTTAGGAGGCACAAGCTTGGATTAGATAAATAATATGATTATGGAATTTTAGAAAGGATTGTTTACTCAATCTCTTATTTCATAGGAGATTGATGTATTACTATTAAGAGAACCTATAATATAATTGTTGGAAGTAAGCATAAATTGTACAGTTAATGTATTCACATATAAAGTTTTCCTGATATAAGATAGGAATAATATATAAATGTGAATAAAACACAATGTAAAAATTACAATGATTATTGATGTTACTAATGCAAAATAAGTTATAAGAGAATAGTATTATTGTTAATATGAGACCACAGGATAAGTTGATAATTACATTTTGATTTTTTAATTGGGCATTTAGAAATGGTTGAAAAAGAAAAAAGATGAGTTAAGATATTAAAGAAGGAGAGGAAGCAATAAGGACTAAAACTAAGAAGCACAGGCTAACAGTCTTTTTTGTTATTATACAAGAAATTGGAAAATTCTTATTATTATTTTTGTTCAGATGTCAAATGTTAAGGAGGTAGCATTCTTTAAACTATGTATACCGAAATTGTAAAAATGATATATTGTAATATAACTTTAAATTAATGGTATTTTCTTTTTTCTCTACACGTGATTGGAGAGAAAAATTAAAAAAATATTTACACACCCACCCAAAAAAATAAAAAATAAAAAGAAGCACAGGAAACAACAATTAGCTTGTAAAATTTAGCTATAGCAACTAATCTGGAACAAAAATTGAATTGGTTGGTGGCAGACCCAGGAGACAAAACTAGGTATAAAGGAAGTAGCACGAGTTAAAATACATATACCGAAAGTTAAGATTTAAATATAACAGATAAGAGATTTAGAAATAAGAGGGATGATCATGAAGGGTAAGATCAAGAGAAGCATTCTAGTCTACCATGTAATTGTAATAGAATTATCCACTTAGGAAAGGATTTTTAGGATGGATGAGAAATAGGAAAGAAGGAGAGAAGGGGGAGAGATTACAGGAAGAGTCAGAGAAAGGAGGAGGAAGGAGAAGGGAATGATAGTAGAAGGAGGGAAAAGGATTAATAAAATAGGCAGCAAAGGCAGAATAGCCGCCTGAGATCGAAAAGAGGGAAGTGGAGAGAAGAAAGATTGATACAGATGAAACAATAAAAAGGAAAATTGGAATGTGATCTAGTTTATTGTATTTCCCAGCTGGATTCTGACAAGCCAAATCAGTTTTTGTTTAATGAAATTCATTTAACAACTGCAGTGATTCACTTAATAACCAGGGCAAAAAGCAACAAAAAGTGGGTGTGACTTGCACAGCAATGTGCAAATTCTGGTCCCAGTTGTAATCATAAGTTGAGGACTCCCTGTAATTTCCACTGATTGCAGAATATTGTCTATGAATACACTTTAATACAAGACGAACAGGCAACATATTCATTGAAATATGAGATATGAAAAAGACTGCCAGAAATTATATAATAGAACTTACATTTACTGGAACTGCAGCTCTCAATTTGCATCCCACATTTTGAGGAGTAAGTGTAGTAGTGCCCATGGGGTTTAAATTATAAATTTAGAAGGTTCTATAAAATGTTATATTAAAGAATACTAAAGAGCTAGCGTGTATTTCTTTCGTACAGCTGTTCTAATTTTCCAGTAATAATAATTTTTAAAAAGTTTCCTTTTAAAATAAACAAGCACAGAAATAGCTCACTAACTTTTGATGTTTTTGCTGCATAGGAAAGTCATCGGTTCTTTGTTCTTAGTTTGATGCCTGTCTGTATTTGTTACAAAAATAAAAATAAAAAGGGAAATATGCTCATTTCAATTATAAACTTGTGCTTGAAAAACCATCCATTTGGATAGTCTTAGTCTTCAGATTTATTTCCTTATCGTTTCAGAAATGGACAGCAAAGATTAGGCAACAGATATTAGGTTTTGTAATTTTGTTTCTAATGTTAGCTCTAGAAATGATTGAAGCAGTTAAGTTATAATTTCCAATATCTCCCCCTATTATGAATTATGAAATTGAGATGACCTTAGAATAGTCTCTTTAACTCCCGGGGAGAATAAAATCTCTTCACCATATAACAACATGTTTTACATTTGGGATGACTGGGATGATTAATTTAACAGAGAGGAACTCCTATTAATCTTAGATACCAGATAAAGAGAACATTCATTCATATTTTCTGATGAAAAAAAATATTCTATTATTAAAACGAGGGAACATGCAAAATGTTGTGATGGGAACTGGTGGTGAAGTTAAGTGGAACCCACCCCTGCTTCCAGCCCTATGATTCTATGGCTCTACCTTTTATTTTATTTATTTATTTTGTCCAATACACAATGAGGGTTTTAGTGGGTGTGTATGTATATATATATACATACACACACACATAGTAAAATACATGATGAAGGTTAAAGAGGAGATACTCAGTAAAATATATCTAAGAAAGAATAGAAAAGAAGATATAGTAATAGAACATGTCAATGAAAGAATAGAAGAAGATATATAGGAATAGAAGAAAGGTATAGGAGAGCAATAGGACAGGGGACGGAAGGCACTCTAGTGCTCCTTACTGACCTCTTAGGAATCTGGATAGGTCAACCATAGATAATCTAAAGGTAAATTGTTGGGGGTTTGGGGATGACACTATGGAGTCCGGTAATGAGTTCCACGCTTTGACAACTCGGTTACTGAAGTCATATTTTTTACAGTCAAGTTTGGAGTGGTTAATATTAAGTTTAAATCTGTTGTGTGCTCTTGTGTTGTTGTGGTTGGAGCTGAAGTAGTCACTGACAGGCAGGACGTTGCAGCATATGATCTTGTGGGCAGTACTTAGATCTTGTTTTACCTTGGTTTTAAATAGAATAGAATAGAATAGAATAGAATTCTTTATTGGCCAAGTGTGATTGGACGGACACACAAGGAATTTGTCTTGGTGCATATGCTCTCAGCGTACATAAAAGAAGAAACATGTGGTGCAACACTTAATGTTCGTCATAGGGGTCAAATAAGCAAAGAAAAAACAATCAATATTAATAAAAATCTTAGGATACAAGCAACATGTTACAGCCATACAGTCCTGAGTGGGAGGAAAAGGGTGATAGGAATGATGAGAAAAAATGAGTAGAAATAGAAGTGCAGACTTAGTAAAAGTTTGACAGTGTTGAGGGAATTATTTGTTTAGTAGAGTGATGGCGTTCAGGAAAAAACTGTTCTTGTGTCTAGTTGTCTTGGTGTGCAGTGCTCTGAAGCGACGTTTTGAGGGTAGGAGTTGAAACAGTTTATGTTCACAGCCCTCTTTTTGACTCTTGCAGTATACAGGTCCTCAATGGAAGGCAGATTGGCAGCAATTGTTTTTTCTAGTCTGCCCTTATACTATTTCCTGTATTTTATCTTAGGATGGATCTATGTTTATCCCAGGCATATTTAAATTCAGTTTCTGTGGATTTACCAACCATGTCTGCTGGAAGTTTGTTCCATGCATCTACTACTCTTTCAGGCAAATGTTTTCTCACATTGCTTCTGATCTTTCCCCCAACTAACCTCAGATTGTGCCCCCTTGTTCTTGTGTTCACTTTCCTATTAAAAACACTTCCCTCCAGAACCTTATTTAACCCTTTAACATATTTAAATGTTTCAATCATGTCCCCCCTTTCCCTTCTGTCCTCCAGACCATACAATTTTCAACATTTCAAAATCTTCAATTTTTGCCTGGCCCAATAAACCTAACTGCCCAATTACAGAATTTATATATTTGAACAAACTTACTTTACTATACTTGCCTGCCTTGAGATCATTCTCATTAATGCTTTAATTACACACATCTGTATACACATATCCAAAACTTTCAATAGCGACAAACTCTGGGGAAATGGACCGTTGAACTTACCTGAACGGTCTTCTCGATGCACTGCAAGGAGAGTCCAGGATGGGCTATTCTCAGCCTGATTGGCTGGGACTGAGTCCAATTTAAACATTTAAATATTAGTCAGGCACCGCCCCCTTAGCCCTCCAGTCTAATAAGCACAAAGGAGCAGTAATGTCAAATTAAGGTTTATTAAACTCGGATCAACCCTCAAATTCCAACCAGAACAACAACAAATAAGTGACCCTGGTCCCAACAACCGGGTGGGTCTGGACTCTCCTTGCAGTTCATCGAGAAGACCGTTCAGGTAAGTTCAGTTCTGATTTATTTATTTTTATTTATTTATTATTTAGATTTGTATGCCGCCCCTCTCCGCGGACTCGAAGTCCTCTGAAGTCTGCGTTGGTCTTGTAGAACCAAACCAGACAGATATAGAGGTGCAGCTGACAGACTCAATGATTCCTCTGTAGAACTGTATCAGCAGCTTCTTGGGCAGTTTGAGCTTCCTGACTTGACGCAGAAAGAACATTCTTTATTGTGCTTTTTTGATGATGTTGTTGATGTTAGGTGACCATTTGAGGTCTTTTGAAATATGATAGAACCTGGAAAAGTGAAGGTCTCTACTGTTGAGCTCCACCAACTAGATCTAAGTGCCAACAGTCTAATCACAGTTTTAATAATGGGATATTTTTTTCATCAGAAAATATGTATGAATATTGCACCTAATCCAGATGCACCATTCCATTATTTGCTTATCCAAAGCCCAGTTTTTCCATTTTTTCTTACAGTATCCTGTGCAAGTTAGGATTCTTAATCTGGGGACTGCCTTCAAAGGCAACATATGTTGCGCACAACTCAACAACTCAGAAGCACAGGCAGTATACTAACTTACACTCAGCCTATGTTGAATGTTTATAGAGGGCTGTCTGGTAGAATCCTCCCAAAAATTCACAGGTACAAATTTCAGACACACACACACGTTTGAAAATTCAAAACAATGTTCTTTATAATGAAAATTCACTTAAACCAAGCCCTCTTTTGGTATAGCAAAGAGCACTCGTCTCCAAACAAACTGGTAATTTGTACAAGTCCCTTATCAGTTCTGTGATACTTAGCTTGCAGCTGTGAGGCAATTCACAGTCCTTCTTCTTTCACAAAGTGAAACACACTTTGCTCTGGTTTAGTTTCAAAGCGGGGGAAAATCAGCACACAAAAAGTCAAAGTCAGAAAAGCAGTCACGAAACACAACGATCAGATAATCCTCCACAATGGCCAAACCCACAGGCTGCTATTTATAGCAGCCTCACTAATTACCACAGCCCCACCCAACCACAGGTGGCCTCATTTTCTTTGATAATAATCTCTCAGTTGTTGTTGCCTATGCATCGCTCTCCACATGCGTGGCTGTATCATTAACTCTTGTTCTGAATCCAAGGAGGAGCTAGATAATTGATCTCCTTCTGAGCTGTCTGCCACACTCTCCTCCTCCCTGTCACTCATGTCTTCTTGGTCAGAGGAGCCTTCATCAGCAGATTCCACTGGGGGCAAAACAGGCCTGCAGCATGCAGATATCTCCCCCACATCCACAGTCCTTGGGGCAGGAGCTGGGCCAGAGTTAACCACAACAGGAACAAGCTTTATAAGCTGGGGTGACTTTTTCTTTAAAAAAAGGGGGAGGAGGGAGGCATATGAGTCTCATTTGAGTTGGGGGGCATTTCAATACACGAAAGTTTGGGATACTTTAACTCTTTTGCTTCCCACCAATTTTATCTGCAGGCAAAATTCCGTGTGATGATTCGACAGGAAACTGATAACTGCAAAAGCATCAACATTACCATCATGATCATCACCATCTCACGGCATTACTTGGATAATTCCTGGATTCCTGGCTGGGACTCGAATTTCTAAAGAAGTCAGTCAGAGATATGACTCATTTGGTTTCTTCTTGCCCTATGTTACTCCTTGAAGAATAAAAACTGATCACAATCAGGCAATCAAATACAAATTAAAGAAACAGCAGCAGAAATTTCAGGACATGATAATATGAGGTTTTAACCCTGTTTCAACATCAAAATTTGTGTGTTTGTCTGCTATGGCACCTCTGTGGTGTTACAGAGGGGATTCTGAACAAGAGTGGTATGCAGTCAAATGCAGAATAAGAATAACAGAGTTGGAATGCAACCGTTCTTCCATTCCTTATATGTTTTATCCTCTCATCCCCTAAATCAGTGATGGCGAACCTTTTCTCCCTTGGGTGCTGAAAGAGAGTGCACATGTGCTATCGCGCATGCACAAGTGCCCACACCCATAATTCAATGGCTGAGGAGGCTTCCCCTGCCACCCGGAGGCCCTCTGAAGGCTAAAAAAATGGCCTGTTTCCCAACTTCTGGTGGGCCCAGTAGGCTCGTATTTCACCCTCCCCAGGCTCCAAAGGCTTTTCTGGAGTTGGGGGAGGGTAGAAACGCCCTCCACCATCCCCCCAAAGGCTCTCTGGAACCCAAAAATTGATTTTTTATTTGATTTGATTGGATTTGTATGCCACCCCTCTCCGTAGACTCGGGGCGGCTAACAACAGTAGTAAAACAGCATATGACAATCCAATATTAAAACAGTTAAAAACCCTTATTGTAAAACCAAACATTCATACAGACATGCCATGCATAAAATTGTAAAGGCCTAGGGGGAAAGAGTATCGCAGTTCCTCCATGCCTGGCGGCAGAGGTGGGTTTTAAGAAGCTTACGAAAGGCAAGGAGGGTGGGAGCAATTCTAATCTCTGGGGGGAGTTGGTTCCAGAGGGCCAGGGCCGCCACAGAGAAGGCTCTTCCCCTGGGTCCTGCCAAGCGACATTGTTTAGTTGACGGGACCCGGAGCAGACCCACTCTGTGGGACCTAACTAGTCACTGGGATTCGTGCAGCAGAAGGTGGTCCCTGAGATAGTCTGGTCCAGTGCCATGAAGGGCTTTATAGGTCATAACCAACACTTTGAATTGTGACCGGAAACTGATCGGCAACCAATGCAGACTGCGGAGTGTTGGTGTAACATGGGCATATTTGGGAAAGCCCATGATTGCTCTCGCAGCTGCATTCTGCACGACCTGAAGTTTCTGAACACTTTTCAAAGGTAGCCCCATGTAGAGAGCATTACAGTAGTCGAGCCTCGAGGTGATGAGGGCATGAGTGACTCCCTCCCAGAACCTCTGTGCAAGCCAAAACTCAGCTGGCTGGCACACACATGCACATTGGAGCTGAGCTAGCGCAACAGCTTGCGTGCCACCAGATATGGCTCCGTGTGCCACCTGTGGCACCTGTTCCATTGGTTCACCATCACTGCCCTAAATCATCTTTGTTGCTATTCTCTGTACTCTTTCTTAACATCTTTTTTATATTGTGGCTGCCAAAACTGGATGCAATATTCCAAATGTGGTCTTACCAAAGCATAATAAAGTGGTATTAATACATGTGATCTTGATTCTATCCTATTAATGCAGCCTAGGCAATATTAAATGCAATGGCATTTTTTTTTTTGGCGAGTCAAAGCTTAGGCTTTTTTTGGGGGGCAATTACAGTTATTCTTGGGACAGAAATCCTAAACAAGCAACGTTCCTGCACAGTCAAGATTCCCGATTCTAAGCAGGGCTGGAAATGAGCCCCAAAGCAATTTCTCTTCATAGTCCAAATCTGAAGAGGAGTCTGCAAGTCTATATGTTGGTTCAAACTTCCCTCTTTTTTAGGTGCTTTCCAGAATTTAAAGAAAGTCTGCAATAGAGATGGGCTGTATCAATATGAGTATCTTTATCTTACCTTCACTTTTCTACTTTGTGACCAAAACAGACACAGCCTTTTTCTTTAATAACATTGGTCATACTGGCAAGGCAGAGATTAAAGAGGGTATGTTTACTGTTCACTCAACACCGTTAAAATGAGCACTAGAGGGCCAAACTTTTTACTACCACACTGTGGGCATGGCTTATTTTGTGGGTGTGGCTTATTTTGTGCCATGTGACCAGGTGGGAATAGCTTGACGATCATGTGACTTCACCAAGGATTTTCCAAGAACAATACCCATATCAATGGACTCAAACCAAGCAGGTCATCAAATCCACCCACATCCTAGAAGTGAGCAGCTATAGAGCAGTGAAATGACAGAAATATCTCACTTAGAATTTTGAAAGCATATTTTGAGCATTGTCATAAGGGTACCTTCATTATTAAAATGGATACTCACAAAATACATAATCACTTACTTAAAAGCAACAATCTAAAGTGTTCCTTGCTACTTTCACAGCCTAAGTGAACATCCCAAAATGCTCCATTCCACATAACAGTCTTACCCCCCCCCTTCTTGCAGACTACCAAACAAAATCAAGGTTTCTGGCAAAACATTAGATTTCAAGCATTATTCATTTTATTTTTTAGAGCAGGGGTCCCCAAACTTGGAAACTTTAAGACTTGTGAATTTTAACTCCCAGAATTCTCCAACCAGCTATGAAGACCTCTGTTCCAGAGCCATTCGGAAAGGTTGGTGAGGCAAAAACCCAGATCACATAGAATTAATTCCAGATCTTATCTCCTTATACTTTTCCTAGACAATTGTGTTTGTAGCTGAATCGCCGGCTTTGGGGTTTTTAAATGCTTTCGGAAAGAACGCAGAGGCTGCCCAAAGTGGACACCCTGCATTTTCAGTCTGGATTCATAAACTAAATCCTAGCTGACCCATAAGGCAAGAGGGAAGTAACAATACCCACAAATCCAGAGTTCCAATGTCCAAAGCACAATCCAAGAGTATGAACTCTGAGAGCCAAGTCCAAACACCACGAGAGTCTAAGGTTCAGAGTCCAAACGTCTAAAGTTCAAGAAAGAGGATCCAGGATAGCCAGGAAGATGCACATCAAAACAAGCAGGTGTTCCCAACAAACACACCTTCCTTCAGCATCTAGTTAAATCTCCCTTTCCCAGCTGTTCCTTGGGAGAGGAGCAGAGCTGCTTTCTCGCAAGCAGCCTCACTGACCTCCTGTGTGCCTCTCCCTACTCTGTTCTCCTTGGCCTTGGATTGGGTGGGAAAGGGAGCTGTCCATTGTCAGAGGTGGTCTAGAGCAGTGTTTCCCAACCTTGGCAATTTGAAGATATTTGGACTTCAACTCCCAGAATTCCCCAGCAAGCATTCGCTGGCTGGGGAATTCTGGGAGTTGAAGTCCAAATATCTTCAAGTTGCCAAGGTTGGGAAACACTGCTCTAGAGCTCTCATCTCTGATGGTCTCTAATCAGCCTCCCCTCCACCAGATGGCCCTGGGATTGCCTCATCCTCTGAACTCTCCACTTATTTGGAAAGGATCATGTCCTTCCCATTGGATGGTCCTGGTTCCAACTCCTTCTCCAAATCAGGATCCAACAAAACCATGGCAATCATGCACTTTATACAGACATGGATAATATTTTATTTCCAGAACAACAAACAAGTACAGTGATACCCCGTCTTACAAAGCCTCGTCTTACAAACTTTTCGAGGTACAAACCCGGGCTTGCCTCTTCTTACAAACTATTTTCACCTTACAAACCCACCACTGCCGCTGGGATGCCCTGCCCCCGGACTTCCATTGCTAGCGAAGCACCTGTTTTTGCGCTGCTGGGATTCCACTGAGGCTCCCCTCCATGGGAAACCCCACATCTGGACTTCCATGTTTTTATGATGCTGCAGGGGAATCCCAGCAGGGGAATCCCAGAAGCGCAGAAACGAGTGCTTCGCTGGCAACGGAAGTCCGGAGGTGAGGTTTCCCAGCAAGGGGAGCCTCAGTGAAATCGCAGCATCACAAAAACACAGAGGTCTGGAGGTGGGGTTTCGAGGACTTCGGTGTTTTTGCGATGCTATGATTTCACTGATGCTCCCTTCACTGGGAAACCCCACCTCCGGACTTCCGTTGCCAGTGATGTGCTTGTTTTTGCGATGCTGGGATTCCCCTGCTGCATCACAAAAACACGGAAGTCCATAGTTGGGGTTTTCCATGGAGGTGAGCCTCAAGGGAATCCCAGCAGTGCAAAAACGGGCGGTTCGGCTGGTAAAAGGGGTGAATTTTGGGCTTGCACACATTAATCGCTTTTCCATTGATTCCCATGGGAAACATTGTTTCATCTTACAAACTTTTCCCCTTAAGAACCTCGTCCCGGAACCAATTAAGTTTGTAAGGCAAGGTATCACTGTATCTGAATGCCAAAGAAACTGGCAGTAGGCAGCGCTCTTCATTTTGGATATATTTGTCAGCCATGCTTTGGTTTCAAATATTTAAGGGTTTGTAGGTTGAATGCATGAAGGATATGTAAGGATTGCTAGTACAGTACTATTCTGATTTATCTTCCAGGTTTGTGTTTTTTGTTTTAATGTTTTATTATTTGCTCTTCAGTTCAATTAAAACTATTGCTTTTAAGCAATTATAAACGTTCAAAATATTTTACAAGAAGCTGTGTATCATAAATAGACTATAATGTCTAGATGTTGATGCTTTGTGGTCAGTGATTTGCACTTGAAATCCTTTCATGTTCTAAAACCTTCCAAAATTGCTATCAGATGGACCCTGAAGGAGAAGCGAAAACTGTGGAATACATTTTCATCTAATTTTTCTCGCAGCTAATTTAATCAAGAAACAATGACACAAACAAAGGCACAGCCTTGCCTTCATTTCGACTTGTTCGACTTGTTGCCTGATATGCTCACTTTCCATTTGCAGGAAACGCAGGGGAAGAAAGCATTAAGAGATTGGAAAATGATCTTGGCTTCAGGACTCTTCAATGTTTTATATTGATCACTTGGACAATGAGATGGAGGGAATGCTCATCAAATGTAAACCACTCTAAACTCGATTGTAAAATAATCAATTTTTGAAACAAAATTGTCAAAGTCTGGAATATGTTAACCCGATTCAGATGTATCAGCCATTAAGTTTCACCATTTTAACTGTAATTTAACTTCTATGGACCTTACTCCATATTTAAGAGGTCCTTAAAGGGGGGGGGGCATGCATACATCCTCTACCTTGCCTATTGTTCCTACTACATTTTGATTTTTTTATTTTGCTTGTTGGAGTTTGTAATGTTTGGCCGAACATGATTCAGCAATATTGGAAAGATATAAATAATATAAATAAATAAATAATATAAATATAAATAAGGAGCTGTGATGTTCCTTCAATATACCAGGGTGATTTGACACAAAAATATGTAACCCTTCCCTGGTGCAGAGCTGAAGGGATTAGATACTGTAGCGTAGGGGATAATTCTCTGCCTTACAAGGCAAAGGTTGCAGGTTCAAGTCCCAGTGGGTATGGCTAGCTGATGAGGCCAAAATAAGGCCGAAATAGATCTATCCTAGTCTCCCTTAATTTTCAAATTCAGCAAATATATATATATATGGGGAGAGAGAGACAGAGATAGATAGATTGATAGATTGATAAATAGAGATAGATAGAGATAGATAGATAGATAGATAGATAGATAGATAGATAGATAGATGATAGAGATAGATAGATAGAGAGAGAGAGAGAGAGAGAGAGAGAGAGAGAGAGAGAGATAGATAGATAGATAGATAGATAGATAAGCAACTAAATATGAGCCAGCAATGTGCAGCAGTGGCTAAAAAGCCAACACAATCTTAAGCTGCATCAACGGGGATATGCTCCAAGACTAGGGAAGTACTAATACCACTATATAATGCCCTAATCAGACCACACCTGGAGTATTGCATTTAGTTCTGGTCACCATACCTCAAAAGAGACATAGAAACTCTGGAATGGGTACAGAAAAGAGCAATCAAAATGACAAGGGACTAGAAACCAAGACATACGAAGAGAGGTTGCTGGAACTAGGCATGGATAGTCTAGTGAAAAGAAGGGCCAGAGGGGACATGACAGGAGTATACAGGTACTTGAAAGAAAGGAGGGGGGTCACACTATTTTCCAGGCACCACAGGGCCAGACGAGGAACAATGGATGGAAGCTAACCAAGGAGAGATTCAACCTGGAAATAAGGAAGAACTTCCTGACGGTCAGAGCGATCAACCAGTGGAATGGCCTGCCAGTGGAGGTTGTGAATGCCCCAACTCTGGACATTTTCAAGAGGAGATTGGATTGCCATCTGGCTGTAGAGATGTAGATTTTCCTGCTTGAACAGAGGGTTGGACTTGATAACCTGCAGGACCTCTTTCAACTCAACTCAACTCAACAACTCAAATAAAATAAATAAAATAAATAAAATAAATAAAATAAATAAAATAAATAAATAAACTAAAATAAAATAAAATAATATATATATATAATAAAATAAATAATAAAATATAAAATATAAATAAAATAAAATAAATAAAATTATATATATATATATATATATATATATATATATATATATATATATATATATATATAATAAAATAAATAATAAAAAAATAAAATATAAATGAAATAAAATAAAATAATAAAATTGGCTTGGGCCAGTTCTAGAGCCTGGGGAAAGTTCTGATGGATGCTCATCATTGGATGCAGAGATAGAGCCAGGGCCGCCCAAAATTTCCCAGCCACTGGAGAAGCAGTTGCCTTTAGAGGCTCGTATGAGTGAGGAGAAAGAACATCTGGGAAATGTTCCAGATGCACGTATGTGCAGAGCAGTTAGGACAGGTGAGCAATAGAGGACAAGGAGTCAATTTGGGAAGCAAAGCAAACGTGAATGCCGAATGTCCCCTCCCTGACTGGGGAATAAATAGATTACATGATGCACTGGGGTATAAGATGCTCCAAGATTTCAAAGAGGTCAATAAGAAAAAAGAAAAGGAATCCTCAATCTCAGTATTGTATTGGCAGTTCTGTGTTAGCAAATACTTCAAAAGAAAAGGATTTAGGGGTAGTGATTTCTGACAGTCTCAAAATGGGTGAACAGTGCAGTCAGGCGGTAGGAAAAGCAAGTAGGATGCTTGGCTGCATAGCTAGAGGTATAACAAGCAGGAAGAGGGAGATTATGATCCCGCTATATAGAATGCTGGTGAGACCACATTTGGAATACTGTGTTCAGTTCTGGAGACCTCACCTACAAAAATATATGGACAAAATTGAACGGGTCCAAAGACGGGCTACAAGAATGGTGGAAGGTCTTAAGCATAAAACATATCAGGAAAGACTTAATGAACTCAATCTGTATAGTCTGGAGGACAGAAGGAAAAGGGGGGACATGATCAAAACATTTAAATATATTAAAGGGTTAAATAAGGTCCAGGGGGGAAGTGTTTTTAATAGGAAAGTGAACACAAGAACAAGGGGACACAATCTGAAGTTAGTTGGGGGAAAGATCAAAAGCAACATGAGAAAATATTATTTTACTGAAAGAGTAGTAGATCCTTGGAACAAACTTCCAGCAGACGTGGTAGATAAATCCACAGTAACTGAATTTAAACATGCCTGGGATAAACATATATCCATCCTAAGATAGAATACAGAAAATAGTATAAGGGCAGACTAGATGGATCATGAGGTCTTTTTCTGCTGTCAGACTTCTATGTTTCTATGTTTCTAAAAGTTTTTGTCTTCCCTGGTTACAGGAGCACACTGTAAGCCTCTCAAACCCTTTGTGCACACCATTTTTTATAAATATGTAATATGTAAATGTGTATATTTTTTTAAAAAAAAATGGGGTGGGCAGAGGGTTTAGGACGCCTGCAGAGAGTGGCTGGGGAAAGGCAAAAACACCCCAATTTTTGCAAAAAAATGATTCATTTTTCTTTTTTTCTTTTTTGCAAAAAATGCTGTGGGCAGAGGGTTTGGGAGGCCCACAGAGAGCTCCTGGGGGCTGAGGGAAAGCCCCACCAAAAAAAGTAATCGAAGAGAAAAGCAACCTGGAATTAAGGAGAAATTTCCTAACAGTGAAAATAAATAAATAAATAAATAAATAAATAATAATAATAATAATAATAATAATAATAATAATAATACCACTGGTAGATGGTAGTTCTGGCACAAGTTCCAGTGGATCATCTGTGCCACAGCATCGTGTCTATGCTTGTAGTCAGTCTGTGCGATCCTTTTGCAGCAGCTGAGTATGTGATCGATTGTTTCATCTGTTTCATAATAATAATAATAATAATAATAATAATAATAATAATAATAATAATAATAATAATAATAATAATACCACTGGTAGATGGTAGTTCTGGCACAAGTTCCAGTGGATCATCTGTGCCACAGCATCGTGTCTATGCTTGTAGTCAGTCTGTGCGATCCTTTTGCAGCAGCTGAGTATGTGATCGATTGTTTCATCTGTTTCATAATAATAATAATAATAATAATAATAATAATAATAATAATAATACCACTGGTAGATGGTAGTTCTGGCACAAGTTCCAGTGGATCATCTGTGCCCCAGCATCGTGTCTATGCTTGTAGCCAGTCTGTGCGATCTTTTTGCAGCAGCTGAGTATGTGATCGATTGTTTCATCTGTTTAATAATAATAATAATAATAATAATAATAATAATAATAATGTATTAGATTTGTATGCCGCCCCTCTCCGAAAACTCAGGACGGCTCACAACAATAACAAACAATGTATAAATCCAATATTTTATAGCGCAATTTAAAAAACCCTTATTATAAAGTAACCACAGAACCCAATCAGACCATACATATACCAAAATACTTAGGGGATATGTCAATTAACCAGTGCAATACCTGGCCTTTAGAAGTTCTGCATGCTTCCATCACTGGAGATTTTTAAGGAGAGACTGGACAGCTCCTTTTCTGAAATGGTATTGATTTAGGGTTGGACTAGAAGACCACCAAGATCCCTTCCAGCTCTATTCTGAATTGATTAAAAAAAAACCCACCAAACCACAACCCTGTGAGTTAGGCCAGAGGCAAAAGGAATGGCCAGCCAAAAACATAGGATGTAGAAAATGTTCCAGAAGAGAGAGAGGGAAATTTTACAGCTTAACTAAAATAGCTTTTAAAAAGAAACTTGCTTCTTTTACAGTGAGTATGGAAATTAGCAGCTTTGTGCAGTGGAACTAAACAAAACACCCTGTTCTAATGTTTTCCTGCACTTTGGGCAAAAGCCAGCATTTTCAGGAGGAAGAGAACTTGGCAATTAGCCTAAACACCAGTGGAGAGAGGCTGATATTGTGTCTCCTGGATTTATATTTTTTAAATGCTACCTTATTAATTTCTATATAATTGTTGCAGCAGCCATCGAGAAAATACCAATCAGTAAATGAACTAATAATTATCATGCTTGGGACAGAAAGAGAACTAATTGACTTAACAGTATATTTCGTGGGTATGTTGCTATAATTAATTAACTCTCTCTTTCTTCTTTGTAATGAGTGACTTGACAATGCAGAAGCCAAGTGCTTTAAGGAAAGGAAAAGAAAAGAAAGCCACACGAAGGGGAAAATTTATTTACATATCAAATGTGCTTTGTGAAATTCATGTTTTACAAGGAACATTAAGCTGCCAAAAGAAAAAGTTCCAAAAGAAGGAAAAGGGAAGAAAGGCTGAACACTAGGACAAATTAAAGAGTTAAGTGACTCATCCCTACATTGTGGTTTTATCTGCAGTGTTTTGGTATTTGTTTGTTTTTTTAAAAAAAATTCCCTCTAATTAAAGACAGGAAAAAGGAAAAAAGAAAAAAGCTTTAAGGAATCTACTATATGCACGATTGAAAATTAAGCAGGAGAATCCACTATATAGAGTACGTACATGAAATGCTAAAATTATTCCAGCAGCCAATTCTTCCATCAGGCCATCTGCGTGGATTATGTGCATGAAGTTGTTTTATACCCACTCCACCAAAAATAGTGTAAATATTGTGAATAGAGGGCTACCTATGGTTCTCCAATCAACAAAGTAGATGAGGTTTCTTCCTTTTTACAGTGATGGGCTCCTATGGGTAAGGTCAGGTACGCAGAACTGGTAGAAATATTTATTTATCTATCTATCTGTCTGTCTGTCTGTCTGTCTGTCTGTCTGTCTGTCTGTCTGTCTATCTATCTATCTATCTATCTATCTATCTATCTATCTATCTATCTATCTATCTATGGTATTTACTTATTTGATTTTTATGCTGCCCTTCTCCTTAGACTCAGGGCAGCTTACAACATGTTAGCAATAGCACTTTTTAACAAAGCTAGGCTATTGCCCGCACAATCCGGGTCCTCATTTTACCCACCTCGGAAGGATGGAAGGCTGAGTCAACCTTGAGCCGGTGATGAGATTTGAACCGCTGACCTTCAGATCTACAGTCAGCGTCAGTGGCCTGCAGTACAGCACTCTATCTGCTGCGCCACCCCGGCTCATTGTTGAAACAAATTAACTGATACAAATCCAAGAATACTACATTCTTGACCAATGTCTTAATCCTATTGCTTCTAAACAGCAGAATTACAAAATAACAGTGAGGCAATGAAAATTGTGCTTTAGGCAAATTAACGTCCACCCAATTTGGTTTAGGTAGACTTCACTGGCATAACAATAAATTCTGAGTTAAGTATTTATATGAATGTCAGTGATTCTGCTTTTAACATTTTGGTCAGGTACGCACTAGCAGTAGAAAAAATTTGATTTTTTTTCTTTTCCCCCATTATTATTATTATTATTATTATTATTTTTATTATTATTATTATCATCATTATTATTATTATTATTATTATTTATTGGATTTGTATGCCGCCCCTCTCCGCAGACTCACAGACTTTATATAGTAGATAATGTATATTTTTGTGTGCCTGTGTGACATATGTACATAGAATTAAATACTACATTTTGGATATTCAGTAATAGTAAATGGATAGGGAAATTGTATCCCTAACCCTAACCCAAACCCTTGATGTGAGTGACGTCAAATTGGCCACCTTTAAGCCAGTCACATAACCTTTATGCCACCCCCAGTCACATGATCATCAAGACACTCCCATCTGGTCACATGACTGGCAAGCCACACCCATAAAATAAACCACACCCACAGTATGGTAGTAATTTATTTTTCAGGCCTTCACTGCCTTTTTTGTATTCTTTGAGCTGGAGCCTGTGAGGTTAAGATGCAAAATAGATATCTTGCAAGACTTAAGAATCCACTGTATTTCTTAACACACACACAAACTCCCTGATCTGCTTCCTCAAATAGATTTTGCTTTGTTTTGTCTAACCATGCATGCTTTGTGCAAAGTTTGACTGATCCTCAAACCAGCAGAAGTTGCACATGTCTGGTCTATATTGCAAGATGTTTGAATATTTTCTAGACTTATTGACCCTTTGTTTATGACATCCATACGAGCTACAGCTGAATCCAGGGAGTGATAGATTAATCTGGAAAAGAATCCTAATTGATTTGGATTGATAGAAGACTGGCTGATTTAACTCCAAATGAATCTTAATATCAACTGGGAAGTCTGAACCTTCAATGGCAATAATTGAAAATCAATAAAGAAATGTCATTGTTTTCTGCCTGGCATAATTAATTTGACATATATTTGCAAGCATGATAGACATAAATAGGATTTATATAAATGTATAAAAGGTTGTTTTTACCTTGATGCCCTTTCTATTTATTTAAAAATATCATTTTAAAAACATGGTGGTATGGGACAAATTATGGGATCCTTGGTGCTCTCTGAGCTAGGTTGCTTTCTTGCAAATGTTAAAGCTAGAGACTATCAAGTAGTCCAGTGTTTCCCAACCTTTTTTGAGCCGCGGCACATTATTCACGTTTTCAAAATTCTGGGGAACACTGAAGGGGGGGGGGTGGGGGGGCTAAAGAAAAGTTTGGACAAAAAAAATATCTCTTCCTCCATTTCACTCTATTTCTCCCTCCCTCTTTTTCTCTCTTCCTTCCTTCCCTTCTTTCTCTCCATCCCTCTTTCTTTCTTTCTTCCTCTCTTTTTTGCTCTCTTTCTCTCTCCCTCCTTCCCTCCCTCTATGTCTTTCCCTCTCCCTCCTTCCCCCTTTCTTTCTCTCTCTCTCTTGCTTTCTTTCCCTCTCTTTCTCTTGCTTTCTTTCTCTCATTCTCTCTCCCCTCCTTTTTCTCTCTCTCTCTTTCTCTCTCGTTCACCACGCCAGCAACAGAGAGAAAAAGAAAGAGCGAGAGAGAGCCGGAGAGAGAGTGGAGTGCGCAGCAGCCATCAGCCTCCTCGCCCTCCCAGACGTCCCCAGCGCCCGGCCTCGCGCCGCCTCCCGTTAGCCTGGCTGAAAGCCACACAGTCCCGGACTCACGGATCGCTCGCTTCTCTGGCCAGCGTGGCGCTTTCCTGGGCAGATGGCTTTGCTGACCGGAGAAGCGAGCGATCCGGGAGTCCGGGACTGTGTGGCTTTGCGCCATGAAGAGAAAACGGCAGCAGGGAAAAGTCGGCCGTTTTCTCTTCATGGCGCAAAGCCACACAGTCCCGGACTCCCGGATTCCTCGCCCCAAGGCAGGAGGCGGCGGCGGAGGAGAGTGGGCGGATCGGGCAGGCAATGGGGCAGGGCGGAGAAGCCAGGGGCGCGTTTGGCCGGAGGCACCGTGGGGAGGCAGGGGCAGGGAGGTGCGGCAGTAGGTGCCTCCGGCCAAACGCGCCCCTGGCTTCTCCGCCCTGCCCCATTGCCCGCCCGATCCGCCCACTCTCCTCCGCCGCCTCTCGCCGCGGCACACCCGACGTTGTCTCGCGGCACACTAGTGTGCCGCGGCACACCGGTTGGGAAACGCTGAAGTAGTCTACAAGCACAATTGAATATTCCAAGAAGGAAGAAGTGTGATTAGGATTAGCTGGTTTTAAACTAAGACCAAACAGGGATTGGTTTATGGCATCAAAGATTAAGAGGTGCCAATACTGTTCCTCCTTCTGAATCATTTAAAAAATGCAAATATTAGCTGTTCTGTCTGGGTTCCCCCAGACCTCAACACCAACTGGAAAAAACAGCCAGACACTCTGGTAAAAGCCAAAAGTATTTTATAGCTGGAAAAAATAAGCACAGAGGAAAACCTGTTCTTCCCAACAGACAGGCTATAATACGTTACAGCAGGGTCCTGATGTCCAGACAATACAGCAAGCTTCTTGCTGGCACCCCCCCCCAAGGTTTCAATAGTCAAAGGCACAAACCAGGATTCCAAGACGCCAAAGTTCACAGCCAGGTCCCACGACTCTCAAAGATAAAACTCCACAAGCCAGGAAGGGTGGGTCTGCCTTTTAGCCTTTCCCAAGAGCACCACACCCAAACCCAGCTGTTGCCTCGTTAATGCTGAAAGTACTTAGCCAATTGATTTCTTCTCTAAGTAGCTCTTCTTTGTCGCAGATCAATTATGGCTTGTGCATTTTCCTCTAAGGAATCCAGGCTGCTTGCTGGGGAGAGCTCCCCCTGGTGGGACTCTGGCTGTCCTCCCTCTTCTTCAGCCTGGGATTCCTCCTCCTCGTCTGTCTGCACCTCCTGTTCCTCAGTCTCTCCCTCTGAGCTGGAAACCGACAGAAGGTCAGCCGTTCCCTGAGGGGCCTCAGACGGAACCACAAGAATTAGCATTGGCAGAAGGTGCCACTATCAATCCCTGAGGCTTTGGGGTCCCATATACCTTGGAATCCAGTACTGAAATAACTAATCTATTCCAAGCCAGTTGAGATTGGAGTGCAGCAGATGCAAAGACAGCATTCATAATAGATGCTTATCCTGCTTCTGGTTGTATATCTTCCAAAACAATCTGTCCTACAGTTTACTTTTACTGTCAGGCCACATTTTATAATGTTCTGCTACAGTTGGTTTTTTGGCAAAATTACACCCATTGGCTGTATTCCTGTTCTTTGCTACTGCAAGTTTCATTGCGTTTTGATTCTTTAACACCATATGTACCTAATCTTTTAAGCCATTCTTCTAAAGACTGGTTTCTGGATTCCACTGGCTTTGATTGCTGATTCATTTATGTATATTCATCCCAGAGTTTGAAACACTGAACGGGTCCCTAGAGTGGAGGAACTTGTAATGTTTAGTAATCATTGTTGCTGTGTGGTTGGTTCTAGATTTGACCTGGTCAACATGATATAAAGCATTCCAATGAATACATGTAACCAGGAATACATGTAACCAGTTCAGACTTGGCACTTGAAAAGACTTGAAAATCAAAAGGAAAAATTCAAATTTTTCCTGCTGTACTTGAATTTATTTATTTATTTGTATATTAGATATGTATGCCACCCTTCTCTGAGGACTTGGGGCAGCATACAAATCTAATTCCCATACTAATGTTGCATGCAAAATATAATTCATTAAAAGGGGTTGGGTTTTTTTTAATTATCTCATTTATATTCTGTCATATTTTCAATCGATTCCTGGTGGTTCACATTGTCCGGATATATATATACAGAGGAGGACTAGATAAGATATCAGAATATATTGTGGCAATTTAATGAACCAGATAAATGATGATGACACGTATGTGTAAAACAGTAGTTTACTCTTCAGTGAAAAATATCTTCAGTCTTCTATATACAGGAACGTTACACCAGCTATATTCAGCTTACTTACAAGTAGATATTCAACCAGTTCAGGTTACAAGTAGATACAAAACCAATCCAGGTTTCTAGTAGATACTAAATCAATCCAGGTTTAGAAATATAAAAACATAGCAGATTGATGGCAGAAAAAGACCTCATGGTCCATCTAGTCTGCCCTTATACTATTTCCTGTATTTTATCTTAGAATGGATATATATATTTAAATTCAGTTACTGTGGATTTATCAACCATGTCTGCTGGAAGTTTGTTCCAAACATCTATTTCTCTTTCAGTCAAATAATATTTTCTCACATTGCTTCTGATCTTTCCCCCAACTAACTTCAGATTGTGTCCCCTTGTTCTTGTATTCACTTTCCTATTAAAAACACTTCCCTCCTGAACCCGATTTAACCCTATAACATATTTAAATGTTTTGATCATGTCCCCCCTTTCCTTTCTCTCCTCCAGACTATACAGATTGAGTTCATTAAGTCTTTCCTGATACGTTTTATGCTTAAGACCTTCCACCATTCTTGTAGCCCGTCTTTGGACCCATTCAATTTTGTCAATATCTTTTCGTAGGTGAGGTCTCCAGAACTGAACACAGTATTCCAAATGGGGTCTCACCAGCGCTCTATACAGCGGGATCACAATAAAAGAATCAAAGAAACAAAGGTTTCTTTGTATCACTATCTCAGTTCTACTCAATATCTAACTCATGCTCAAACTTCTCTAACCAGCCAACTAACAACCACCATCAACAGCAAATGACCACAAGGAAATGGTGAGGTTGATCTGCATCTTATAATGCCCTGGACCAATCAGCTTGCAGTTCACACCCAATGACTTAGCATTGGGGTGCTTACATTCTACCTTTTACTTTATATGGTAATGCATTTTACTTTTCACCTCATATGGTACTACAATGAAATATCAATCAGGATTCCTAAGCCTGACACACACCACATTTTATTAAGGGTAATGATAATTATTCTGAAATAACTATGAAGTCAAAGTAGTTATTTTTTGATACAACTTAACATTGAACTTATATCTAGATCTTGATTAAAGTGTTTAGATTTACAGCTAAAATATTGTCATTAAATAACATATAGGAAATGACCGCTAGGAAACACATCTATGGTTTAATTTATATGAGCTGTGATGGCACAGTTGTTAGAATGTAATGTTGCAGCAGGCAGAATAGAATAGAATAGAATTTTTATTGGCCAAGTGTGATTGGACACACAAGGAATTTGTCTTGGTGCATATGCTCTCAGAGCACATAAAATAAAATATACATTTGTCAAGAACCATGTGGTACAACACTTAATGATTGTCATAGGGGTCAAATAAGCAATGAAGAAGCAATATTAATAAAAATCTTAGGATATAAGCAACAAGTTACAGTCATACAGTCAACATGGGAGGAAATGGGTGATAGGAATGATGAGAAAAACTAGTAGAATAGAAGTGCAGATTTAGTAGAAAGTCTGACAGTGTTGAGGGAATTATTTGTTTAGTAGAGTGATGGCGTTCAGAAAAAAACTGTTCTTGTGTCTAGTTGTCTTGGTGTGCCATGCTCTGTAGTGACGTTTTGAGGGTAGGAGTTGAAACAATTTGTGTCCAGGATGTGAGGGGTCAGTAAATATTTTCCCCGCCCTCTTTTTGACTCGTGCAGTCTACAGGTCCTCAATGGAAGGCAGGTTGTCAGCAATTGTTTTTTCTGCAGTTCTGATTATCCTCTGACGTCTGTGTCGGTCCTGTTGGGTTGCAGCACCAAACCAGACAGTTATAGAGGTGCAGATGACAGACTCAATGATTCCTCTGTAGAACTGTATCAGCAACTCCTTGGGCAGTTTGAGCCTCCTGAGCTGGCGCAGAAAGAACATTCTTCGTTGTGCTTTTTTTGATGATGTTTTTGATGTTAGGTGACCATTTTAGGTCTTGAGATATGATAGAACCTAGAAATTTGAAGGTCTCTACTGTTGATACTGTGTTGTCTAGTATTGTGAGATGTGAACATAGCTTTCCCATTCCTCTTCTAGTGATGGCAAAATCCAGTTATGTGTCTCGGTGAAGTGAGCAGTTACATAATTCAACAGTTATTCCAAGGACGTTCTCTGTATAAGTGATGTGCTATCTGGCTGCTTTGCTAGCATGCAAGATGAGACTTGTGATATCAAACACAAAGTTAAGTAATGAAAAAGGTAAATAAGAGCTTTACATGAATGCCTAAAGGGATATGATGGCTTGAGGACATTCAATATAGTAAAATGTTCTATTTTATATATTTATTGATCCAGTCTACCTTATGAGAGAGAGGCACGTTCTAGATCCTATAAGGAAGCTCGTCCTATGTGTGTCTCTGAGATTTTGAATCCGCAGCTATCTATGAAAGGGATTGAATAAGAAAGAAGCACCTGAGGGATCTCCAGCCTCGCTCCCATTTGAAAAAGGTGACCAGCTACTGTTAGACATAGGACAGTGATGGTGAATCTATGGCATGGGTGCCACAGGTGGCATATGGATCCATATTTGCTGGCACACGAGCCGTTGCTCTAGCTCAGTGTTTTTCAACCAGTGTGCTGTGGCACACTAGTGTGCCGTGAGACATGGTCAGGTGTGCCGCGAAGCTCAGAGAAAGAAAACAAGAGAGAGAGAAAGAAAGAAAGAAAGAGAAAACAAGAGAGAGAGAAAGAAAGAAAGAGGGAGAGAGAGAGAAAGAGGGAGAGAGAGAAAGAAAGAAAGCAAGAGAGAGAGAAAGAAAACAAAACAGAGAAAGAGAACAAGAGAGAGAAAGAAAGCAAGAGAGAGAGAAAGAAAAAGAAAGAGAGAGAGAGAGAGAGGGATGGATGGTGGGAGAGATAAAGACATAGAGTGAGGGAGGGAGGGAGAAAGCAAAAAAGAGAGGAAGGAAGGGAGAAAGAAAGAAAGAGGGATGGAGAGAGAAAAAAAGAAGGGAGAGAAAGAGGGAGGGAGAGAGAAATAGAGCGAAAGGAAGGAAGAGAGAGGAAAAAAATTTGTCCAAACTTTTTTTAGCCGCCCCCCCCCCTCAATGTGCCCCAGGGTTTTGTAAATGTAAAAAATGTGCCATGGCTGAAAAAAGGTTGAAAATCACTGCTCTAGCTCAGCTCGAACATGGATATGTGGCAACCAGCTGAATTTTGACTCACACAGAGGCTCTGGGAGGGTGGTTTTGGCTTCCAGAGAGCCTCCGGGGGGGGTGGGAGAGGGTGGGTTTCTTTTTTAAATTATTATTATTATTATTATTATTATTATTATTATTATTAATTAGATTTGTATGCCGCCCCTCTCCGAAGACTTGCCTAGCTCCAGGAAAGTCTTTGGAGCCTGGGGAAGGCAAAACACGAGCCTACTGGGCCCACCAGAAGTTGGGAAACAAGCCGTTTCTGGCCTCCAGAGAGTTGAGGGAAGCTGTTTTCACCCCACCCCAGGCATTGGCACTTGTGAACGTGCAATAGCATGTGTCCATTCTCTTTTGGCACCCAAGGAGAAAAAGATTCACCATCATTAGTGTTGATATATCTTGGTATAGCTAGGCTATGAGACCTTTGACATACACTGAGCAGAGAATTTTAACAGAGTGTGGATGTGTGGTAAAGCCAAAGAAAAAGACACAGACTTAGTTATGCTTAATAAGTACTAGTTACATATATACAAAATAGAAACAATCCATAACAAGCACCAAGGCATCCAATATAATAAGCACTAAGCAAATACAACCCCCCCTCAAGGCAAAGCAAAAGCGAATGAGCGATAAAGCATCATTGAGGGAAGGAGTACTGGCGCCCTATTGTGGCGAACCAGCCCAAAATATTTAAAGTGATAGTACAAGAGACTACAATAGGTAGTTTACAATGGCAAACCCTAACAACCATGTACCTTGTACTAACAATTGGCATAGGGGATTGAGGGCTTCAGAGGTCTCCATTTTCTGTGAAGGGAGGATAACTTATTTTCTCAGTGGTTCCTTCCTATAGAGCAGGGTTGCTAAACTCCCAGCATGTGGGTTGGGCCATGCCTGTTTAGTGAAGAGGGGGGAGGGAATTCCCGATACATCATGTCATGCCACTGTGACAACTTGAGTTGACCATCCCTGCTATAGAGCAGTAATTGTGATTGCTCCCTTTTGGGATTACAGAGGCAAAAAAAATGTAGGAAGAGGGAGATTGTGATCCCCTTATATAGAGTGCTGGTGAGACCACATTTGATCCCCCGATCATTGCGAGGGTTCCGTTCCAGGACCCCCCGCAATGAGCGGGTTTTAGCGAAGTAGTGCTGCAGAAGTAAAAACACCATCTGCGCATGCGCAGATGGTGTTTTTACTTCCGCAGCGCTAGCGAGGAGCCAAAGATTGGGGGCTACGCGGCTGTTTTAAAACGTCGCCGCCGGCATGGGGGGCTTGCCAGCACCCCCCGGACCCCAAACCCGGGTTTGGGGGGGCTGCTAGGAAGCCGCCCATGCCGGCGGCGACGTTTTAAAACAGCCGCGCGGCTTTCCAATGAGTCCCGAAGACAAACGTCAAACTTCCGCGTTTGTCTTCGGGACTCATTGGAAAGCCGCGTGGCTGTTTTAAAACGTCGCCGCCGGCATGGACAGCTTGCCAGCACCCCCCCAGACCCCCAACCCGGGTTTTGGGGGCTGCTAGGAAGCCGCCCATGCCAGCGGCGATGTTTTAAAACAGCCGCGCGGCTTTCCAATGAGTCCCGAAGACAAACGTCAAACTTCCGCGTTTGTCTTCGGGACTCATTGGAAAGCCGCGCGGCTGTTTTAAAACGCCGCCGCCGGCATGGGCGGCTTGCCAGCACCCCCCCGGACCCCCAACCCAGGTTTTGGGGGCTGCTAGGAAGCCGCCCATGCCAGCGGCGATGTTTTAAAACAGCCGCGCGGCTTTCCAATGAGTCCCGAAGACAAACGTCAAACTTCCGCGTTTGTCTTCGGGACTCATTGGAAAGCCGCGCGGCTGTTTTAAAACGTCGCCGCCGGCATGGGCGGCTTGCCAGCACCCCTCCCGAACCCGGGTGAGCAGCGAGCGAACGGCGGGTGGCCAGGCGAAGGGCGGGCGAGCGGCGAAGGGCGGGCGAGCGGGTGCTGGGGAGGGCTTCTCGCCCTCCCTCCAGCAAGAGGGGGAGCGAACGGCGTGGGCAGGCTGCGGACAAGCCGTTCGCTCGGGCCGCTTCCCAGCTGAGTACTCAGCTGGGAAGCGGCCCGAGCGAACGGCGTGGGCGGGAGAAGGGCGCGCGAGCCGCGGGCGCACGGGCAGGCAGGCTGCGGACAAGCCGTTCACTCGGGCCGCTTCCCAGCTGAGTACTCAGCTGGGAAGCGGCCCGAGCGAACGGCGTGGGCGGGAGAAGGGCGCGCGAGCAGGCAGGCTGCGGACAAGCCGTTCGCTCGGGCCGCTTCCCAGCTGAGTACTCAGCTGGGAAGCGGCCCGAGCGAACGGTGTGGGCGGGAGAAGGGCGCGCGAGCGGCGGGCGCGCGGGCAGGCAGGCTGCAGACAAGCCGTTCGCTCGGGCCGCTTCCCAGCTGAGTACTCAGCTGGGAAGCGGCCCGAGCGAAGCGGCAGCAGCGAGGAGTTTGCGTGGGCGGTGGGGAAACTCCTCGCTGATGCCCGCCAAGAGGGGGAAGACCTAGGGAAGCCGCCCAGCAGCTGATCTGCCCGGCGCCATCTACGCATGCGTGCCCATAGAAAAAAAGGGCACGCATGCGCAGATGGTGTTTTGACTTCCGGGTTCAAAAATCGCCAATTAGCCTGTTCGCAATGGTTGGGAACGCAATAACCCGGGGATCACTGTACTGTGTTCAGTTCTGGAGACCTCACCTACAAAAAGATATTGACAAAATTGAACGGGTCCAAAGACGGGCAACAAGAATGGTGGAAGGTCTTAAGCATAAAACGTATCAGGAAAGACTTAAGGAACTCAATCTGTATAGTCTGGAGGACAGAAGGAAAAGAGGGGACATGATCAAAACATTTAAATATGTTAAAGGGTTAAATAAGGTCCAGGAGGGAAGTGTTTTTAATAGGAAACTGAACAAAAGAACAAGGGGACACAATCTGAAGTTAGTTGGGGGAATGATCAAAGGCAACATGAGAAAATATTATTTTACTGAAAGAGTAGTAGATCCTTGGAACAAACTTCCAGCAGACGTGGTTGGTAAATCCACAGTAACTGAATTTAAACATGCCTGGGATAAACATATATCCATTGTAAGATAAAATACAGGAAATAGTATAAGGGCAGACTAGATGGACCATGAGGTCATTTTCTGCCGTCAGTTTTCTATGTTTCTATGTTTCTATGAGATGTTATAGTGACAAAATGCAACAATACAGTCAATAATACGCATTGTCTTTGATTGATTGCCATTTCTATCAACTAAAGCCCTACCTGATCTTGGAGATCACTGTCATTCACTTTGTACAACATAATTTTCATGGACATAATAACATCCAGACATATGGAAGAATTACTGGGGAAAAAAAATATCTTTTGACAGTTCTGAGTCACATAAAAGATTAGCTTGGCTGAATAAACAGGATTCCTAAGCTTTGCTACCCACTACTTCTGCCTTTTATTTTTCTGGCTCTCAGTAAGAGCCGTAACTATTGTTTGAAAGTTTTGCATTGTTCTGGGGCTTCCAAATAACTGCAGTGAATTTGTATGTTCATTCATGCTACTAATCTGAGCCTGTTCAAACAAGTTACATTTTGCATCCTAATTTTAAAAGTGACATTAATGGAGTTTCCTGTAACTCCTTAATACCAATTATTTCTGTCTGAATTAACTTAGAATTCTAACTGACATAAGAAATGAAATGTGGTGGTTTGTTTCATGCTGATAATTATATTGTTCTGCTATTTGTGTTACAGTGTCACTTGACTGCTCAGTACTGGTTAGGGCAAGTTTTGCAAATCAAACACTGCTTATTAAACTGACACTAACCAGCCATGGAAAAAAATAGTTGAGGGTTTAACTTTGAAGTAGCACTTCCAGTGTGCAATCCAGAAGGATAAAAAGAAAATATGTGTGAACTTTGATGGAAAAAAGCCGAAACACACACTCTGAAACAAACAGCTATTTTGTCACGAAGTCTTCTGATTTTAGACCTGAAACAAAACAGAGTTGGAGTAAGCCATCTGCTCGTATAGTTACAAGGATGCTACAGATACATAGTTCCTACAAATCTCTAGAAATTGTTAAGAAATAACAGCCAACCAGACTATATCCTTCTAGGCCAACAGGTAATCCCAAAACATTTCAGCCAGAAACTGAATCCCATTCCCTCCCTTATAAACATGATTATTTCTCTATGAAAAAGAAAGCAAATTGAAAATATTTGTCTGCTCACCATCAGTGACAGATCTATGTGGCCCCTTTTCTAGTTTCCAGTGGAAAGCTGGAAGGTAGAAGATAGACATCTGATGGGCTTCCAGATGACTGTATGCACACAACTGGGACACAATGTAGTCATATCTGGGACATCGCTCATTACTGCAGATTAAAATACCTTAGAGGCAAAAAATTCAAGCACATAGCAGGCATGATAGTAGAGAGGTTTAATTCATTATTTCAGTGGACTACAAGTCATACCTGAAACTGCTCTAAAACGTATACTATGGGTTCATCTTAAACACAGTTGCTTGACATTCCAATCAAACCATTCATTGGTATAGACAATTCTGCTTTCTAAAATATAGTTCTATAATTAGCAAAAGGAGCAGGAGGAGAGGAAGAAGAAGAAGAAGTAGAAGAAGAAGAAGAAGATGAAGAAGAAGAAGAAGAAGATGAAGAAGATGAAGAAGGTGAAGAAGAAGAAAAAGAAGAAGAAAAAGAAGAAGAAGACGAAGAAGAAGACGAAGAAGAAAGAAGAAGAAGAAGAAGAAGAAGAAAAGAAGAAGAAGAAGAAGAAGAAGAAGAAGAAGAAGAAGAAGAAGAAGTAGTAGTAGAAGAAGGGTGTGACTTCAATCTTATGGGAACTGAAGACTTGTGGCCTCTGCAGGGAACCCTTGAATCACAGGTTGGGGACCTCCTGCTCTAGAAACACAGCCTTACTTCTCTGATTATTTATCATTTTAATTTTTGCATTTTTGAGGAATTTAAATGAAGAAAAATTGAGCATCACACCATAAAATAAGATTGTTTGTATTGAAGCTTCTTCCAAAGAAACAGCTAGCACAAATATTAAAAGATGTAACCACTGTGATAACAAATATAAAGAAGCCCCATTCATTTCAAGAGACAAACCGCATAATGTACAGGATGACTGCAGTTATAATTGAATATTTATAATTAAATTATAATTAATTAAATATACAATGTATATAATTATAATTTATAATGTTTATAATTATAATGAATAAATAAAAATAAACAAGGAGGGGAAAAAATCAAAAAATTACATCACCAAATGGAAATTCAGTCTAGAAAAATAAGATCAGTGTGCTACGATAGAAGCAAGTTAGAACAAATGAAAGAAAAGCTGAAGAATAACAAGATGAAACAATTTTTGATTAAGAAATAAAACTTCTTTTTACAAGCCTGTAATCCTTTAATTCAGGGTAGGCTTGGGGAATATCACATACAAACAAGGAAGACAAAAGAAGCACGTGGCACGGCAGGAAGCGAACCAGTAGTGAGATGTTAGAACTCCACCCTTGCAAGAAGATCAGTAAATACAAAGCTTGATCTCAAATTTCAGCTGAATCAGAAATGTTTCTACCAATTCATCGAAGGAAAGATGCATACAATAAACCATTCAATACCTGACAAAGTAGAAAGACCTCACCTACAAAAAGATATTGACAAAATTGAACGGGTCCAAAGATGGACTACAAGAATGATGGAAGATCTTAAGCATAAAACATATCAGGAAAGACTTAATGAACTCAATCTGTATAGTCTGGAGGATAGAAGGAAAAGGGGGAACATGATCGAAACATTTAAATATGTTAAAGGGTTAAATAAAGTGCAGGAGGGAAGTGTTTTTAATAGGAAAGTGAACACAAGAACAAGGGGACACAATGTGAAGTTAGTTGGGGGAAAGATTAAAAGCAACATGAGAAAATATTATTTTACTGAAAGAGTAGTAGATCCTTGGAACAAACTTCCAGCAGACTGGTAAATCCACAGTAACTAAATTTAAGCATGCCTGGGATAAACATATATCCATCCTAAGATAAAATACAGAAAATTGTATAAGGGCAGACTAGATGGATCATGAGGTCTTTTTCTGCCGTCAGTCTTCTATGTTTCTATGTTTCAATACAGTACTGGGAACAATTATGGGACAATCCAAAGAAATGCAACAAGAATTCAGCTAAGTAAAGAAGATACAGTAGTACCTCTACTTAAGAACTTAATTCGTTCCGTGACCAGGTTCTTAAGTAGAAAAGTTTGTAAGTGTTCTGTCTGGGTGCCCCCAGACATCAACACCAACTGGAAAAAACAGCCAGACACGCTGGTACAAACAAAGGCACTTTATAGTTTGAAAAATAAACACAGAGAAAAACCTGTTCTTCCCAACAGGCAGGCTATGAGACTTCACAACAGAGTCCTGACGGCCAGACAATACAGCAGACTTCTTGCTGGCATACCCACCACTGTAGAGAATAAGACCCACACCTTTTCCCCCAAGGTTTCAGTATTCAAAGTCACAAACCAGAATTCCAAGATGCTAAAGATCACAGCCAGGTCCCAGGACTCCCAAAGATAATACTCCACAAGCCAGGAAGGGTGGGTCTGCCTTTTCAGCCTTTCCAGAGAGCACCACACCCAAACCCAGCTGTTGCCTCTTTAGTGCTGAAAGTACCTGGCTAATTGTCCCCTTCGTTGTGTTGCTCTTCTCTGCCGGAGATCGATGATTGCTTGTGCATTTTCATCTAAGGAATCCAGGCTGCTTGCTGGGGAGAGCTCCCTCTCGGGGGACTCTGGCTGTCCTCCCTCTCCCTCAGCCTGAGATTCCTCCTCCCCGTCTCCCTGAACCTCCTGTTCCTCATCCTCCCCCTCTGAGCAGGAAGCCGGCAGAGGATCAGCCGTTCCCTGAGGGGCCTCAGACGGAATCACAACAGTAAGTAGAAGCAATTTTTCCCATAGGGATCAATATAAAAGCAAATAATGCATGCAAACCCATTAGGAAAGAAATAAAAGCTCGGAATTTCAGTGGGAGGAGGATGAAGAAGAGGAGGAGAACATTCGCTGCCAAAGAAAGAAAGTGAGGTGAGGTGAATCAAAAAAATCAAAAACTTTTAAGGCTTAAAAATAAAAGAGAGACTCTGAGGAGGCGAGGAGAAGCACGTGCCTCCCATACACCCTGTGCGAGGCTGCCTCCCATACACTGCACCAGAGAGAGAAACCCAGGCCAGTGAGAGGGGGGAACCCAGTCCAGAAAAGCCCAAGATGGCCAGGATTAAAGGGGGAATGCAGAAAACTGGCCGGGCCTTTGTGCCACTCTCAAATTTCCTGGGAAATTTTTCTCGGCTCAGGTTCTTAAGTAGAAAATGGTTCTTAAGAAGAGGCAAAAAAAATCTTGAACACCTGGTTCTTATCTAGAAAAGTTCTTAAGTAGAGGCGTTCTTAGGTAGAGGTACCACTGTAGATACAAATAAAAAATGAACTAAAATAAAAAAAGAAGCTGAGAGGAAAGAACTTCTAACAGAAGCAGAAAAGATGAAGAAAAGGGCAAGGAAAATCGAGAATTGATCAGCACCAGATGAAAATGAGCTGCATGATTTTTGATTGAAACATCTGACTGGGGTACACCTACTCATTGTCAAGGAGTTTAAAAAGATAGGGCATGGAGGAGAAATTGAAGATTGGTTAACGTCTTGCGAACCCTAGCTGTTAATGAAAGATCCAACAAAAGGTGCAATGTCAAGCAATTACCCAGCTGGACGAGTAGGCTGGACTCACACAAAACTCAAAGCCCTGGATAGGAACACAAGAAAAGAATGCAAATGAATCTTGCTCTTTCTTTATTCATCCAGCAACATTGATAGTCTTTACTTACAAAGGACCATAGGTGGATATGGAATGTGGAATTTTGCAAATACACCATACAGTTGAAGGGGGAAACAATAGATGAGGCAGTACCTGGAGACAGCACAATAGAAAAGAAAGAGATGGGAGAACATCACACAATGTAAAATCCTGAAAAATAGAACAAATCTGGCAAAAGAAAGCAAAGATAGTACCAGTAGTGGTAGGTGCCTTGGGTGTAACTCCAAACCATCTAGAACTTGATTCGAACATCATTGGCATGAACTAAATTGCAACTAGTCAATTAAAAAAGCAGCTTTACTTGGAACACTGTACATTCTGTGATGAAACTCTTAACATAATCAAATAACATCTGTCTATCGCAGTCCTTGTGAAGGTCTCAATAGGTGGATAAAAACATGAAATCCAGTCTAAGCATATGACTGACTATGCAACTAATAATGATAATTTAAAAAATAAGCTCTTATGCTACACATCTTTCACCAGGAATAGAATAGAATAGAGCAGAACAGAACGGAACGGAACAGAACAGAATAGAATTCTTTATTGGCCAAGCATGATTGGACATTCAGGAATTTGTCTCTGGTGCATAAACTCTCAGTGTACATACAAACTAAAGTGGTAAATCATGATCATAATCATAATAAACTACATTAATCAGAAATCATAAGATACATCACTTAATGTTAGTCCTAGAATATCAAATAATCAATATAAATCATACTGGGATGCTAAATTAAACAATATAAAAATTAAGATACAAGCAACAGTGTTCTAATCATAGGATAGGGAAATAGATAATAGAAAAGATTAGGTAATACAGCTCTACTAGAAAGTTTGACAGTGTTGTCAGAATTAGTTGTTTTTTACAATTGTTTTTTACGCAGTTCTAATTCCATTGAAGTCTGTGTCTGTCTTGTTTAGTTGCCGTGTCAAACCAGACAGTTATAGAGGTGCAAATGACAGACTCAATAATTCCTTTGTAGAACTGTATTAGCAGCTCTTTGGGCAGTCTGAGCTTTTTGAGTTGGTGCAGGAAGAATATTCTTTGTTGTACTTTTTTGATGACGTTTTTGACGTTAGGTGTCTTGAGATACAGTATTATAGAATCTAGAAACCCGAAGGTCTCTACTGTTGATACTGTGTTGTCTAGTATAGTAGGAGGTGGTAGTATAGGATTATTATTATTATTATTATTATTATTATTATTATTATTATTAATTAGATTTGTATGCTGCCCCTCTCCGAAGACTCGGGGTGGCTCACAACAGTAATAAGAAACAGTGTAACAATGGGACAAATCTAATAATAAAAAATATATAAAACCCCCAACAATTAAAAACCATACAGCACATACATACCAAACATGAAATATAAAAAGCCTGGGGGAGATGTCTTAGTTCCCCCATGCATGGCGATACAGGTGGGTCTTGAGTAACTTGCGAAAGACAAGGAGGGTGGGGGCCATTCTAATCTCCGGGGGGGAGTTGGTTCCAGAGGGCCGGGGCCGCCACAGAGAAGACTCTTCCCCTGGGGCCTGCCAAACGACATTGTTTGGTCAACGGGACCTGGAGAAGGCCAACTATGTGGGACCTTGTCGGCGGCTGGGATTCGTGTGGTAGAAGGCTGTTCTGGAGGTATTCTGGTCCAATGCCATGTAGGGCTTTAAAGGTCATTACCAACACTTTGAATTGTGACCGTAAACTGATCGGCAGTCAGTGCAGACCACGGAGTGTTGTAGAAACGTGGGCGAATCTGGGAAGCCCCACAATAGCTCTCACAATAGCTCTCTCTGGTGTCTCCTATTCTACTCTCTCAACAATATGCCATCCAATTTTCAACAACTCTGGGTAGGTGGCTCACAGCAATAAAAAAAGAAAAGAAATTACAACAAAATCATTTTTTAAAAAAAGAATAAGAGTTGACCAACATGATGAAACAGGTAATCTTCCTCAACGTTATCCTAGGTTTTTTTTTTTCCTCCTGTGATTGTTCAAGCCTTAATCCAATATGAAATTTTTGGAAAGATGAGATAAAGTGTCTGGAGGCAGTGATGAACATGAGCAAAATGATATCAGACAGTATCTACTCTGGGCAGTGCAGCCTTAAGGGGTCTGGTAAATTGAGATGCATGCCAAAATTCAACAGAGAGAAATTCTTCTGGTTAGCTGGCACTCCTAGCTCTCCAAGGGAAATCCAGTGCAGTAAACTGCTGAAAAATTACTGACGAGAGCCAGACTGCTGAGTAAGCATCACTTGGCAGACACAGAAACCTGATCTGTATCATTTTTAGGCTTGGCAGACATTTTGTACTTTCTCTGTCTCAAAAAGAGAAAGAAAGAAAGAAAAAAACACAGTCTTTGGAGCCATACATAGCCATGAGCTATTTTAGCAACAGGCAAAAATGGAATTTGAGATGGTAAACATCTGCAGTTGGAGGGAAAACAACAGGAAAAGATTTAGAAACTCAAGATGATACTCAGCTTGAAAAAAATATCTTAATAAATTCTTAATAAATTCTTATTTTAAAATATCTTAATAAATTTTTATTTTAAAATATCTTAATAACAGATATCTCATCAATTAGTTCACTTTTCTGTATTGATCTAAAATAGAATTAGCTTTTTATTTTTGTATTAGGAAGACTTCTATAATAAGAGGAGCAATGGTAGCTCCTATATATGTGAAATGTTGTTAGTTCTGTCTGTCTTACATTTAAAAAAAATTAAATAAAAATTATTTTAAAAAAATAAATTCTTATTTTAAAGCAAGAAATATGTGGTCACCATGCACATTTATTTTAAAAATGAGAGCTTTATCTGATATAATTGATCATATTTATTTATTTATTGAAAACATTTAAAGAACCACCCACCTTAAACCAAATTATGGGTGGTTCCCATTGAAGAATTAAAACAACAACAACAACAAAAACCCACATTAAAACATTAAAACCAAAAATCTGGAGCCAAGTCAAGCTCCCGACATGAAATGACATTATCTTATCCTAGTGCTTGAGGGGAAAGCTAGCCCTTCAGTGCTCTTCAGAAGATTTAGGCTGGTAGAGGCTTCCAAATTTCAGGGGGAAGAGTGTTCAATAAGACAGGGGCTGCCACAGAAAAGACAGAGTACCCACATCATATGCAATTTCAAAAGTTATCAATAAAGAATATTTAAATTTTTGACAACTTGGTTCCAGGTTTTGGGATGCAAGGTTTAGCAAGCTATGAACAAGTCTATCAGAGTCAGAGAGGAAAAGAATTGAAACCTCTCCCAAGAGTAGACAGAGAGCATATGGACCAAAGACAAATTCCCTGAGTGTCCAATCACACTTGGCCAATAAAGAATGCTATTCTATATCAAAAACATTCTCTACCAGATTCATAGGCTGAAAACAAAGGCTCCAAATCTAGTTATTCCTCCAAATTTGTCAAGGGCAGCATGTCTTTAATTATAACTAACAGGGTCGTGGAACCCCCAAGGAAGAAGTTCATTTGTGATGCCTTCTAAATATTTAATTGAAGGTAGGCAGCAGGGAGGATGTAGGACAGAAGATTGTAGAATGAAAGGCAGGCCTTTCACTCTCACACTGACTGAATACTACTTAACCAAATCAATTCAAGAATACGATGCTCGACCGATGAGTCTCTCTCTCTCTTTCTCTCTCTTTCACTAATTGAAAGAAAATTGGTTGGAAGAAGGAACGTTCCTTTGATAGATACTAATAAAACTGGATATTTGTGTATGTTGGTAGAAAAGAAACAATACACAACAGGGGTGTCAAACTCAATTTCATTGAGGGCTGTATCAGGGTTGTATTTGACCTTGGGAGGCAGGGTGGGTGTGGCCAGGATGGGTGTGGCCAGCTCAACGTCACTTGTGTCCGGTGCGCCTGTGGCGACCCGAGCACTGTGTTAATGAAAATAGGCTCCCGAGCTCTGTTTTTGGTTGCAACACTCTCCTGCAACCTTCTGAGTTTGGGAGGACCCCCTCCAACCCTCCTGAGCTCCATTTTCACTGGTAGAGGCACCATGGTCCAGTCCATTGCTGTTTCCAAGGCAGCTCGGTGCCACAGATCTAAGCACCCTATGGGCCAGATCTGCCCCCCAGGCCTTGACTTTGACATCCCTGGTCTAAAAGAATGGTAGAGAATCTGTGGCCTTCCAAAAGTTGCCAAACTACAGCATAATTTATCACTTTCTTGGACATCTATTTAACATGTCAATGTTTTGAAAAAAGCAAGATCCCAACTTTTATTGAATAAAATATTTAGGAGCCTAGGATCTCAAGATACAGTATCTACCATCTGAAGAATCTAATATCATATTCAGGACATGTATGCCATGAATGTAGAAAGAACACATTTGTAATATTCTGTCTTTAATGCAACAAGGATTTTCATGTTAAAAGGTTAAATAAGGTTCAGGAGGGAAGTGTTTTTAATAGGAAAATGAACACAAGAACAAGGTGACACAATCTGAGGTTAGTTGGGGGGAAGATCAGAAGCAATATGAGAAAATATTATTTTACTGAAAGAGCAGTAGATCCTTGGAACAAACTTCCAGCAGACATGGTTGGTAAATCCACAGTAACTGAATTTAAACATGCCTGGGATAAGCATATATCCATCCTAAGATAAAATACAGGAAACAGTATAAGGGCAGACTAGATGGACCATTAGGTCTTTTTCTGCCGTCATTATTCAATGTTTCTATGTTTCATATGCTTTGCATAAATTCTATATAAATCAATTACCCTACATTAATCCAGCAGAAACCTTTTTAAATGGCCAGTGTAACATTACCATGCCCCAGAAGGATATACTTTTATCATAGAGCATAGTTTCTCTTTACCAATGAATTTAAGACATACAGTCCAAATTTTCTGTGCATAATATGTAGATAAGTTCCGAGGAACCAAATAATGGGCAAGATAACCTTTAAAATATATTTTTTAAGTTTTGATGAGGAACTTTTCAGGAATCTGATGGTGAGATTCCAATTCAGAAGTCTTATGAGCCCTGGGAGAGTCTTCCAGAGACCCTAGATTACAGCCTAAAAGTCTTGACAAAATATGACAGAGCCAGCTATTTATAGATGAAGGCATATAACCCAGATAACTCTCCTCAGATTAGCATACTATTATTGCTTCAGACTTCTTCCTCTGTTGTCAGGTTGCATTAAGTTGACATTATCTTGGGACTGCAAAGTAAGATTTGAGTTTGTTGTATGTTACTAAAGGTCCCTCACTCCCTTAATTAACCATGTATGGAAATCCAAGAAGATTACCACACTGAGGTGGTTGCTGAATAGAGACAAGGGATGAATTTAAACTCACATTTTCAAGTGAACTTTACCTAATTCAAATCTCCCAGATTAATATGTGAACCAGGCACATTAATTCAAATTTGATGATATGATTAATCCTTATTTGACATTTCTTCATGTTTTGCAAAAAAAAAAAAAATGCTTCAAAGAAAACTGCATATAGTAAAATTGGATTCAAAGGGCATATGCAGATGAGAAAAAGCATACACAAATAAATATGAATGTGATTGTGTTTAAGAAAAATTTGCAAGTAAAGCTCATATATTGGGGGCATGCAATACTATTGCATGCAGAAACAACAGATTGCTCTATCTGTTCTCAGGAATCAGATTTTCATACAATATTAATACTTCCTACAAATATCTAAATTCATGCTTTGATGGCTAAGACTGATACATAAATATCAGAAAGTATAAATTGAAAATCAATTATTTTATGAATTTTCAATATTAGGAATAATAACACATTTGCTAACCATCTTCAAAATTACACCTTGTAATTTTGCTAACCATCTTAAAAATTACATCTTGTAATCCTTCTAAAATGAATTCATATTTAAGTAATTGTTTGAATAAAGAAAAGACAATTCTTTTTTCAAAAAAGGCAATGTCGCTAGCTGACCAGTTAGATGATTGATTAATTAACCAACTTTGATTATGAGAAGAAAACCCGACAATAATTTTAAAAGTGCATTTCTTCTTATTGTATATAAGTAGCCTGAGCAAGCCTTTTAGCATATTTGATTTAATGTTATCTTTTAGCTAGTTTTTTTTGTCTATCTTGGTATTGTCACTTTAGTTTGGATAATTTGAATATTTGAATATTTGCTGGATAATAATCCCAATAAAGTTAAGTATATTTTCTTTTTAAGCAACAACTCTATATTTTTCAGAAATGATTATCCAAACATTCACTTATTTGTGTCACAATCATTTGAAATGATTAATTAATTAATTAGGACACCTTTCTTAATTGCTAGTGATATTTTAAAGCAAAATTATCCATTTATTGGTTGCATGAAAAGCCCTATTAAATTAAATAGGAACTACTTCTTAGTAGGTATTGCATAGATAACTTGCTGGACCCCAAATTTAAATGTGATTAAAGTTGTCTAATATCCTGAACACCTGACTGAAGAAAAAAAGAAGCACCACCCAATGAAGAGGGGGGGGGGGGGGAGAATATTAAAATTTGAAAGGGAATATCATGTTCCTTGTTTTAAAAATATAATGCCTCTACTTGCATTTTACTTAAAAATGGAACTTAATTCTGCACTTTGGTTCCAATGAAAATCTTTCCTCCCCAGTGGATTTTTTTTGCAAGAGGAATCTGCTTTTCATGCACATGACATCCTGTCTCAATTTCTGTACTAATTCCTTATTGTCTTCCATAACATAAGCCTTGCGATCTCAGGTTTCTAAATGTATGATCATTTGTTTAAGAGTGAAGAGCCATCCAAAGATGTTTTGCTATTTCTGACTTAGAAGAAAAATGCAAATTGACTACAGTGTTCTTGCCTTGATATATTGCACATATGGGAGCATGTGGAGCTCAGCTTCCCTAACTGTGCGCTCTTTTAAAAAATGGGAATGGCGTGTTGCAGAATTTAGTGAAATGTATGATTTGTAGGATGAATGTGTTTCAGTGTAGAAAGTCTTTGCCTAGAAATCTGAATCATTTGATTCCCAGCACCTCTACTTAAGGACGAGTGGAACCATGTTTAAGGTTCTTCTGGTCCAGGCCAAAATTTATTTATTTATGTTTGTTTGTTTTTATCTATCTATCTATCTATCTATCTATCTATCTATCTATCTATCTATCTATCTATCTATCTATCTATCTATCTATCTATCTATCATCTATCTATTTATTTATTGGATTTGTATGCCGCCCCTCTCCGGAGACTCAGGGCGGCTAACAGCAATAATAAGACAGCATATAATAATAATCCAATACTAAAAACAATTAAAAACCCATTACAATAAAAACCAAACATACAGACATATCATGCATAAAATTGTAAAGGTCTAGGGGGAAAGGGTATCTCAATTCCCCTATGCCTGGCGGCAGACGTGGGTTTTAAGTAGCTTACGAAAGGCAAGGAGGGTGGGGGCAATTCTAATCTCTGGGGGGAGTTGGTTCCAGAGGGCCGGGGCCGCCACAGAGAAGGCTCTTCCCCTGGGTCCCGCCAAGCGGCATTGTTTAGTTGACAGGACCCGGAGAAGACCCACTCTGTGGGACCTAACTGGTCGCTGGGATTCATGCAGCAGAAGGCAGTCCCTGAGGTAATCTGGTCCGGTGCCATGAAGGGCTTTATAGGTCATAACCAACACTTTGAATTGTGACCAGAAACTGATCGGCAACCAATGCAGACTGCGGAGTATTGGTGTAACATGGGCATATTTGGAAAAGCCCATTCATTATGGTTTGCTGCAGCTATTATTTTGCTTCTTTCCCCCTTTCTATCTATTTCATCTGGGAAGAATTCCTTGAAGTTTTAAAAAATCACATTACACATATCCTACACTCTTCTTTTCTGATACATCCATGCTTTGTAATCTAAGCTTCAGCACTTCTGAAGAGTTAAAATGGAAAGAGAGCTAAATACCCTGATAGCTTCAAAAGTCACACATTTCAGGGATATAATTTGTCCTCTCCCTATCGGTTTGCCCTTGAGGTTATCAGCACAAAGTTTCTGCGTTCAGAACAATGGTCATTTCCTAGTTAAGCTAAAGTGACCATCGCGCAGTGTGAGATGACATGAAGTCACATTGGGGGATTGATATGGGTCGGGTCTTCCTTCATTCTTTCAGATCAGTGCTCTTGAATAAATTTTGTCCTCTGTCAGCGGCAAAAGGCAGGCTCTGTCATGCCAGAGTGTCATGGAATGTGTCAACGAAGAGGGCACTTCGGATGGCACAACAACCTTGTCTTCAGGCAAAGTGTGAAAAGAATGTTGAGAGGCTAGCCACTCTTCTGGCTTCCTCCAGACCACATCCTCAAACAAAGTGTGTCTTCCACTGGAACTGAATCCGAGTGCTGAAAGGGTACACTTCAAGCTTTCAGTCTTGAGTATTTGCCATAAGGGCATTATCTGGCAATTGGCCTTCTTAGGCCTCATTTTCAGCCCATAAGTAGGAGTTAGAGCACTTAGAATATCCACATTGTTGGAATCCTTCACTTAACATGGAAATCCTACTTACCACTTCAACTTGGACTTCAAGCACTTAGCCCTGAAGTCCAAGAAGTGTTGTTGCGATGCCAAGGTATTCTTATGTCCAGCATAGATCACCTTTTTGCAGATGTGAAAACTTGCAAAAATTAAAGCCAAACTTCATTTCATGTAGCTATCAAATCTTTCAAAAATCATTGCATCATTCCACCCACTTCAGTTAAGGTTAATTTTTAGTTTAGGAATCTTAAACAAAACACAATTGACTAAAACAAAAAGTAAAACTTTGCAGAACACAGCATGGTTGTCAATGTGATGCCATGTGATGTGGCATCATATTTCCAAATAAGATGGAAACACCATTCAGAGTTTTTTAAAAAGTAAAGCTTATTTCCATCTTTCAAGATATATTTTTAGTACATCTTGAAAGATGGAAATAAACTTTACTTTATATCTTCACACATGTATAAAGGCAATCAAAAATTTAAAAAGTACACCATTATACTAGGCAGAAATTTCAACAGATACACTTTAATTAAAATATATAAATGACGATATGTAATGAAATATGTAGATAGGCATGGGGGAGTTGAGACACCTTTCCCCCAGGATTCTTTATATTTTGTTTCATGTTTGGTATGAATGTGCTGTTTGGTTTTTAAATATGTGATAGGATTTTATATGCTTCTTTTAATATTAGATTTGTTTTGCTATAATATTGTTTTTATTGTTGTGAGCCACCCCGAGTCTTTGGAGAGGGGCGACATACAAATCTAATAAATAATAATAATAATAATAATAATAATAATAATAATAATAATAATAATAACTTTATGGAGGGTGGGAAAGATATGGAGCTGTGGTGGTGCAGTGGTTAAAATGAAGTATTGCAGGCTGACTATGCTCAGTGCCAGCAGTTCGATCCTGGCCAACTCAGGGTTGACTCAATCTTCCTTCTTCTAAAGTCGGTAAAATGAGGACCCAGATTGTTGAGGGCAATATGGCTCTGTTAACTCCTTAGAGACTTCTGTAAAGCACCATGGAGTGGTATATAAACCTAAGTGCTATTGCCTAGGAAATAATTTGAGAAAGACTTAGTACTTAAGTAGTCAAATAAATAAACTTAGGATGGACCAACCCTAATGGTGAAGCAATTAAAAGTGATGGCAAGAAGTTAATAAATTCAGGTTCTGTTAAAGTAGCTTTACAATAAAATAGAATTAGATCATCTAAACTAGTTTCCTGTCTGATTTACTTGATAGAGCTAACGCTATAAAATATTAATCTTATTCACCATGTAAAAATATCAGGATGCGAAAGTATGTTCTTATTTTTCAAGAACAGGAGGGCCCATTGATGATAATAAGTGGCTGCTACTGAAAAGTTCAATTTCCAGTGACAGGAACAGATGTTCAGATGGTTGAAGTAGAGATTGCATGTGAAAGGTAGGACATTTAAGCACCATCCATTACAAATCACATAGATAAATAAGTTTGTTTACTATTTATTTTTTAAGTCAAGTACACATTTGATAATAAACATAAGTATAACATTATTTGAATACATAAAATGGGTACAAATAAAAGGGAACATTTATACAGGGATGGTAGGCACGCTGGTGCGCTTATGCACACCTGTTATAGAGCTCTTAGGAATGGGTGAGGTCAACAGTAGGCAGTTTATGGCTAAAATTTTGGGGATTTGGGAATGAAACCATAGCGTTGGGTAGTGAGTTCCAGGCATTGACCACTCTGTTGCTGAAGTCGTATTTTCTTCAATCGAGTTTAGAGCAGTTGACTTTGAGTTTGTATCTGTTTCTGCTCATGTATTATTGTTGTTGAAGGTGAAAGTAGTCATTGACAGGTAGGACATTGTAGTGGATAATTTTATGAACTATACTTAGGTCATGTTGAAGGTGACATAGTTCTAAGTTTTCTAAGCCCAGAATTTCAGGTCTGGTGCTGTAAGATATTCTGTTGTGAGCAGAGGAGTGGAGGACTCTTCTCGTAAAATATCTCTGGACATGGTCAATTGTAATAATGTGTGGTACGCAGTGCAGGTTCCAGACAGATGAGCTGTATTCAAGAATTGGTTTGGCAAATGTTTTGTATGTTCTGGTTAGAAGTGTAATATTACTAGAGAAGAAGCTATGGGAGATTAGGTTTACAACTCTTAATGCCTTTTTGGCAATGTTGTTACAGTGGGCTTTGGCACTTTATTATTTATTTATTTATTTTATTTTTTACTTATTTATTTTGTCCAATACACAATAATATACAATGAAGCTTAAAGAAGATATATAAGATATAGGAGAGACAATAGGACAGGGGACAGAAGGCACTCTAGTGCGCTTATGTACGTCCCTTACTGACCTTTTAGGAATCTGGAGAGGTCAACCATGGATAGTCTAAGGGTAAAATGTTGGGGGTTAGGGGAAGATACTATGGAGTCCGGTAATGAGTTCCACACTACAACAACTCAATTACTAATGTCGTATTTTTTACAGTCAAGTTTTAAATCATTAGATATGAGTATTCCAAGGTCTTTGACAAAGTGAGAGTCATCTGTAAGATCATATCCATTCAGCTTGTGTTTAGTATTATGATTCTTTTTGCCAATGTGTAGCATTTGTTGGTTGAGATTTGGAGTTGCAAGTTTTTTGACCATTCTGACACACAGTCAAGATCTTTTTGAAGGGTAGCAGTGTTTTCAGTGGTGTTAAATAGTTTTACATAATTGGCGAAGAGAACCCCAGTTGCTTATAATCTGATCACAAAGGTCATTTATATAGAGTGTTGGTTCTAGTACAGTGCCTTGGGGGACATCGCAGTTAACAGCTGCGGGATTTGATAAGGTGCTCCCTATTTTGACTACTTCTTGTCTGTTTGACAGGAACGCAGCTATCCAGTTACAATACATAGGGATGCCATACGATTTTAGTTTCAGAAGTAGTTTGTTGTGTACCATTAAATCAAAGGCTTTGCAGAAATCTATGTGAATTTCATCTATTGTATTGCCCTAATCAAGTTTTGAAGTCCATATGTTTTTGCATATTTATTTATTTATTAGATTTGTATGCCGCCCCTCTCCGCAGACTCAGGGCGGCTAACAACAATGATAAAAACAGCATGTAGAAATCTAATTAATAAAACAACTAAAAACCCTTATAATAAAACCAAACATACACACAAACATACCATGCATAACTTGTAATGACCTAGGGGGAAGGAATATCTTAACTCCCCCATGCCTAGCGGCATAAATGAGTCTTGAGTAGTTTACAAAAGACAGGGAGGGTGGGGGCAGTTCTAATCTCCGGGGGGAGTTGATTCCAGAGGGCCGGGGCCGCCACAGAAAAGGCTCTTCCCCTGGGGCCCACCAAACGACATTGTTTAGTTGACGGGACCCGGAGAAGGCCAACTCTGTGGGACCTTATCAGTCGCTGGGATTCGTGCGGTAGCAGGCGGTTCCGGAGGTAATCTAGTCCCATGCCATGCATATGCAGTTGAAGAATATCAAACTCCACATGAGAATTTCTTGAATGTTTTCACTTCTTGGAAAAGGTTTCTAAACCCTTCTCTTTCGTCAGATTGAATGGTGAATAGGAAACTTGTAGAAACCAATTTAAGAGAACTTTGATACTTAGCATTCATTTTTTCCCCTTAGCATTCATTTTTTTCCATATTAGTATAGTAAAAGCATGTTTAGCTTGAACACAATGGCTGGATGACAAACACAATTAATTCTGTTTCTTCTTTTCTAAATAGATAGTTTCCCTGTTCACAAAACACTCTGTAAGGATGTATGTTAATTGAGGCTGAAATAAACATTGCCAGAGTAGGGGTAAACCATGATGTTCCATATATAGATGTTATCACAAAATTGGTCTTTGACCTAAATAATAAAAACCTTTATCTTCAAAGAAATGAATCAAAGTTCCAAGCTATTATAATAGCTTGTTTGTTTTTTTATTTATGAGACTTGGAGACAAATTTCTCTATTAGAGGATTTAATAGTACAATGATCATTATCAAAGTAATAAATCACGTAAAAGTTTATATTATTATTGTTGTTGTTGTCATTATGTCATTTTATTTCAAGTACATGTATGAATGTCCTTGGCATTTTAAAAAGTCCAAGAGAAAATGTCTTGAATTTTACAACTAAAACTTCAATCATAAAAAGGAATAATACAGGAGGAAATGAAGAAAGATATTGTTTAAGATATACACATACTTGAATTCACTTATAGTTTGAGTGTTAAAGTGCAATTTGAGCATTATTGCTACTAATGTTGTTTTGCTTTTAGATCAAGTGATCCTTCCAAGTGATTTTAGAGTAATCAACAAGAATAAAAATAAATTAATAGCCTTATATAAATATACTGTATAAGAAGGACTGTTGTAGATTATCTAAAAAATTAAAATGCAGTCTCTATGGAGTGGTAAGGCATTGGTTATTACCTATAACGATCTACATGGTTTAGGATCATATTATTTAGGGGACTGTCTTCTGCCTCATATGTCCCAGCAACTGATTAGGTTGCACAGAGACATCCTCAGTGATGGTTTCCTACAGGTACGGTCAGGTACACAGTACCGGTAGAAAATTTTTGAATTTTTTCCTTTTTTTTCCTTTTGGGCTCTGGGTATGATTTTCCGATTGGAGTAAATAGAAACATAGAAGACTGACGGCAGAGAAAGATCTCATGGTCCATCTAGTCTGCCCTTATACTATTTCCGGTATTTTATCTTACAATGGATATATGTTTATCCCAGGCATGTTTAAATTCAGTTACTGTGGATTTACCAACCACGTCTGCTGGAAGTTTGTTCCAAGGATCTACTACTCTTTCAGTAAAATAATATTTTCTCATGTTGCTTTTTATCTTTCCCCCAACTAACTTCAGATTGTGTCCCCTTGTTCTTGTGTTCACTTTCCTATTAAAAACGCTTCCCTCCTGGACCTTATTTAACCCTTTAACATATTTAAATGTTTCGATCATGTTCCCCCTTTTCCTTCTGTCCTCCAGACTATACAGATTGAGTTCATTAAGTCTTTCCTGATACGTTTTATGCTTAAGACCTTCCACCATTCTTGTAGCCCTGGTTTTGTAGTCTTTGGTCCCGTTCAATTTTGTAAATATCTTTTTGTAAATATCTTTTTGTAAGTGAGGTCTCCAGAACTGAACACAGTATTCCAAATGTGGTCTCACCGGTGCTCTATATAAGGGGATCACAATGTCCCTCTTCCTGCTTGTTATACCTCTAGCTATGCAGCCAAGCATCCTACTTGCTTTTCCTACTGCCCGACCACACTTCTCACCCATTTTGAGACTGTCAGAAATCACTACCCCTAAATCCTTCTCTTCTGAAGTTTTTGCTAACACAGAACTGCCAATGCAATACTCAGAATGAGGATTCCTTTTCCCCAAGTGCATTATTTTACATTTGGAAACATTAAACTGCAGTTTCCATTGCTTTGACCATTTATCTAGTAAAGCTGAATCATGAGGTTGAATGTGTATAATTTTAGAAGAGCTGTGCATGTGTGTGTGTGTGTGTGTGTGTAAATACACACACAGTTTATATAGTAGATAATGTACATTTTTGTGTGCCTGTGTGTAATATGTATATACACATATGATATATATACATAGAATTAAATAGTATATTTTGGATGTTCAGTAATAGTAAATAGACAGGGAAATTTTATCTCTTTGGGGTGAGGAGAGGCCAGGCACCCTAACCCTAACCCAAATCCTTGATGTGAGTGTGACTACTTTTGTGACAATTGTTAACAATTATTATTTTCAAAATTGTTGCTCATAAGTGCTTTACGTTTCCATTGAATCCTAGATTCAAAGTCAAAGAGAATATAGAAGATTTTTTTAAAAAAATATTCCCAAGAGTTTATTGAAAACCAAAGACAAATTGTCTTGGAACTGTTTTGTGTTGTGCAAAGAACTTGCATTTGATGAGATACATTAACGAAGTATTTGGATATAGCAGCACATCAGATGTTCAAGATGGAATAATGAAGGAATTGAGGGCACTGCTAGGAAGGCAGTGATAATTTTGAGAAAACTATCAGGCAGGATTTCATGAATAACATTTTCTAGGGAGATATGTTAAATTGTTTGTAGGTTCTCAAGCTTACTTACCTCTGATCTCCTCCTGGTTTTATCAATACACTTTTCCTCTCTAAATGTTTTATGGCTGAGTTTATTGTTTCTGAAGTCCCTGGGAAGATAACAAGAAAGAGGTTTTTTTCTTTCCTTCTTCATTTCATTTATCCTAATTAGTATCTTGTTTTCTCCTACAAAAACTGAGCAAAACATTCTGTCATATGAATATTGTTCATGATACACATGTACACATACATGAATCCACACAGAGGAAAACACAATAATGAAAGAGATTTACAGTAGGTACAGCATCGGAGATAATAGAGGTCAACAGAATCTGGGAGAACTTGGAGCCTCATTTGAGCTTTTAATGGGCTGTATTTAACTCCTGGGTGGTGAGTTGCACAACTATCTTTTATATATTACTTTGTAGTACAGAGTTGCTGTTTACAGAACTCTTCAGGAAAAAATAAGGTACCTGGAAAATACGTTTAAGCAGGACATTGAACAGGAACTCTTTTTTTTTTTAAAGCACTTTGGTTCTTTTATAGACCTGGCTGGTTTTTTGGTTCTTTTATAGACCTGGCTGGTTTTTTGTATGTTTAGAACTTATTGTTACATTTTTTAAAAAATCAGAACACACATCATTTATTGGTGTTTGCCAAGATGATTATCTAAATATTTTGACTTATGTGTTAGGTTTCAAATTATTCTATGCTTTACTTCAAGCTTTTAATTCTGGTGGCTCATATTTGTCCATCATAAAGTGGCACCTTCATTTATTCCAGTAACGTTTGTGAATTGTACAGTAATTGTGTAATTCTGCGGTTTTAATCTTTTCTTTTTTTTCTTTTTTTAAAAGCATTATTGACACATTTCTTTAATAGTTGGCTTCTTCTGGTCTTCAATATCCCGCATTTTCCCTTTCCCATAAAATCAGTACAATTTATTTTTAAATATTGTCATCTTCAACTTATTATTGCTGCTCTACATCACCAAAAGTGAGAAAACAAAAATCAATGGATTCATAAAACTGCATAGCATAATGTTTCTGATAGAAAGGATGAGAGGATGATAAAAAATAGATGACTGCAAATAATGTTCAGATTTTGAGATCAATATAGACTTGAGCTGGGTTTTTTAAATAATGCATTCACATATCTACCTCAGATTTCACAATTAAATCTAATATAAACTGTTAACTTTTTTAAAAATTATTATTAAAATAAATTTTATTTACAAAGATAAATACAATAAACACAATAACAGTACAATTAACAATACAAGTATGTAAAAAGAGAAAAAAAGAAGAAAAAAGAGAGAAAAGTTATTGTACATTGTTTATTGTATGATTCACTGTATAATTCTTGGGGGGTTTTTTGTGTTTCTTTTCTCTTTTTTTGAAACTGTTAACTTATATTGTATGTCTAGGAAGTTTTATTTTTGAATGCATTATAATTAATATGCACAGGTGAACCTGTCTGCAGTTTCACTCACATATTCTTCCATGTCTGCATTTTATGTTCTATGGTATCCAGTTAACAGCTATAATAGTTATAATAAAATAACAGAATAATAAAATAACAAGTACCAGCAGTTAAGAATATATATATTCAAGGGAAAATATATACAGTACAGAGATTAATATTATATGTCTAGGAAGTTTTATTTTTGAATGCATTATTCAAGGGAAATTATGCAACATCTACATACAGTACATTAATATTGTACATCTAGGAAGTTTTATTTTTGAATGCATTATAATTAATATGCACAGGTGAACATGTCTGCAGTTTCAATCACATATTCTTCCATGTCTGCATTTTATGTTCTATGTATCCAATCTCTGCACTGTATGTAGATATTGCATATTTTCTTGAATATATATATATATTGGATACTGTAGCCTAGAGGTTAATTCTCTGCCTTACAAGGCAAAGGTTGCAGGTTCAAGTCCCAGTGAGGGTATGGCTAGCTAATGAGGCCAAAATAAGGCCGAAATAGATCTATCCTAGTTTCCCTTAATTTTCAAATTCAGCAAAAAAACATGTGATATATATATATACTGTAGCCTAGAGGATAATTCTCTGCCTTACAAGGCAAAGGTTGCAGGTTCAAGTCCCAGTGGGTATGGCTAGCTGATGAGGCCAAAATAAGGCCGAAATAGATCTATCCTAGTCTCCCTTAATTTTCAAATTCAGCTTAAACATGTGACACACACACACACACACACACACACACACACACACACACACACACACATATATATATATATATATATATATATATATATATATATATATATATATATATGTAGATTGTTCTGAGTTCGGGTTTTGCCCTGTGTAATATTTTGCATGTTTATGCGACGTTTCGGTGAAATGACATTCACCATCATCAGGCTGAAGTTCCAAGCTTCATGTTGTTGTAAGCTTGGAACTTCAGCCTGATGATGGTGAATGTGATTTCACCAAAATGTCGCATAAACATGCAAAATATTACACAGGGCAAAACCCGAACTCAGAACAATCTACATACATATACCCATGAAAATTTACGAAAACAAATATATATATATATATATATATATATATATATATATATATATATATATATATAAACTTAACTGCTGGTATTTATTATTTTATTATTCTGTTTTTGCTGTTCTGATAAACCTTTCTTTTTAAGATTCTTCAGTTGATTTAAATTGTTCTCCTAGATTTATGGAAATGTGGGACTAGTGGTTCAAACCTCAATTTGCATTAATTATTATGATTATTTGGTATGTGTTTTGTTTTCTGACAGAGCGAAAAAATTCCGAGGAGTTCAACAGCTTCATCAATATATTGCATAGTTGCTGCCATCTATATAACATCCAGATAACTGAAGAGTTTTAATTTCAATCGCTCCTCAATCTGGAATCCCCTAGAAAGCTGCATTTTAGTGTTTCCTATCAGAGAAGCAGAAGATTGCTATTCCTAGGACATTTTAAACATTTCAATGGATTGTTGATTTAATTGACACTGAACAAGTGTATACTTTCATAGTTGTCACGCAGAGCTACATTTCAATTCAGTGAGTGAAGAGTTACTGAAACCCCAGATGTTGCAAAGAAGATTAAAGTTTCCCAGGGGCAAGTATCTCTAGCACCAAGTGTGGAAGCTGACTTGGAAGAAACACGTTTGAAGTGGCAGAACTAATCATGCAGAAGCAGTTTGTGATTCCCTCCCTTTCTCAGCCAAGATAAAGCTGAGCATTATGATATTGGCAGTGCCGCACAAGGTCAATTTACTGTGAAAAAGGCAGCCACTGATTCCAACTTCAAACGGACTTTTCATGCTGCATAGCTAAAGACCGGGATTTACCGTATTGCTCATGGCACAGAAAGGGTAACAGGACAAGGGAATAGTTTAAGATAACCAACCTCTTCCAGTAAAACTATAAGCTATTTTTTTATCTAGTTAAATGAAATCAAGGTAAGCGCCTTGCAAGTGGGCAGCAAAAAAGAGAGAGAGAAAACAAGTTTGGCTTATAAACGCTGACTTCCAGCAAATAACAAATGCAATTATTCTACATTAATTAAAGCCAAATTAAGTGAATGATCACATTTTCTTATTTATACAGTACTTTCCAGTACTTACAGTCATCATTTTTGGAGGTCCTTCTCCAGGTGAGCCATGTCAAATAGAGATAGAATGAGAGAGCAAGAGAAGGAAAGAGACAGAATTATTTAGAATAAAATCCTGGTTGTAGAGCAGAACCCTGAAAGACTCACCTGGAAGGCACACAGAGCAGTTTGATGCCGGAATAGGATACTGCTATTGCATTTCATCAGGCGATTTGGCTTACGATTTCAATGTATTTTTGGGGCTCTTGCTGTTGATGCTATTTTGTGTGATTGATTTGATTGCTAATCCAATTTATTTCATTTGCATTGTATGCTTCTTTCATTATTATATTGTTACTTCTGAAAAAGAAAAGTGGCTTCTGGATAGGGAATATAAATAATCCTTTAAAAATAGGGTGGTATTTCCCCCTAGATTTTTAAAATTTCAGTTCCCACTGCTCAAGCTTACATGTCCAAAAGGAAAGTTTAAGCCATAGTTTTGAGATATTCTGAAAATCTTTAAACAGTTATGTGATACATATACTTTCTGTTGCCCTTGCCTATTGATTTTAAGAACAACATTGTTCTCATTAGATTCTCCCATGCTATGTAGCTTATCTGGCAGATTAAAAATAATATCTGATCATATTGTATTTCTTATTTTAAATTCACTTAAATCATAATACCATCATCCTTACAAAGGTATCAATAGCAGTAGAAGCAACAAAATTTATTTAGCTGTTTAATCATTTATAACCATTCTGGATTAATACATGTATGCATATCATTTTGTTAGAATTCAAACTAAGAGGATCAGGAATTATATATCTCAAAGAAATGCTTATCCATAGCTGTTCTTGTCTATAACATTAAAATATGCATAACCTTTTCTCCCACAGTTGTGCGGGAAGGTCTCTGCCAGGATTTTATGACTTTTGAAATTTGAAATCCATGGTACTAGAAAGAGAAGTGCCCTTAAATGATGGCCTTTAATTCCTCTGTTGGGAGTTAACCAGGACAACAGAGATACCATCAAACACACCATAAAAAAAGGATGAGGGAAATTTGAAAGAAAAGCCTTCTGTTGCTTTAAAAAAAAGCTACAGAAAGAATCTTTTTCAAATGATACTTCATACAGGCATGCAAGTTTATGAGGGATAAGAACAAGGGCACAGCTGGGCTCAAGCCTCATTGTTTTTAACATTTTAGCTACTAGGAAATATCTAAATAGCATATTGCATTGTGCAATGTTGCTTTTGCAAAGAATCAGTCATATTGCATTTTATTTTCTGCCATTCTATGTTTTGTAGGGAAACGATGATTATGTGCCTACAGATTACAATTTCATAGAAAATGTTTTTTTAATTCTTATAGAGAAGGTTTATAACTTTGCCATGAGTTATACAATAACCACACAATATAACGGACCCTCCAAATGTATCAGCTTCCATTTGTAGTTCTTATGTTTCCTCATTACACCTTCCATTTATTTATTCTTCTTTCCAGATGGAATAAACTGTATAGTATTATTTGTTTCGCTGGATTAAAAACTGTCTAAAATGATGAATGAATTTGTATAAAATGAATGAATTTGCTTGAAGAAAACCAATGATTTTATTTGAGTTAAGATGGGACATGAAAGTATTGGAAGTATGCTTTTTATTTTATTTTATTGTTTTATTTTATTATTTTTATTGTTTATTTCATTATTTATTTCTTAATATCTAGTAAATATTATAGCAAGGTTTTCAAGGTCGATACAATCTAGCCACTGGAGTTCCAAAATCTAGGATACCTTTGGCTTCTCCCACAGCATTGTAATAAATGTTTTTGGGTCAATTCTGGAAAGAATCATTTGTTTTTTAAAAAATGATCTGGTTCCCAAGTAAAATACCCATCCACCCAACTCATAATTCCTTATCCTAAAGATTTGGAGGGACAATTATTAACAAGTTAATAATAAGCTGAGAAAAAAAGTTGATAGAAAAATGAACTAATCAGTTTAACTCCTTGTATTTATGATCTGTATTTTAAAAATCCCATTCATGTAATTTAATACAACATAGTGACATAAACATTTCAACATTTTTCTGAATTACAAAGGAAGCCTAGTTATAGACAACTACAATAGGAAGGGTTTACCGCCTCCAGTTTCACTTGACAAGAGGTATCAAGCCCATCAAAGACTTCATGTACCCATTTTTTGTTTTGCTTGCATCTGTAGCTTCTAGTTTCTACTAGAATTTAGAAGAATAAAAGAGTTGAAGTAATTGGAGGGGGTGGGTGGGACGAAGGTACCCTCTAGTGTCCAGAGCAATTGTAGCAAAATTGTTAGAATGAGAGAAAGATCAACCTTAGGTAAAGATTTTTTGAAAGAATTAGAGCAGAGATGACCAAACTTGGCAATATAAAGATGTCAACTCCAGGAATTCCCCAAATAGCCATAGTAGGAGTTGAAATCCAGAAATTTTCAAGTTGCCACGGTTGGATTCCTACCCCTGCTCTAGTTCTCTAGTTATTTCAACAGATTTTCAGCAAAGGTTGACATTTCCCTCTGATCTCTTTGCTATGACGAATCCCAGCGACCAATTAGGTCCCACAGAGTGGGCCTTCTCCGAGTCCCATCAACTAAACAATGTCATTTGGCGGGACCCAGAGGAAGAGCCTTCTCTGTGGCGGCCCCGGCCCTCTGGAACCAACTCCCTCCAAAGATCAGAATTGCCCCCACCCTCCTCGCCTTTCGCAAGCTCCTTAAAACCCACCTCTGCTGTCAGGCATGGGGGAACTGAGATATTCTTTCCCCCTGGGCCTCTACAGTTTATGCATGGTATGTCAGTATGTATGGGTTTTTAGTTGTTTTATTATTAGATTGCTAAATATTGTTTTTATCACTGTTGTTAGCCACCCTGAGTTCACGGAGAGGGGCGGCATACAAATCCAATGAATGAATGAATGAATGAATGAATGAATGAATGAATGAATGACCACATTTTATAGATTTCATTTTTTTACTGGAGACAGTCCAAGTTACCCAGTCCATTGTTTCTGTTGTAGGCTAATACATTGGTTGGTGAGATTTGTGTCTAACAGGAAATGATTGGAAGAGAGTTTTTGCTTGGTTATCTTTTCACTTAGAAAAGAGACAATGTTTAATTTTATTTATTTTCCAGTCTCATTTTCAAATCTATAATCCATCTGAACCAAAAAATCCCCCCAAAAAACAAAACAAAAAACCCCCCAACCCTAGTGGACACAACAGTTATAAAACTTTTGTCTCCAACCAACAAATTACAGACGTCAGTATATAAGGCACACGTCTGTGAATTACCATAATAACTCTTTCATACTGATAGTGACAAAAAAACTTTGAGAGGCTATGAATAGCAATAAATAAATATATTAATTATATTGGTTCAAAGTCACACATCAAGCAAAGGATAAAGTTGGTATGATAGCATACAGTACAAGAGATATATTACATGTGCAGCCATCAACATTTACACAAAGGTTACACAAAGAAAGATTCAGAACAACTAAACATCAAAAATTAATTTTAAAATATCAATTATATAAAAATATTTTATTTAAAAAAATTGTGCAATTGAAAATTATCAGAAAAAAATCGATTCATATATCTTCCCCAAACCCCAACACCTATATAAACTAAAAACATTTTAATATTTAATAAATTATAATAATATTAAAACATGAGCTGAGAAAAAACACAGTCCTATCCTTTTTTAAATGATGCATTTGTGCATTTTTACGTTATCTAAAAATCAAGAAAGCACACTTTTTCCTTTAGTGCCAGCTTTATTAATTGAATTAATTAACCAAAACTTAGGTTTCAGATTAGTTAGAATGGTATACATATCTGCACTGAAGAAAAATTGTTGTATGAGGTTACTCTTCAGATAAATGGCTTTAGGATTGCAGTCTTGTTCATTTATTCCATTGGATTTAGGCAGCACATCATTTATTATTTATTATTAGCATTAATTATTGTGTTCAGTGATACTGATGAGCAAAAATGATTTCTAACAGATACCATATATCTGGAGTATAAGATGCACCTTTTTCCTCCCTAAAAGAGGCTGATAATTTGGATGCATCTTATACTCTGAATGTAGCCTTTTTTTTCAGCCTATCTGCTAACGATCTTCCCAGCTCTTACCTTGCAGGCTCTTTCATTGTTTCTCTCTGTGATGAATGTTTTCCAAGCCCTAAGTCTTTGCAGAGTTTTTTAATTGCTCTAAATTGCTCCGAATAAATTTCTTTCCAACCCTAACCAAGTGCTAACAATATTCCCAGCTCTTACTGGCTTGCAAGCTCTTTAATTGTTACTCTCTGCAAATAATGTGTTCCAAGCCCTAAGTCTTTGCAGGGTTTTTCCCATTGCTCTACTTGCTCCGAATGTTTTTTCCAGGTACTAGCAATATTCCCAGCTCTTACTGGCTTGCAAGCTCTTTCATTGTTTCTCTCTCCAAATAAGGTTTTTTTCAAGTCTTAACCAGGGGATAAAATAATGTGCTGGCTAAGGATGCTAGCCAGATGAATACCTGGTAAGCAGATTCTTTCCCCTATTTTCCTCCCCAAAAACTAAGGTCTGCCTTGTTTGTCTGTCTGTCTGTCTGTCCGTCCGTCCGTCCGTCCGTCCATCCATCCATCCATCTGACTTCTACTCCACCCTTCTCGAAGTGACTCTGGTGCGTCTTATACTCTGAAAAATATGGTGCTTCATTCTTTGTCCCCCGTACATATTTTGTAACATAGGATTCCCATGAAAGGACTATAGTCCTTGAACTATATCCATGAAGAATGAAGAACTGAAAATTGTGTCTAAACCATATTGTGACGTTCAGACTGTAACTCGCAGCTACATATTTGAATCCACAGTGTTTGGAGTGCCTAGATTAGAACAATTCACTCAAAAGCTTTGAAAGAACAATATATCAGAAAAGAAAACACCCAGCACAAATGACACCCTTTGTTTATGGTGATATTCTTTGCAATGGATATTAAAATAAAGCACAATTACTTATTTCCAGTTGAACATGTTTGTGGATCTAGGTAGCTTAAGCCTGGATATTAATGGCTTGCTAGGGAAACAAAACTTTCTTCTTAAGGCACTGAATTAAGGCACTAAAACATTGGCTCTGATCCCATTCCCAAACCATGAAGTATGGCATTGTTCCTTTTCTGGAGCTGCAATAAGATCTTGTTTACGTTATCTTTTGAAATAGTTAATTGGTGACAGCTTTCATATACATCCAAACTGTGAAGAACAACTTGTTTGTCCCAGAAATGCTTCTACTTCATGGAACCCAGATTAAATTACAGATTTAAGGTAGGTTTGGTATATTCCCACTACATAAAAATTTTTTAAAAGAGGGAAGGGAAATACTGTGGGATAAATAGAGCTGTAGTTATATCCCTTGATTGTAAACCCTCAAAATCTGTACATTAAAACAGGATTAAAACAGAATTTTAGGTACCAAAATAAATTAAGAGTATGATCTGGCTAAATACAAACAATATTTCAAGTCTCTGGAACAATAAAGCATGGACTTAATGAAGCCTGACTGAAATAAGGGAGATTGAAGTGTGTGACTATGAACCAAAGAAATGGATAAAAACTGAAAGAGCAAAATGGATAAAGAATTGCTGTCAGGATTTCTCATAGTGAAAACAAATAGACTGCTCCTTCTGCACCATTTGCGAGAACAGGTAGCTGAGGCTTTGAGAAATAGTTTTAATATGTTTTTTTTAATCTTAGATTTGGTAACAGAAGTTATTTGCCCAGAGTTCTTGCTCTGAAGGGTATTCATATATATGAAGAAGTGGGAGATGGAAGCAGCATCTGGACATTTTTGTGAAGAAAAGAATAACTTTAGGTAGAGTTGGAGACAATTTATATTAAGGAGAAGAGGATTCAGCATTAGCAATCAAATCTTCCTTTGAGTTTTCTCAGATATTTTTATTTCTCCTGTAAATGGTGTCATTGAAAATTATTTCAAATTTCTTGTGATGCCATTTTAAGTTCCCATACTGTTAGAGCTGATGGAGGTGTTTTTGTTATTACATTTTAAAATATTTATCATAATCTTGCCTTCTTGCCTATCTTCATTTGAAAATTACAAAAACTTAATGGAACAATTAAGTTTTGGAAACTGCTTTGGTCGCGTTGATGGATGATCTCTGGCGGGCCCGGGACAGGGGCTTGTCCTCTGTCCTGGTGCTTCTTGACCTCTCAGCGGCTTTCGATACCATCGACCATGGTATCCTTCTGCGCCGGCTGGAGGGGTTGGGAGTGGGAGGCACTGTTCTCCAGTGGTTCTCCTCCTACCTCTCCGGTCGGTCGCAGTCGGTGTTAGTGGGGGGTCAGAGGTCGACCTCTAGGTTTCCCCCTTGTGGGGTGCCTCAGGGGTCGGTCCTCTCCCCCATGCTATTTAACATCTACATGAAACCGCTGGGTGAGATCATCCAAGGGCATGGGGTGAGGTATCATCAATATGCCGATGATACCCAGTTATACATCTCCACCCCATGTCCAGTCAACGAAGCAGCGGAAGTGATGTGCTGGTGCCTGGAGGCTGTTGGGGCCTGGATGGGTGTCAACAAACTCAAACTCAATCCAGACAAGACGGAGTGGCTGTGGGTCTTGCCTCCCAAGGACAATTCCATCTGTCCGTCCATTACCCTGGGGGGAGAAACATTGACCCCCTCAGAGAGGGTTCACAACTTGGGCGTCCTCCTCGATCCACAGCTCACATTAGAGAAACATCTTTCAGCTGTGGCGAGGGGGGCGTTTGCCCAGGTTCACCTGGTGCATCAGTTGCGACCCTATTTGGACCGGGAGTCACTGCTCACAGTCACTCATGCCCTCATCACCTCGAGGCTCGACTACTGTAACGCTCTCTACATGGGGCTACCTTTGAAAAGTGTTCGGAAACTTCAGATCGTGCAGAATGCAGCTGCGAGAGCAATCATGGGCTTTCCCAAATATGCCCATGTCACACCAACACTCCGCAGTCTGCATTGGTTGCCGATCAGTTTCCGGTCACAATTCAAAGTGTTGGTTATGACCTATAAAGCCCTTCATGGCACCGGACCAGATTATCTCAGGAACCGCCTTCTGCCGCACGAATCCCAGCGGCCAGTTAGGTCCCACAGAGTGGGTCTTCTCCGGGTCCCGTCAACGAAACAATGCCACTTGGCGGGACCCAGGAGAAGAGCCTTCTCTGTGGCGGCCCCGGCCCTCTGGAACCAACTCCCCCCAGAGATTAGAACTGCCCCTACCCTCCTTGCCTTTCGTAAGCTACTCAAAACCCACCTCTGCCGCCAGGCATGGGGGAATTAAGACTTCTTCTCCCCCTAGGCTGATACAACTGTATGTATGGTATGTTTGTACGTATGCTGGTTTTATACATTAAGGGGTTTTAAGTTAGTTTTTAGTATTGGATTTTTACTGTACATTGTTCATGACTGTTGTTAGCCGCCCCGAGTTTTCGGAGAGGGGCGGCATATAAATCCAATAAATGAAATGAAATTCCCTCCTGGTGTCTTCCCTCAAGATTTAAGATGGAAAGGATGAAAACTCAAGATCCGCTGCAAAACTCTCTGGGGTGGTGATTGAAAAGCACCAGACATAGTGTTGGCCAACTGGTCACTAGATAATTTCAAGGACACCATGCTGCACCCCTGAGAATTTCATCAAAATTGTTCTTGTCTTTCTCTCTTATTAAATAGAGTGAGAACTGGGGGGGGGGGGGAGCAGAATAATTTTTCTGTGGGACACTCACTATTAAATGCTTACCCATTTTTTCAGATATCAGAGTATTTCAAAACTATTTGTACTGCTAATTAAAATAAGAGGGGGAGCCAAACTAAACCCCAAACCAGAATATTTTAATTTAATCTGAGAACATATGCACCAAAGACAAATTTCCCGTGTGTCCAATTACATTTGGCCAATAAAGAATTTTATTCTATTCTGTTCTGTTCAATTCGATTCTTTTCTAGATAATTACATTATTTTTGTTTGTTTGTTTGTTTGTTATAACAAACTGATTTGTTTGTTGTTGCAACTGGATTTTGTGCTACTGAAATAAAATTAGCTTGTTATGAGTAATAACTAATCTAAGTTAGTTATTAATAACTAAATCCATCAGTATCAACAGTCCATCTTAGTCTAAAGTTGGGCCTTAGTTTTGCCTTTTCTTGTTTTATTATAATGCATATAACATGTAATTTAAAACTTTGAAAGAAATAGCCTTTTTTTTCACAATTTAAGAAGATGGTTAGGATTCTATTGCTCATTTATTAAATTATCCCGGTACAGAAATTCAATAAAACCAATAAAGAATACATTTAAGAACAAAATTATACATCAAAATCCAAGAACAAATAGTAAGAAATTCAAGATATGTGCAGAATGCACACTTTTGGAGATAATGATGATTGTAGGATTACCATAACTATGTTGCATAGGTCTGAGCAATCATAAATAGATGAAAAGAAATACAAAAAAAATATCTGTAGTTGTGTTTGTAAAAAAATAAAAATAAATTAAGAGATCTAGAGAATCTGTTGTGCTCCTTTAATTATTGTCATCAGCACTAACGCCATAACAGCTTCTGGTGACAAAAATCTAAAAATTGCTGTAGGGTCATTGATTTTCCTAAAGTAGCAAACAGCTATCAGCAAAAGTCCATCAGATTCTCATCTAAAGTATATAAGTCAAAATTTCTCCTCAGAGTTCATTTTTGTCAATATTGTTAATTTTTTTTTGCACTATTTTAATATAATTTTTACAGGAGCATAAATCAAAAAGCAATGTAAACATTAAAAAATATATTGCCAAATATTAGAAATTATTATGCAACTTTCTTAGATTGCTAATATTTAAAAATGTAAGAAATGCACTGGTTGTCTTAAATAATATTTAATAATAAATGTAGATAATTATTTAATAATATTTAATTATTTATAAATATATTTATTTAAATAATATTTAATAATAAATGTCCTGCTTTTAAGGACTTTTAAATTCAAACTTGTCTCCATCTTATATTTCTATCAAACAAATAATACCGTACTAATAAACGAGTGTCATCTATATAAATGCTTTTTTTCTAGAAATAATGTAAATGGATGCAATCTTTTATACATGTATATTTCTTAAGATTACAATAAATTGTGAATTTGTTGATTCCCCCCGCCATGTTAATTTTTAAATTCTTTCTTTTTTATTATCCTACTTTTGGCATTTTGTTGATGCTGTTTTTGTTACGCAGAATCTGGGACATAGAAAGATTTAAAATGTGCAAGACAACAGCCATCTGGTCAAAATATCCTTCTTCCTCTTGATGCAAAAAGTAAAAATGAGAAAGAGAGGCATTCAGAATATATTCACGTTTAGTTACCATCATTTTAATGTTTATCGTGTTATTGCAAAACTGCTCAGACACATTTACCTTTTGGGCAATTTGAAAATTCTAAAAAAATAAACACATAACTCATTCCTCAAATCAATGTTCAGAAAGACATTTTTAAAAACAGCAAGAAAATGAACACTTTCCTGACCTGCTCCTGAGTTGCCAACTGATTCTAAATAGTAGAAACATAGAAACATAGAAGATTGACGGCAAAGACCTCATGATCCATCTAGTCTGCCCTTATACTATTTTCTGTATTTTATCTTAGGATGGATATATGTTTATACCAGGCATGTTTAAATTTAGTTACTGTGGATTTACCAACCATGTCTGCTGGAAGTTTGTTCCAAGCATCTACTACTCTTTCAGTAAAATAATATTTTCTCATGTTGCTTTTGATCTTTCCCCCAACTAACTTCAGATTGTGCCCCCTTGTTCTTGTGTTCACTTTCCTATTAAAAACACTTCCCTCTTGAACCTTATATAACCCTTTAACATATTTAAATGTTTCGATCATGTCCCCCCTTTCCCTTCTGTCCTCCAGACTATACAGATTGAGTTCATTAAGTCTTTCCTGATACGTTTTATGCTTAAGACCTTCCACCATTCTTGTAGTCCGTCTTTGGACCCGTTCAATTTTGTCAATATCTTTTTGTAGGTGAGGTCTCCAGAACTGAACACAGTATTCCAAATGTGGTCTCACCAGCGCTCTATATAGCGGGATCACAATCTCCCTCTTCCTGCTTGTTATACCTCTAGCTATGCAGCCAAGCATCCTACTTGCTTTTCCTACCGCCCGACCACGCTGCTCACCCATTTTGAGACTGTCAGAAATCACTACCCCTAAATCCTTCTCTGTATACACACTTAGATGATATATTGGCAGTCCAATTGGATATCAGACTTATAGGATATTTTGATTCTTTGTATGTCAAACCCCCCAAAATTGATAAACCTTTCTGATTTATGCACTCAATTCTTAATGAACGATCCATTCTTGTCATGAAACTCAAATATAAAAATGTCTATTTCAGTTTCAGAACATCAGTTCTGAATTAGTGGCTGGGAACGTTGATTTTATCCTTTGGTGCAGCATCTCCAAGGTAGACGGAAAATAGGAACTGAAGTTGAAATGCAGTGTGAATTGACTTTGGAAATCAAAGCTTTGCAGGCCACACAAAGGAGAGCCTGTAATTGCTGCCTGATGCTAATCCCATTGGCATGTATTAGTGGAACATGCACAGTGCTGTTGGATAGTTGTAAAGATCTGGTTGCAGGAGCAGCCTTCAGGCAAAAGGCTCAGGAGAAGCTTAGACTCCCTGTTATGCCACCCCAGAGTCAGCGTCCATCTGCCTTATTGACTGACAGACCTTCTAGCTTAGACAATGCACATGAAAAAGAACATGGCCCTCTGGCTGATGCTCTATTGTTCCGCAGGTTTAACTTCTTAACCTCTTTCCCTGCCGGTCTTTCATTCCAGTAGCAATGGGGCGTGGTGGGGTGAAGGGCAGTTTTTGTAGCAACATCAATTAAATTCCCCTTGTAAAATGGGATTACGCCGTAGTTTGAATAGTTTCATAATTCTAAAGAATATCACCCAGAGAGATACAAGGTCACTGCTAACTGTGTTTAAGATAATTTATTTTTGTTTTTAATTTGTAAAGCACTAAATTAAATTAAAAAGTGTGAAGACTCAAATCCTTCAGCTTTCTTTTCCTTTCCTGTGGGTAAAATGAGGACCCGGATTGTGGGGGCAATATGCTGGCTGTATTAAAAAGTGCTATTGCTAACATGTTTTAAACCGCCCTGAGTCTAAGGAGAAGGGCGGCATAAAAATTGAATAAATAAATAAAATAAAGAAATTCTATTCTATTCTATTCTATTCTATTCTATTCTATTGAGCCGCCCCGAGTCTACGGAGAGGGGTGGCATACAAAATAAATAAGTAAGTGAGTAAGTAAGTAAGTAAGTAAGTAAGTAAGTAAGTAAGTAAGTAAGTAAGTAAGTAAGTACGTACGTACGTACATACATACATACATACATACATACATACATACATACATAAATAAATAAATAAAATATTCTATTTAAAACCAAGGTAGAGCCATAGAATCATAGGGCTGGAAGCAGGGGTGGGTTCCACTTAACTTCACCACCGGTTCCCATCACAACATGAATATTTTTTTCATCAGAAAATATGAATGAATATTCTCTTTATCTGGCATCTAAGATTAATAGGAGTTCCTCTCTGTTAAATTGATCATCCCAGTCATCCCAAATGTAAAACATGCTGTTTTATGCTGAAGAGATTTTATTCTCCCCAGGGGTTAAAGAGACCATTCTAAGGTCATCTCAATTTCATTTTTCAAAAAAGGGTTTTTCCTACTGTATATTTAGTATTCTAAAGGATATTGTGATGACCCAGGGCATGGCACAAAGACAACACACCCAGAGAATAAGTAGTAGTTCCTTTATTAGCTTCAAACTTGCCCCCAACGTCCCTTTTACTCTTTGGTCTGGAGAAAAATTTCCCCACAAACTTGTAATCCAAAAAACTTCCAACGATAAATCCAACAAGGCAAGATAAGATAATTAATCTAGTAGGGCAAGCAAGATAAGGAGTTCCAGAATTAAAGTAGCAGAGCAGTAAATCAAACCAATTGGGAGGATGCGAGGAACTCAGATAAAGCAGTGAACATGAACATGAATTCAATGTTTGTTCCCTACAAGCACCCCTCCCAGATGTATCTTGTGAAAGGAATTCTGGCCCTTTACTCTCTCATAAGAAATGCAACCCACATTGCTCTGGTCTCAATTCTTCCCTGTGTGCCCTAGGATGGGGAGGGGCTGGGCCTTGGTCTTCATCAGAACTCCCTTTCCCTTGTTCCACCTCTCCCCTGCTCGGCCCTGCCTGAGTTTGCCCTTTCCCAGTTTCCTCCACAGCCAATGGAGCCGTGAGGCCTACCCTGAGAGAGACACAGGAAGTACTGGGAGACACAGGAAGTACAACCCGCCCAAGATGAATCCAAGACACTTTGCCGTTTCCTTCCGCCGTCACCATAGAGGAGAGAGAGATGGGGAGGGGAAAGGAAGGAAGAAAATTGGGACATTTCTGAAAAGGCGTGGGACGCAGGACAGATTATGAAAAAGCATGACTGTCCCAAGGAAAGTGGGACATCTGGTCACCTTATCCCAGAAGGCTTCTTCTTCTTCCAGAGACACCAGGAAAAAAACCACTAAAAATCAGTGGGTTCATATTGGTGCAGCTTTCTGAATCACACCATTATTTATTTATTTATTTATTTATTTATTTATTTATTTATTTATTTATTTATTTATTTATTTATTTATTTATTTATTTATTTATTTATTTATTTATTTATTTATTTATTTATTTATTTATTTATTTGTTTGTTTGTTTGTTTGTTTGTTTGTTTGTTTGTTTGTTTGTTTGTTTGTTTGTTTGTTTGTTTGTTTGTTTGTTTGTTTGTTTGTTTGTTTGTTTATGTGTTTGTTTATGTGTTTGTTTATGTGTTTGTTTATTTATTCATTTATTCATTCATTCATTCATTCATTCATTCATTCATTCATTCATTTATTAGATTTGTATGCCACCTGTTAAATATGCAGAGAGAGTTCCTAAGGTTCAATATTTGAATGTTGTCTCCTGATTGGCTGTTCGTTCTGGCAGGAGACTTGTTATCATGTCAGATAAGGTTTGTTACATTGTGAAACCTATAAATAGTTAAGGATGCGCCACTTTCCCTCAGAGAAAGATTTGTCTATACTCTACCCGATTTGTTTAACCTGACTGTTCTGACTAAATAGAAAATAAACAACTGCTAATTCACCAGTTAACTTCTTCTGAATATTTTTCACCACCCCTCTCCGCAGACTCGGGGCGGCTCACAACAACAATAAAACAGTATATAATTTAAAAAAAAATCTAATATTTAAAAAATATCTAAAAACCCATTATTTTAAAAACATACAACACAAGCATACCATACATTAAACTATATAAGCCTCAATTCCATACATAAAGCGGAAACAGCCCGGGGGAATCAATTTCCACATGCCTGATGGCAGAGGTGGGTTTTAAGAAGTTTGGGAAAGGCAAGGAGGGTGGGGGCAATCCTAATCTCTGGGGGGAGCTGGTTCCAGAGGGTTAGGGCTGCCACAGAGAAGGCACTTCCCCTGGGTTTCGCCAGACGGGACCCGGAGAAGGCCAACTCTGTGGGACCTAATCAGTCACTGGGATTCGTGTGGCAGAAGGCGGTCTCGGAGATACTCACCATTGTCTGCCAGGCTTCAGAAAGGCCTGTAGGCATGTGCGGGAGTGAGCATGTGTGTGGGGGAGGGAAGGGGTGTGGGCATGTGTATGCATGCTAGAATACCTGGCCGGTGCTTCACTCCCCGGCCTGTTTTGCTGCAGGGCCAGAGAGACATGGCTCTCCAGCGTAGCCGCCATCTTGGGGGCTGAGATCTCACAAGATTTTGCAAGATCTCGGCCATTTCCTGAAGCATCGGCCATAGCCGATGACATCGTCGGGGGCGGAGCCTGCCAGCCCTATAAAAAGGGTTGTGCAGGCTTGGGGCCTCCTTTTCGCCCCGACGACGACAGAGCGAACACCCACCCACCCTCCCTATCTTTCAGTGTGCCACTGTGGGTCGCCCTTAGGGGGCCAAATAGGAATTTTTGGCGGTTTCGGTATTTTCTGCGACCGTTTTTTCGCCTATTCCACACTGCGGTGATGGACATGCAGTTGGGGGGTTCTTCGCACCCTGCTTAGGCTAATTGGCTTACCTCTGGTCATTTGGGTAGGCAGGTTAGGGGCGGAAAACTGGGTGGTGTTTAGCAATTGCGTGTTCTCCATTGGGCATCTTTGGGGATGGTTGACAGGTTCTCTCCAAAGGCTCATGGTGCTAACGACCTGAGCAATTGGCGGAACCTGTCTTTGGGTCCCGCCCATTTCTTTCCTCTTGTAGGGGTTAGACGGCGAGACCTCCCACATGCAGGTGCATGGCAGAGATTCAGGTGAGGGCGGGGCCCTTCACCTGGATCAGCATGGAGCTACTCCCATAAGTTGCCCCGGAAGTTTTTCTGATGTCATTTTCCGCCCCAGAAGCAATTGTTTGACCCTGCGGGTCCTTGTTTAGGGTTATAGTTAAATTTATGCTAATTTAATGAATAAATTATGCAAATTTAATTAATAAAATGACCCATTTTAAATCCAGCTCTTTGTGTCTGTGTTGTTATTCCACCTCTGCTGCAACACCCACACACCACCCTTTTGGCCTGCGAACCAAAAAAGGTTTGTCATCACTGGCCTAGACAATGTTCTCTAGCTGGAGAAGGAGGAGAATCAGGATTTGGTAGACCTGTGCAAGTTGGACACAAACAAAAAAGAACACCATTTTTGTAACTTCCTGGAGTATTCATTCCTATAGGAGACCATTGCCCTGACTTGAAGTGTGTGAGATTGCCCCATAGTGACATGAAGAAAGGTTGCTGCTTTGTATAATGTTGTTAAGATTCTTCTGGAACTATTCCAGTATGATCCATCAGAACATAGAAACATAGAAGATTGATGGCAGAAAAAGACCTCACGGTCCATCTAGTCTGCCCTTATACTATTTCTTGTATTTTATCTTAGGATGGATATATGTTTAAATTCATGTTTAAATAATTATACGTTACTGTGGATTTACCAACCATGTCTGCTGGAAATTTGTTCCAAGCATCCACTACTCTTTCAGTAAAATAATATTTTCTCATGTTTATTTATTTTATTTTATTTATTTATTTTGTCCAATACATAATACACATTGAAGAGAATAGAGATGTAATAATATAAATAAAGAAAAGAATGGAAGAAAAGATATTAAAGTATAGGTGAACATATTTGAAAGGAAGAAAAGATAAATGAGATAAGGAGACACAATTGGACAGGGGACAGAAGGCACACTGGTGCACCTATGCACGCCCCTTACTGAGCTCTAAGGAATCTGGAGAGGTCAATTGTGGATAGTCTAAGGGAAAAATGTTGGGGGTTAGGGGTTGACACTTCTGAGTTCCACGCTTCGACAACTCGGTTGCTGAAGTCATATTTTTTACAGTCAAGTTTGGAGTGGTTAATATTAAGTTTGAATCTGTTGCGTGCTCTTGTTGCTTCTAATCTTTCCCCCAACTAACCTCAGATTGTGTCCCCTTGTTCTTGTGTTCACTTTCCTATTAAAAACACTTCCCTCCTGAACCTTATTTAACCCTTTAACGTATTTAAATGTTTCGATCATGTCTCCCCTTTCCCTTCTGTCCTGCAGACTATACAGATTGAGTTCATTAAGTCTTTCCTGATACGTTTTATGCTTAAGACCTTCCACCATTTTTGTAGCTCGTCTTTGGACTCGTTCAATTTTATCATTTTATTTTAGAACAAACAATGGCTTTTTCCAAGTAGGTATGTAAATCTTGAAATGGAGTGAGCAGATTGCCTCTACTTGCAAACTTTGTATGCAGCAATATTTCCCATATGATCCTACCACTTAGCAGCATTTTTACTTTTTAATTGCATAATTTGGGGCAAAAATGAAACTTTCATTTGCCTAAACCACAGAAAGAAACTTCTCACCGCACTGAATGTTTCTCATTTTGTTGTTTCAAAGAGTGTGCTCCATTCATTTCAGAACAACCTATTTCATATACCACCAGTACCCATTACTGTATTGTATTACTCTTACTTTAAAATCAGCTTACTTGGCTAACTTTATCACACGAGCAAACCTTTGAAAACGTCTATTTTTAGAAATGTATGTGTGCAGATGCGTATGTTTCTTTTAAATATGCCTTCTCCAATGAGTTTATATGAAGAAACAAACCAAGTATCCCTCTTATTAGAAGAGCTAGCTTGGAGAAAACCTCAGATTAGTGGCAGTTGCTCTTTAATGGATAAAGTCTGCAAAATGTCAACATGAAGAGTATGTGCCTTTTTATGGAGACTGCAACTGCTTCAAATAGTTGACATTTTCTACTTGAACAATTTAGGTTTTACACCATTATAGTGGGGGGTTGTAGATCTCGACAACCATAAAACCACAATCCTGAAAACAAAGAGGTTGGTTCCCTGCATGTTTACATTCAAGCATGTAACAATGACTTAAAAGAATGTACATTTAGGCTAATGTTCATACAGTATAGGTACAGGCTGTAGCCATAAACTTAATTTCCAGTAAACTGAACACACTTCAAAAAGGATTCAGAAGATGAAGTGCTTTGAATCTTCCATTAGCACAGAAACTATCTGCTATTTATTGAAATGTAGACATCTTTTGGGGGGCTTGTAACCAAAAAAGGGTATTAACTTTTAAAAATTGGTTGAATCGTTCAGTTCAATTAAAGTTTTATTTATTGTTTTTAAAAAATGGTTTAATGATTCAGGTCAGGAAAGCAATTTTTGGCGGCCTTATGCAAAATATCTGGAAAAAGATACACAGTGCAAAAGTTCTAGGCTGATGTGTATGACAGGTCGATAGGACATAATCCAAAATATTTTACATGCACAGCCATAGTTCCAAGACATCCAAGTAAAATTAAAGCTGAATTTATACACCAATTTATTAAGGATGAAAAAAGGTGATACTGATATCACTGAGCTTTATTTATTTTTTTAGTAAATGGATAGATAAAACTGTCTGCAATTGGCTCATACTTTGTAAAAACTGTGGGACAGGGTTTTTTGGCTAAGCGGCTTTAGAATTTACCTTTAGCAGCTTAACTCTTAATGTGTTTATTTGAAAGCCCTTAGTACATTCAGTGGTGGATATGATTTCCAGCCCTGTTAAGGGTTGTAGCTTTTATTATTTAAATTGGATTCATTAAAATGACTGTATTTGATTTCATTTGTGATGTCTCCCACCAAATAAAACACTTCTAACAGAGATATGAGATCAAGGCTGTAAGCACCTAGACAAGCTGTCTCTCTCTGTGTGGGTATGCCTTTAAATCAGTGTTGATTCCCGATGATTGCCTGGACAAGTCCCTGTAATTTTTTGCCACTGGCATTTTCATAGCCCAAGATCACTCAAATAGCTTCATTTCCAAATCAGGGCTAGAATTTATAATCTTCCAGTTTCTAGCCTGATGCTAGACAAGATGTAATTTTCAGTAAAGAGATACAGAAAATTTTTAATTCTCATCTAGTGATTATTGGAGTTTTTCTATCTATCTATCTATCTATCTATCTATCTATCTATCTATCTATCTATCTATCTATCTATCTATCTATCATCTATCTATCTATCTATCTATCTATCATCTATCTATCTATCTATCTATCTATCTATCTATCTATCTATCTATCTATCCTGTCTGTCTGTCTGTCTGTCTGTATCTATCTATCTATCTATCTATCTATCTATCTATCTATCTATCTATCTATCTATCTATCTATCTATCTTATTTATTTATCAGACGTGCATCGGATAGTAGTTTGTATAAACATAACATAAGTAAAAAGTAATGATAAAAAAGAATAATAGGGCAGTAGGACTAGTACTCTATCTATTAATATTATTTTTAATAGGAAATAGTCCAAAATAGTTTTGAAGGGTATACAAATTTTAAAAAATCATCACTGTAGAGGAAAACTACATGCATGTAGACCAAGTAGTGTCTCCTTTTCTTTATTAACAACATATGTGTGCATGCCTATAACTAATACTTTGCAAATATGTTACATTTACTCAGTATGCTAAAGTTTACTTAGTTTTCATTCTGGTTAGTTTTTAATGGCTTAAAATATACTTTTGAGTTAAATTGTGGTTTAGTTTATCACAAGAACCCAGAAATGTTTAATTTAAGATCAAAGTTTTATGTGACTATAATAAAATGTAGGGTTTTTTTGGTTAAACTGTCAGTTAGGTAGAAACAGCTTTCATTTTAGTATCTTAGTAAGCTAGTTTGTTTTCAGCACCAGACAAAAATGATGGACTCTCGTTGTTTATGTGGGAAGGCCAAGAATGTGGAAAGAATTGACTTACAGGTTATTGTTTTTTTTTAAAAAAATACTGGATTTGGATTAGACAGTACCTCAATGTATAACCATCTATATATATACTGGATTTTCTCTTGGAAAATTTCCCAGGAACCACATGGCATCACTCAATGAAACTAGAATCCTTGAAGGATATGATTAGCAATCTCCCTGTATCACTTCTGTGGCTTCAGAACTGAAGTCATTTTAAGTATGATATCAATTCCCCTTTCAGCTAGGTCATCTGAAAAGATACCATGAACAATGATACTGAAAGAAGCTGAGCAGTCCAGAAGAACCGTATCTGTCTTTCTAGCATAGATTGATGTAATTAGGCCCAAATTCAGGCACAAATTATTCTAGATTTTTCATTCCATCCAAAATGGGAAATCAACAATGCTCAAGTATCTTGACTAAGAGTGAAGTATTAGGAAGTAAAGAAAGGTTATTCTATTTAGTGGGTTTCAGGAAAAGGGTTTTCAATGCCTTTTAGACACAATGAAATTGGACCATGTTTAGAGACGTTCATTACTAAATTATTAACATGATCAATTCCCTTGATTTATTTATAACTCAGGAAATAGAAAAGTGCTGCAAATAAATATTAAATCATACATCTCCCAAAAATCTTGTCCCTATTCTTAACCATTACAAATGGGAAAACAACAGCAACTATAACAGAAACAGGATAAGTATGAAAATGGATCTAAACAATTAGATCATCTAGATCTGTTCCACAGATTGTAAGCAAATAGGCTCATCTTCGAAAAAATATTTGTACATGAACAAATCTGTTGAGAAGCATTTGGAATGTGATTGATTATATTTACCATTTGTTCTTTGTTGCTTTTTTATTTTTTAATGGTTATCATTAATTAGGTTTTTTGCATTGCTTAATGGTTTGGTGGTATGAATGTTGTGGTATTTTTTTCTCTTTTTTTGTTTTGTTTTTATTTTTAATTGGTAAATTTTTGTTACATTTTATTTCATACTCTTTCATCAGAATTTGAAATAATTTTGTGGCATTTATTTTAATTATTTAATACAATTTATGATGATGATAATAATAATAATAATAATAATAATAATAATAATAATAATAATTTATAAATTATGTGATTTCTACTTGTTTCTGAACACAGTTCAACACATTTTAGATACCAAGTAACTTGGGAACAGCATAAATGGAATGTCAACTTCCATAGGAAAAAAACCAGACACTTGTGATCATTTTCAGCGGTTCTGTTACATATCTCAAGAATTTCTAAAATACACTTTGGAATAGGGAAGGGGCCTTTTTGATGGCTGCCCTTAAAGTCTGGACATTGCTTCCATATTTGGCTTCTCTTACCTGATCACAAATGAACTTTCCAGGAGTTGATGAAGATTCTTTTTAAAGAAGACCTATTTGCTTTTCTAATTTCTTGTGTTTTTATATAAAGATTCCCTTTTCACCTTTTGCGTCTTTCTCAATTTGTGTCCTCTATCAGAGGCTTGGGAGTTTGAGGGTTATGCACAGCATCTTAGCTGTTCCTAACACTGCATGTTTCTGGACAGAAGATTCTTGCGTTGTTCTTGATGTCTATTGGAGTACCTTTCCACACTATTTCTTATCAACATTTTGTTTTTTGTGTTTAGGGCATGCTTTTCATAGTTAGGTATCTCTTTGCTCTGAGTTATACACAGTAGTGGGTTCTAAATTGCGTTGCTACCAATTCACATGCATTCAGGTAGAGTGCAGTACTGCAGGCCACTGAATCTGACTGTAGATCTGTAGGCCAGCGGTTCAAATCTCATCAATGGTTCAAGATTGACTCAGCCTTCCATCCTTCTGAGGTGGGTAAAATGAGGACCTGGATTGTGGGGGCAATATGCTGGCTCTGTTAAAAAGTGCTATTGCTAACATGCTGTAAGCCGCCCTGAGTCTAAGGAGAAGGACGGCATAAAAATCAATCAATCAATCAAACAAACAAACAAACAAACAAATAAATGAATAAACAAACAAACAAATAAATAAATAAGATGGCAAAATTTTTACTGCTGTTTGTCTGCTCTTCATTTTAATTTTTACAATTATGATTTTCTTTGTGAAGACAAGTCTAGAAATGTTTCAAGGCATTGACAGGCTATTTGTGGAGAAATGTAGATGAATAATAAAATGACAGAACATTTGCTTATTTTTAATAGAAATTTTAGTAAGTTTCCATTCTGTGTTGGGTAGCTTCCTAGTGCGCTTGACTTAGATGTAGATACAGTGATACCTCATCTTACAAACCCCTCATCATACAAACTTTTTGAGATACAAACCAGGGGTTTAAGATTTTTTGCCTCTTCTTCTAAACTATTTTCACCTTACAAACCCAAGCTGCCGCCACTGGGATGCCCTGCCTCTGGACTTCTGTTGCCAGGGGAATCCCAGCAGCACAAAAACAGGTGCTTCGCTGGCAACGGAAGTCCGGAGGTGGGGTTTTGAGGACTTCTCTGTTTTTGTGATGCTGCAATTTCTCTGAGGTTCCCCTCACTGGAAACCCCACCTCCGGACTTCCATTGCCAGTGAAGCACCCATTTTTACGCTGCTGGGATTCCCCTGCAGCATCACAAAAATACAGAAGTCCAGAGGTGGGGTTTTCCATGGAGAGGAGCCTCAGGGGAATCCCAGCAGCGCAAAAAGGGGTGCTTGGCTAGCAAAAGGGGTGAGTTTTGGGCTTGCACGCATTAATCACTTTTCCATTGATTCCTATGGGAAACATTGTTTCGTCTTACAAACTTTTCACCTTACAAACCTCGTCCCGGAACCAATTAAGTTCATAAGACGAGGTATCACTGTATTCAGATTTCTTTATACTGTACCTTATTTTCTTTCATCCTGTCTTGGTTGTCTTTGTTCAATTAATTAATTGTGCTTTTGGTGACTAACTGCATAAAAACCACCAGAAAATTATGATTGCACAACAAAATATCACAACATACAGTGGTACCTCTACTTAAGAACTTAATTCGTTCCGTGGCCAGGTTCTTAAGTAGAAAGGTTTGTAAGTAGAAGCAATTTTTCCCATAGGAATCAATGTAAAAGCAAATAATGTGTGCAAGCCCATTAGAAAAGAAATAAAAACTCATAATTTGGGTGGAATTTGGGAGGAGGAGGAGGAAGAAGAGGAGGAGGACAGTTGCTGCTGAAGGAAGAAGGTGAGGTGAGGGGAATTAAAAAAAATCCAAAACTTTAAGGCTTAAAAGAAAAAGAGGGACTCTGAGGTGGCGAATACGTTTGTTTATGTTTATGTTTATGTTTATTTAGATTTGTATGCCGCCCCTCTCCGCAGACTCGGGGCGGCTCACAACAGAATAACAAAAAACAATTACAGCAAATCTAAATTTCTACTAAAAACATTTAAAACCCCCATTTTCTAAACACACATACATACACACATACCATTCATAAATTGTATATGCCTGGGGGAGATGTCTCAGTTCCCCCATGCCTGACGACACAGGTGGGTCTTAAGGAGCTTACGAAAGGCAAGGAGAGTAGGGGCAGTTCTAATCTCTGGGGGGAGTTGGTTCCAGAGGGTCAGGGCCACCACAGAGAAGGCTCTTCCCCTGGGGCCCGCCAACCGACATTGTTTAGTTGACGGGACCCGGAGAAGGCCCACTCTGTGGGACCTAATCGGTCGCTGGGATTCGTGCGGCAGCAGGCGGTCTCGGAGATATTCTGGTCCAGTGCCATGAAGGGCTTTAAAGGTCATAACCAACACTTTGAATTGTGACCGGAAGTTGATCGGCAACCAATGCAGACTGCGGAGTGTTGGTGAAACATGGGAATACCTAGGTAGGCCCATGACTGCTCTCGCAGCTGCATTCTGCACGATCTGAAGTTTCCAAACACTTTTCAAAGGTAGCCCCATGTAGAGAGCATGACAGTAGTTGAACCTCGAGGTGATGAGGGCATGAGTGACTGTGAGCAGTGACTCCCGGTCCATATAGGGCCGCAACTGGTGCACCAGGTGAACCTGGGCAAACGCCCCCCTCGCCACCGCTGAAAGATGTTTCTCTAATGTGAGCTGTGGATCGAGGAAGACGCCCAAGTTGCGGACCCTCTCTGAGGGGGTCAAAAGCTCCCCCCCCCAGGGTAATGGAAGGACAGATGGAATTGTCCTTGGGAGGCAAAACCCACAGCCACTCTGTCTTATCCGAATACAAATAATTGGTTCATGTAGATAATTTTTACAGCTATCAAAATAATTTTTGACCTATGAAAGGTAAAAGAAAAGGCTATATGGAGCATTGAATGGATGCTTCAATCTCATGAAGCTTCAGTAAGAGCATCACATCAAAGCATATACCAATTGAAACAACACCGCTTTTTGAAGCGCTCAGGCACAGCCCCTCTTTGATCCAGATGCCAAAAAAGGCTCCCACATAGAGCTTCCTTTCCACCAAGTTGAGTGACTGCATGGAATTGACATGCTTCAAACCTTTGCTTTGAGGCACTGTGACTCATTTTGAATCAAAGCACCCCCTCAAATTGGATTATTGTAGTAGCCTAGACTGAAACGATGCCTCAAGGCAGAGCAGAAATGTTTGTCACAGATCTGGGCGAAAAAGAAAAAGAATGATAAACCATGAGGCTCAAATTTAGAAGAGCAAAGCAAAGGTTTATCTTTAGTGATTTTTTTATGTCTCTGATAATAATAATAATAATAATAATAATAATAATAATAATAATAATAATTTATTGGATTTCTATGCCGCCCCTCTCCGTAGACTTGGAGTAGCTAACAACAATGATAAAAACAACATGTGATGATCCAATAATAAAACAACTAAAAACCCTTATTTATAAAACCAAACATACACACAAACATACCATGCATAAGTTGTAATGGCCTAGGAGGAACGAATATCTCAACTCCCCCATGCCTGGTGATATAAATGAGTCTTGAGTAGTTTACAAAATACAGGGAGTGTGGGGGCAATTCTAATCTCCAGGGGGAGTTGGTTCCAGAGGGCCGGGGCCACCACAGAGAAGGGTTTAGTCGACAGGACCCAGAGAAGGCCCACTCTGTGGGACCTTATCGGTCACTGGGATTTGTGCAGTAGCAGGCGGTTCCGGAGGTAATCTGGTCCAATGCCATGTAGGGCTATAATAATTTTCTCCTTTTAAAAATATTGAATCAAATGAGAATTGAAGGGCATTTAGAATAGAATTTTTTATTGGCCAAGTGTGATTGGATATACAAGGAATTTGTCTTGGTGCATATGTTCTCATTCAGTGATGGGCTCCTACGGGTACAGTCAGGTACACAGTACCCATAGCAAAAGTTTGGTCAGGTACACAGTACCAATAGCAAAAGTTTGGTCAGGTACGCAGTATCGGTAGTAAAATTTTGATTTTCTTTTTCCCCCCTTCTGGGCTCTGGGTATATTTTTCCTATCACAGTAAATGAGGTTGAATGTGTATAATTTTAGAAGAGCTGTGCGTGTGTGTGTGTGTACATATACTTTATATAGTAGATAATCAGGGGGGGACGCAGTGGGGTGGCGAAAATGGAGCTCCACCCCAGAACACCCTATTTGCACTGAAAGATGTTGAAACAAAATTTATTTATTTATTTATTTATTTGGATTTTTTATATGTTGTAAGCCACCCCGAGTCTTTGGAGAGGGGTGACATATAAATCAAATGAATGAATGAATGAATGAATGAATGAATGAATGAATGAATGAATGAATGAATGAGTGAGTTATTTGGGGATGCAATGGTCTGGCATCCTTGCAACATGGCCTGCCCAGCATGTCTGGGTTTTCATCAGTAGGGTATGAATATTTTCTAAAGAAAACATACAAAGTGCTGCCATTTATTTATTTCTACAATTGCTAGGGCCACCCACCTCTTTTAATCACTATGGATGGCTTACAATTTATTTATTTATTTAGTTGTCCTAATTATAAATCTCTGAGTACTAGTACTTTGTAATGATCTGTAAGCCACCCAAAAATCATCTTATTGGAAAATGGAGAGCACATAAATAAAATTAAACAAGCAAGCATTTTATTTTAAAATACGCATTTGTGTCTTCAATTCATTAACTGCCCTGGAGCAGAATGAATTGGCTAGAGCAGGGATCTCCAACCTTGGCAATTTTACGCCTGGTGGACTTCAACTGTCTTTAGCTGCCCTGAGTCCAATGGGGTTGAGCATCATAGAAGTCTAATAAATTAAATTAATTTAAATTAAATTAAATTAAATTAAATTAAACTCCTACAATACTGGGAGTTGAAATCCTCCAGGACTAAAGTTGCCAAGGTTGGAGACCCCTGGGTTAGCGTTCCCTAATATTTTTCAAAGGCTAGCCCACATATTTTATACTCATTTTAATGAGATGAAACCCTTAATTTAAAAGGAGGTTATTACTTCTTCTTCTTCTTTTTTTTACTGGAGGTGTATTTTTGTTACTAGAAGTGTAAAAAAAAGACAAATATTGACATTTTTCTTTGTAATTTAGCAATTTGATATGGACATAGTAACGACAATAATAGGGAGTTATACAGTATGGAATTTGAATGTTGATTTTAATGCAGTCTGTATTAATCTGGAATTCAGGGTTTATAGTCACAAACATTTGTTGTCATTTGCAAACTAAAACTTAGCACACTACGGAACTATAGCTATAAGTACTACAGTATATGCTATCACTGATAATGGGCTGGCTATGGGGATGGTGCTGATTTTAATAATTTTTGAAAAATAATGTGTGCATCAACAGAATTTTGATGTATTACATGAAAAAGTCTAAGTTTCCCAAAGGAATTAAAATCAAGAAGTGAAGTCTTTTCCTTATTGAACAAGAGGGCGCTAAAATGTAACCATATGCAGGTTGAAAAGGCATATGTTTTAAGTTTTTTCCTGAACAATTTCACAGGGCCTACAGGAAATGTACATAGCTTTCCTCTGTGAAGATTTGGTTTATTAGTAAAAGTCTGAGTAAAATTTCAGGATTTAAAAGACTCCCAATAAAGTGAAGATTGACATTAACCAGACCCGGCTATAAATACCACACAAAGAGACCAAACAAACCCCTTACTGAATGGATTGGTCGGCATAGTACTTGATCACTAAGCTAATAATAAACCCAATAAGGGAGAAACCTGTTGTCTTTATAGGATCTTCTCAATCAAAGGCTGTTATTTCAGGATGATAGGAAGAGCTTCTGAGAATTGTTCTTTGTTCTAAATCAGCTGATTTGTTTGGATGCAGGATCTATTTGCCTGATTTGAATCTATGGCCTTGCGTCTACTATTCTAGCAAAACCTATAAGAATGTATATGGTATAGTGAGATGATTAAGAGACTGAATTGTAACCCAGGAAAGCTGTAGTTCAAAATTCTCCTTTTCCACAAACTCACTAAGTGGCTTTAAAATGACACATTTCCTCCTTTAACTTCATTTGCTCTATTTACTGTGTAATATCTTATGGATATACAGTGTTCCCTCGATTTTCGCGAGGGGTGCGTTCTGAAACCACCCCCGAAAGTCGAATTTCCGCGAAGTAGAGATGCGGAAATAAATACACTATTTTTGGCTATGAACAGTATCACAAGTCTTCGCTTAACACTTTAAACCCCTAAAGTGTAATTTCCCATTCCCTTAGCAACCATTTGGATCATTACTCACCGTGTTTATTTATTAAAGTTTATTAAAAAATATTTATTAAAGGCAGATGAAAGTTTGGCGATGACATATGACATCATCGGGCAGGAAAAACCGTGGTATAGGGAAAAAACCCACAAAGTATTTTTTAATTAATATTTTTGAAAAACCGTGGTACAGACTTTTCATGAAGTTCGAACCTTTGAAAATCGAGGGAACACTGTATTTTGCAAGTTGGTTGGTTTTTGACCAAGTTTGCAAAATGTTTTAAGACATTAGATAGAAGCTTTTTTTTTCTGTTGTTAACCAGAGTTGGAAGAGATTTTAAAGGACTATTTAAAGGACCAGTGTGGGAAATCTGTACTTCTTACCAACTATTTCAGACTCATTGCCTCTACTCCAACTTCTCCTTTAGCAGTCTGTGCAATGTAAAATAGTTTGGTCCATTGGGAAATTCTTGCTCTTGTCTACTTGAATCCTCTTTCTTGTAATTTGAAACAGTTGGTTTGAATCTTATTCTCTGGAATAGCAGAAAACAAATGTACTTAATCATCTCTTTGACAACCCTTCAAGATAGTTATCATTCTGCTTCTCTTAATTGTCTTACCAAGATATCTAATCTTTCAATCTTTCATCACAGATTGGTTTCTGGACTTTGCCTTCCTCTGGACAGTGTACTTGCCAAGCAAATTATTTTAACAATGACACAAATTGGGGAAAAAAATAACTTGTTAAAATTGCTTGTCAAAGAATGCTAAAAGATTAGTAAACAAAATATTACAGATACAGAAAAATTCTTTGCATCTCTCCATATGCTCTGGTAGCAGAAAGCACCATCTATTCTAAATAAACTATTGGCAACTGAAGTAGCAAGAAGCAATGTTTCTGATTTTTCTGTTCATTTTAAATTTGTTTCTATTGCAACAATGGGAAGGATTACATTTTAGATTAACTTTAAAGGATCAAAATTGTAGTAGCATTTGGGAAGGAGGCAGAGACAGAGAAGGGATTAGGTGCTATCAGATCCTTCGCTAGCCTTGAAATATTTATTTTTGACGGTTTAAAAGATTGGAAGTTATTGAGATGGCCAAAGGAAGAATACAATGTCAACTTTTCATTACTATGTTAGAAGGTACTCCACTCTAAACCAATCTAGACTCAGTAGAATAGTGCCTCATAGGACAGAAACACTAAAAACATGTCCAGTAAAATCGGTGTTCATATTTTTGTGTATGGATAATAGTATTTGGTTTAACAATACAGTGGTACCTCATGATACGAACCCCTCCTCATACGAACTTTTTGAGATACGAACCCAGGGGTTGGGATTTTTTTGCCTCTTCTTACGAACTTTTTTCACCTTACGAACCTGCTGCCCCACCTCCAGACTTGAGTCCCTCCCGTTTTTCCCACCCTGTCCTGCACCTTTCTCCTCTGTTGAGCTCCATGGGTCACTCCTGTTTTTGAGGAGAAAGGTGCAGGACAGGGTGGGAAAAAATGGGAGGAATCCATGGAGATCAAGAGGGGAGAAAGGTGCAGGACAGGGTCGGAAAAAATGGGAGGAACCCATGGAGTTCAAGAGGGGAGAAAGGGGCAGGACAGGGTGGGAAAAAATGGGAGGAACCCATGGAGTTCAAGAGGGGAGAAAGGTGCAGGACAGGGTGGGAAAGAACGGGAGGGACCCATGGAGATCAAGAGAGGAGAAAGGTGCAGGACAGGGTGGGAAAAAACGGGAGGAACCCATGGAGATCAAGAGGGGAGAAAGGTGCAGGACAGGGTGGGAAAAAATGGGAGGAACCCATGGAGATCAAGAGAGGAGAAAGGTGCAGGACAGGGTGGGAAAAAATGGGAGGAACCCATGGAGATCAAGAGGGGAGAAAGGTGCAGGACAGGGTGGGAAAAAATGGGAGGGACCCATGGAGATCAAGAGAGGAGAAAGGTGCAGGACAGGGTGGGAAAGAATGGGAGGGACCCATGGAGATCAAGAGGGGAGAAAGGTTCAGGACAGGGTGGGAAAAAAATGGGAGGAACCCATGGAGATCAAGAGGGGAGAAAGGTGCAGGACAGGGTGGGAAAAAACGGGAGGAACCCATGGAGATCAAGAGGGGAGAAAGGTGCAGGACAGGGTGGGAAAAAACGGGAGGGACCCATGGAGATCAAGAGAGGAGAAAGGTGCAGGACAGGGTGGGAAAAAATGGGAGGAACCCATGGAGATCAAGAGGGGAGAAAGGTGCAGGACAGGGTGGGAAAGAACGGGAGGGACCCATGGAAATCAAGAGGGGAGAAAGGTGCAGGACAGGGTGGGAAAAAAGGGGAGGAACCCATGGAGATCAAGAGGGGAGAAAGGTGCAGGACAGGGTGGGAAAGAACGGGAGGGACCCATGGAGATCAAGAGGGGAGAAAGGTGCAGGACAGGGTGGGAAAGAACGGGAGGGACCCATGGAGATCAAGAGGGGAGAAAGGTGCAGGACAGGGTGGGAAAAAATGGGAGGAACCCATGGAGATCAAGAGGGGAGAAAGGTGCAGGACAGGGTGGGAAAGAACGGGAGGGACCCATGGAGATCAAGAGGGGAGAAAGGTGCAGGACAGGGTGGGAAAGAACGGGAGGGACCCATGGAGATCAAGAGGGGAGAAAGGTGCAGGACAGGGTGGGAAAAAACGGGAGGAACCCATGGAGATCAAGAGGGGAGAAAGGTGCAGGACAGGGTGGGAAAAAACGGGAGGGACCCATGGAGATCAAGAGAGGAGAAAGGTGCAGGACAGGGTGGGAAAAAATGGGAGGAACCCATGGAGATCAAGAGGGGAGAAAGGTGCAGGACAGGGTGGGAAAGAACGGGAGGGACCCATGGAAATCAAGAGGGGAGAAAGGTGCAGGACAGGGTGGGAAAAAATGGGAGGAACCCATGGAGATCAAGAGGGGAGAAAGGTGCAGGACAGGGTGGGAAAGAACGGGAGGGACCCATGGAGATCAAGAGGGGAGAAAGGTGCAGGACAGGGTGGGAAAGAACGGGAGGGACCCATGGAGATCAAGAGGGGAGAAAGGCGCAGGACAGGGTGGGAAAAAATGGGAGGAACCCATGGAGATCAAGAGAGGTACTTTTCGCCTTGCTTCATTGGGACTGCCACCTCTTGCCACCTCTCGCTGTCCCTCCCCCCACTCCGTTCACCTCAGCTTCGTCTGCCAGCAGCTTTTTTTAAAAAAAGCCTTAATGTTTTGGATTTTCCTAATCGGCTTGCATGCATTATTGGCTTTTCCATTGATTCCTATGGGAAACATTGTTTCATCTTACGAACTTTTCACCTTACGAACCTCCTCCTGGAACCAATTAAGTTCATAAGACGAGGTATTACTGTACTACATTTAAGTTACAATGGTATTGAAAAAAAGTGACTCATGACTGGTCCTTGCATTTACAATCATTGTAGCATCTCAACATTCATGTGGTGCTGCAGTGGTTTTGCAGTGTATTGCAGGCCAATTCTGCCAACTGCCAGCTGTTTGAACCTGTCCAGCTCAAGATTAACTCAGTCTTCCATCCTTCCGAGGTCAGTAAAACCAGGACCCAGATTGTTGGGGACAATATACTGACTCCGTGAACCACTTAGAGAATGCTGTAAAGTACTCTGAAAGGGTATACACTACAGGTCTATGTTTATTAAAATGTAGATGCTTGGCATGTATTTGGCATGTATTTGTGATGGTTGCAGTGTCCTGGGATCATGTGATTGTTACATGTGACATTCCCAGCCAGCTTCTAACAAGCAATGTCAAGGGGGAAGCCATGGTCACTTAATGACAAAGTGATTCACTTAACTGCAGCAAATTGCTTAACTGTGGCAACAATAGTTGTAAAATCAGGTGTAACTCCCTTAACTCATTCATTCATTCATTCATTCATTCATTCGTTCGTTCGTTCGTTCGTTCATTCATTCATTCATTCATTCATTTATTTATTTATTTATTTATTTATTTATTTATTTATTTATTTATTTATTATTTGTGCCCATCATTTGCAGTAAACTGGGATTCATAATGTTGTTTCAAAGCTCCTTGCAAAACTTACAGTAAAGAATACAGTAAAGCATTATTTTCGAGGTCCACATAGTCCACAAAGTCACAAAAAAGCACATGAGATGTTGGCTTACATGCCATAATGAAGCATCACATTTAAATTATTGATTTATTGATTTGATTTGATTTGATTTGATTTCTATGTCGTGCCACTCCGAGGACTCGGGGTGGCTTACAACATATAAAAAACAGTAGGTTACAATAAAATTCAATTCAATTCAATTAAAATTACATAACTATCTAAAACCCATAATTATATTAAAATCAATTATACCCAGTCGTACAGCAACCATACAATTATTCATTGGACAGGGGCTAAGGTCTAATCAGCCCAAGCCTGGAGACATAAATAAGTCTTAAGACTCTTACGAAAGGCAAGAAGGGTGGGGGCCAGTACAAATCTCCAGGGGGAGTTGATTCCAGAGGGCTCCCCCCCCACATATAAGGCTCTTCCCTTAGGTCCTGCCAAATGACATTGTCTAGTTGACAGGAGCTGGAGAAGGCCAAATCTGTGGGACCTAACTGGACACTGGGTTTCATGTGGCAGGTGGCGGTCCCGCAAACTATATTGCAAAGGCTTGGCTAAATGTATTTTATTCATGAGATTTCAGAACCCTAGTCTGTTAAAAGGATGGGCACTACTGTGAGATCATATTTCTGGCTACTTCTCATGGGGATAATCCAAGAGCAGACTGTAGCTCAGTATTTCTCAACCTTGGCTGTTAAAACATAGAAGACTCATGGCAGAAAAAGACCTCATGATCCATCTAGTCTGCCCTTATACTATTTTCTGTATTTTATCTTAGAATGGATATATGTTTATCCCAAGCATGTTTAAATTCAGTTACTGTGGATTTACCAACCACGTCTGCTGGAAGTTTGTTCCAAGGATCTACTACTCTTTCAGTAAAATAATATTTTCTCATGCTGCTTTTGATCTTTCCCCAACTAACTTCAGATTGTGCCCCCTTGTTCTTGTGTTCACTTTCCTATTAAAAACACTTCCCTCCTGGACCTTATTTAACCCTTTAACATATTTCAATGTTTCGATCATGTCCCCCCTTTGAAGATGTGTGGGCTTCAACTCCCAGAATTCCCCAGCTAGCTCCCCTTTGGTGGCTGGGGAGTTCTGGGCATTGAAGTCCAGGCATCTTTAAGAGGCCAAGGTTGAGAAAAACTGTTGTAGCTGATGGTATCAGAAGCTGCCAAGAGATCAAGTAGGATCAAAAAGTCACACTCCTCTTTCTTCTGCAGGAAATCCTCTATCACCAAGGCAGATTTTCTCCTCAAAACAGACCTGAACCCAGACTGACAAGGTCTGAGATAATTGAAGTATTTAAGAAATTCTGCATTAGTTATTTCAACTAAGAGGTAATTACTGTCCATAATCTATAAGTTGGGTACTAACTAGCCATTGCAAATAATGTATTTCCAGTTCAGGTTTTGCAGTCATTATACAACGGGGGAGCAAAGCATTGATTTTCTTTATCTCCTCTTTTCCTTTTCCTTTTCTTTTCTCTTTCTTCTTCCTATATCAATTTCTCCCTCATCAACACTTTTCCTTGATTTTTTATTTCTTCTCTTTTTGTTTTCTAATTTTCGGGTCTAATACAATCCCGCAACATTCATTACTAGCTAACTGTTAATTAATACACAAGGTATATAATTGATGTATAGTTGTATATATGATACTTGGTAAATATAATTGTACCACTCACAATTTTTTCCTAAATTAAAGAATCATCTGCACAACAATGTAATTACCTGTTTATCACTTATATCTCTTTGGACCCATATTCCCCTCCTTTGTGTCTTATTTAAATGTGAAACTCAATAAACTATTTTTTTTAAAAAAAGAAATTCTGCATTATTTATTTCAACTAAGAGGTAATTACTGTCCATAATCTATAAGTTGGGTACTAACTAGCCATTACAAATCATGTATTTCCAGTTCAGGTTTTGCAGTCATTATATGACAGGGGAGCAAAGCATTCTCTTCTGGCTGCCTTTGATCTGACAACGCATGTAAAAGGCCCTAAATCCTGTATAATTCTAGACAAAATAAAAAAGAGCTTTCTCCTTTCTCTTTTTTCCTTTTCAAGCCACATCCCAGCTTGGTTGTCAAAATTAAAGCGAGTGTCTGTATTATCTTGGTAGTATATCAGATGTCTAAACTTCCTCCTTAGAATAACAAAAATAACCTTTATGGTGCCATACGTCCTCTGTGACCTTTCTAGTAGCCATAACAATGACTGATAAGTAACAAAGGTATATCAGGACAGTGGCCACCGGTTTGAAATGAGAGAAACAGACATCGATTCTACCTTTAAAGCCTGGGTATTCCAAGAAAACAATCATTTTAAGGTAAATTCATGAGGGATATTGAAGCGTTCCATATAATATACAACATAGAGTCTGTTTTTAGGACTTCTAACGACAATTGTAAATAAAGACTTCAAAATAAATTTCCATATACGTCAAGAGATTGGAAAATAATGTATAATAATTAACTTGCTAAACAGGAGAGGCATGGAAGTTAATTAAACAGATTAGAAATCAAATTGAAATGTATTTTATTAACATTTAATCGACAATTTCTATCAAATGAAGAAAACATAGCAGCTTTTCAGAATCCAAACAAGACAACATTCAAAGGAAAATCTCCCTCTGCTTCACATTTGTTCCCCCTTCTAGAATAATCTTGCCAGTAACGGGAATATTTTTATTTTCCTTCCCTTTCCTCTCCCGGAAGGGATGGGAAAAAAGATAAAGTTTTGGTGACAGCCTCACTATCTGTCCAGTCGTGTTAGGTGTCAGCATCTCTAGCAATTCCCTTCTTCCTTAACATCTAGAAAAATAGTACAGTATTTCTCTGGACTAAATGGGAATTAGACCTGAATCCAGTAATGATTTAAATTCAGTTACTGTGGATTTACCAACCACGTCTGTTGGAAGTTTGGAACATACTTCCAGCAGACGTGGTTGGTAAATCCACAGTAACTGAATTTAAACATGCCTGGGATAAACATATATCCATCCTAAGATAAAATACAGAAAATAGTATAAGGGCAGACTAGATGGATCATGAGGTCTTTTTCTGCCATCAGTCTTCTATGTTTCTATGTTTCTATGATTCAACAAGTATGATTTTTGGGGATATGTGGATCAGCCACAATTCAGTTCCAATATTTAGCCCAGTGGCTCTTACATTTTTTAAATGTAAAACTGATGATTTAGTCTTCCTTCCTTCCTTCCTTCCTTCCTTCCTTCCTTCCTTCCTTCCTTCCTTCCTTTCTCCCCCCTCTCCCTCCCTTCCCCTTGAACAGATTTTTAAAAGATACTGCCTCTCTATACTATTCCTCCCCAGGTATTAACTAAACAGCTCCATTCCTACAAGCTTCTACTAAATAAGTGTTTTCCTGAAATTAAATCACACCTAACAAATATTATTTATACACTGCTCGCTCCCCACTCCATTTGAGATGTTGTTTGGACAAATCTTATTAGAGGGCAAAATAAAAAACGTCCATCAAGAAATTATGCAAAAGGCAAAATGGACACACCAGCTGGGTAAATCTATCATATCCTGGCAGGGGAAAAAAAGAGGAAAAAAGCAACAAGCACTTTTAATTAGCTGAGTGAATGTCGTTTGCCAACCACTGAAAGCCCAACCTTCTCTCCTCATATTAAAATGTGCCTAATTTTCTATGGAAAGGAGGGGAAAAAGGCTGGTCTGAACAGCCGTGACCATAGTCAATCTTACTAAAAGGCACTGGTGCTTAATTTGATTTACCAATATAAAATGCAAATGAGGTGATTATATGGAATGGCAGCCAGCACTGTCCCTCTTTCAAACCATCAAGTTAAATGCGAGGAGACAGAGAACAGCCTGAGCCAAGAAATAAAAAAAAATTAGCATATTTGTTTGATTAGCACTACAAAAATTTAATTAGATTGGCTAATTGCTTGACAAATTGTTCTACACCAGAGAAAAGGCAGAACATTTTTTTTTATTCATCTGGGAAGTGGGGGAAAAGGCTCTTCTGGGTGTTTTAATCCAAATGCGATTTGCCAATTTGCAACAGCATTATTAATTGAATGAAACATGCTATGGCGGAGCTGCCAGAAACTGGGAGGTGAATACGGAATATGATTAGCCTCCACACACACATACAGCTCTTGTGTGTACCTGGGACGTCCCCTGACTAGTAAACTTAAGCAGACTATTTCTTGGGGATCTATCTGTGTCAAAACAAATTATTTCAAGGCTCCTGAATCTGAACAAACGCTTTGTATTCCCGAGCAGAGTGACCAGGATCTATTAAAGTAGCCTTTCTATACTTTTATACCCTTACAGGCAGTAATAGCACAACTTTGCAACTGTTCACAGTCCACTTGTCCGATTGAGCAATGATGTTCAGATTTATTCCTGGGGCTTACAGGTTTTCGTAAAAGCCTGGTGGCGCAGTGGTTAGAGTGCAGCACTACAGGTTACTTTTATTTTATTTATTTATTTATTTATTTTGTCCAATACACAATGAGGGTTTTAGTGGGTATATATCTACATACACATAGTAAAATACATGATGAAGGTTAAAGAGGAGATATTCATAGTAAAATATATCTAAGAAATAATAGAAAAGAAGGTATAGTAATAGAATATATCAATGAAAGAATAGAAGAAGAGATATAGGAATAGAAGATAGGTATAGGAGATGTAGGAGAGCAATAGGACAGGGGAGGGAAGGCACTCTAGTGCACTTGTACTCTTGTACGCCCCTTACTGACCTCTTAGGAATCTGGATAGGTCAACCGTAGATAATCTAAGGGTAAAGTGTTGGGGGTTTGGGGATGACACTATGGAGTCCAGTAATGAGTTCCACGCTTTGACAACTCGGTTACTGAAGTCATATTTTTTACAGTCAAGTTTGGAGCGGTTAATATTAAGTTTAAATCTGTTGTGGGCTCTTGTGTTGTTGTGGTTGAAGCTTAAGTAGTCGCTGACAGGCAGGACGTTACAGCATATGATCTTGTGGGCAATACTTAGATCTTGTTTAAGGCGTCTTAGTTCTAAACTTTCTAGGCCCAGGATTGAAACTTTAACTAACCGATAGCTGTAGTTCAGCAGTTCAAATTTCACCACCGACTCAAGGTTGACTCGGCCTTCCATCCTTCCGAGGTGGGTAAAATGAGGACCCAGATTGCTGGGGGCAAGATGCTGATTCTGTAAACCACTCAGATAGAGCTGTAAAAGCACTATGAAGAGGTATATTTACTTGCCGGCCTCCGGCCACTGAATGCCTACTATGCTCGGTTGTATTATATGAATGTTTTTGATATTTAGCTTTTATAATGTTTTAAACTAACTGTTTATATTAATTGGATCCAATTGTATTTTGTATACTGCTTATTGTTGAAATGTTGCGGGTCGCCCCGAATCCACGGAGAGGAGCAGCATTCAAATCAAATCAAATCAAATCAAATCACATCACATCACATCACATCACATCACATCACATCACATCACATCAAATCATGCTATTGATATTGCTGTTGCTATTAATGAACTCAATCTGTATAGTCTGGAGGACAGAAGGAAAAGTGGGGACATGATCGAAACATTTAAATATGTTAAAGGGTTAAATAAGGTCCATGAGGGAAGTGTTTTTAATAGGAAAGTGAACACAAGAACAAGGGGACACAATTTGAAGTTAGTTGGGGGAAAGATCAAAAGCAACATGAAAAAATATTTTACTGAAAGAGTAGTAGATCCTTGGAACAAACTTCCAGCAGACGTGGTTGGTACATCCACAGTAATTGAATTTAAACATGCCTGGGATAAACATATATCCATCCTAAGATAAAATACAGAAAATAGTATAAGGGCAGACTAGATGGATCATGAGGTCTTTTTCTGCCGTCAGTCTTCTATGTTTCTATTGCTATTGCTATTTTGAAGGGTCTTAGTCATTCACCTCATTTTCCCCCCTTTGCTTATGCAATAAAAATCTTTCCAAAAATCTTTTTAGTTTTATTTTGCCTTGTAGTCCTAGTCATTTCCCTCTATTTTCTATACCAGGAACAACCCAAAAGGATTCCGACAGGAACACAATGTTAACATTGAATTAAGTGTGGACAATTCTAGCCAGTGTAGCAGAAATCCTTTGCATCACAATATGTCCCTCCCCAAAAGATGTTTTCCCAAATGGAATATAAGAGAAACAAGCTGAGTTCAGATGCTTGAGACAAGCAAGGACAGGTCCATTTAGTTTACTTGAAAACAATGTGGATTTAATTTAACTCTTCCTTTTTTTCTGGGATTATTGTTATAGTTATAGGGACGTGCATAAGTGCACCAGAGTGCCTTCCATCCCTTGTCCTAATGTTTCTCTTTTACTAGTATCATGTATATAAATATTGTTATATCCTTGTATACCACCAATATGTACTTGACAAAACAAATAAATAAAATAAAATAAATAGATGCTGTTGTCATTTTGTTTCTGGCTGACTTTCTGGTGTAGCCTGTAGTCTCAATGCAAAAATGAAACCACTCTGCTTAGCTTTCCCAAATCAGTGCTATATTCAGCTACCACCATGATGACCAACCTATGGCATGCATGCTGGAAGTGGCATGCAGAGCCATCTCTCTCTGGGCATATGAGCTGTCGCCAGTGAAGGGCTACACATTTTTTTTACCACCACACTGTGAGTGTGGCTTATTTTGTGGGTGTGGCTTGCCGGCCATGTGACCAGATGGGAGTGGCTTGATGATCTTGTGACTGGGGATTGGCTTAATGGTCATGTGACTGGCTTAAAGTTGGCCAACTTTACTATTACTGAACATCGAAAATATACTATTTAATTCTATGTATATATGTCATATGTGTACATACATATTATAGACAGGCACACAAAAATATACATTATTGTTCTGCCGGCGTGTCCCAGCATCCCGTAATTACAGGGTAATTAGTCCAGAAAGACACACCCCACACGATAGAAGGAAAACCAAAAGTCTTTATCAACACAAAAGCAGAAAAAACTCAATTTTTAAATGTCAAAGGGGTTTTCTAGTACACACAAGGCACAGGTTAAATGCAATCCAATTTCTCACCCAGTAACTGGGAAATTGTTTTGTTTGAAATACATTTGATATACATCATTGATCTTGAGCTACCTCCTTTTCTAATTTTGTCATCTGGATTTCAAAGATTGTTTTCTGTTCTCATTTGGGTTCAAAATGCCATTAGCCCAACATTTCTGTAAGCAAAATAATTGTTTGAATTTTGCCCCACTTTATGATCTCTCTTGTCACAGTTGTTAAGTTAATCAGCGCAATTAGTAATACAATTGTTAAGTGACTCTAGCTCCCCATGTATGGTACTCTGCTTGTCAGAAGGTCGCAAAAGGTGATCACATGACCCTGACTGCCATAAATACATGCCATTTGCAAGTATCTGAATTTTGATCGTGCAACCCCAGGTATGCTACAACAGCCATAAGTGTGAAAAATGGTCATAAGCCATTTTTTTCAGTGCTGTTGTAATTTCAAATGGTCACTAAATGAATGGTTGCAAATTGAGGGCTACCTGTAGGTTCTTTTCATTGTTCTGCTTATTTTGATCACCTCCAGAACAAATAGCTGATTGTGGCCTTTGTGCAGGAATTCTTTTTGAACTTCCCAGACTAGCCTACAGCTATGATATTTTCTGTAATAATCCCATCCAATTAAGTAACCAGGCGTAGCCCTGCTGAGCTCTTCACAGGCAAAGTAAGGCAAGTTTGTCACCTCCTGAGTCCTTTCCATTTTATGATACCAAAAAAATTTGTCACTCAGGCCCATGGGAACAGATTTGTGAGCTGTAATGGGGGAGGTGGGAGATAATCTACAGCTGAGATGACTCTACTGAATGAAATCTGCCAGTTCTTGTTGAAAAATGCTCATCAAAACTTTAACTCTTTGTTGGAAGAACTATCCATCTGGTTCAGCTCCAAGCTGGGAAAAAGACACCGGAAACATGGAGGCTTATTGGAAATTTGGTTTAATGATGAACAGAACCACCTAGCATGTGTGATTCTGGGTAGCTGAACACATGGAGTTGAGAGTGGGTGGCTTTTATACTTTCTCTTGGGTTTTGCACTTAAACTTCCTGTTCCTATGCAAGAATACATATTTTCTTGGCTGTTGTAGAGGTTTGTAGGCCAAATTTTTTACTGCCACAATGTGGGTGTGGCTTATAGTGTGGGTGTGGCTTGATGGTCATGTGACCGGGTAGGAGTGGCTTGCCGACCATGTGACCATGTGGGAGTGGCTTGGCAATCATGTGACTGGAGGTGGCTTAAAGGTCACGTGACTGGGTGGTAGTGGCTTACCGACCAAGATAAGTTTTCAAATAGGTGCTTGGACTCTTTTTCAGTTGATTAAGTCACATTATTTGAATACATACAAAAAGGACAAAGGATAGACAGCATTATTTGTTGAGGAGCACAGTAACATGTTAAGGTTTTCTACTGAACCCACAAAGGTTCAGTATGATAACAGATTAGGCAAGGAGCTCAATTCTCTTTAATTGCTATAAATGTTCAGTTCTAGATAATGATTTACCCAGTTCATGGGTAAAAACATACTATTTAATTATTTCCTTTTTCAAAAGTAATTAAGGATCATACTAAGGTACTAAAGAAGGAAGGACAATAAAAAAACTATTAAGCATTCAAAAAATAGTGCATAAACTTACTACCCCCACTTCGTGCACCCCCCCCCCATGGGAGCAGCAGCCCATTACTTCTCATAGCTGACTCTGTAGATTGTCTGAGCTAAGTTTGGTTGGAGACTGGAGGGTGATGCAATATCCCTAGGAGATTGTGCAATGTGGTGAACTCCGCTGGTAGAAGGTAGGGGGTTAATTCTATTATGTCCTGAAGGGACATATTTTAATGCAATCATCCTGGACCTAGAGGTATGTTGTTCTGTACATAGACTGGCCCAGTCTTTCTCAATGGGCACAGAATATCTGCTGGGGGCTGTAAAGAAAGACTTGGGGGCTATTTTCTGTCTCTAAGAGCACATTTCTTTATTTCTCCTTTAAGGAAATATAATATTCTGCATTTTTAATATTTAATATTTAATTAATATTTATTTAATATTTAATATTTTTATTTCCTAAAATATTTCATACTTCTAGGAGATGCGTGGGTTCAAAGTTATTACCCATTTACTTTTAAAAACAAAACTTACTTTGGGATGATTTACATTATGAAAAATAATAATAATGCGAAGCTTGTATTCAATGCCGCTATCAAGATGATGAGGATCCTCCTATTCTCTCAGCACTTTCTTCCGGCTTTTATCTATCCACTCATCTACCAGAGAAACTCATTCATGCACTCCTAATCTAATACAATTCCATTTGTGCTTGTTGTCCATCAGAGACCTCAACAGATGGTATCTTTCTTCTGAAACCATCTTCCCTCTCAAAAGCTTTGTGTGGTAGGATTCAAGAAGGTAAATTGAAAGCTATTAAAGGTATGACCAATCAGAATACCATTCAAGCAGAACCGATAGCCAACAGATTGGTTTTCTATTGATGCATTTACTGAGTGCTCACATGCATCTCCTTTTCATAATACTATGTTTCCCCCCAAAATAAGACATCCTGTGATAATAAGCCCAATTGGGCTTTTGAGTGCATGGCAATAAGGCCAAGCACTTATTTCAGGGACGGATATACATGCATACATACATGCCGTATTTTTTGGTGTATAAGAGGCTCCTTTTTCCTCCCTAAAAGAGGCTGAAAATTAGGGTGTGGCTTATACTCTGAATGAAGCTTTTTTCCCCCCAGTCCTAACTAGCTGCTAACGATCTTCCCAGCTCTTACATTGCAGGCTCTTTCACTATTTCTCTGTGAAGAATATTATTCAAGCTCTAAGTTTTTGCAGGGTTTGTTTCATTACTCTAACTTGCTCTGAGTAAGTTTCTTTCCAGCCCTAACCAGGTGCTAACAATGTTCCCAGCTCTTACCGGCTACTACTCACACTATTCACACTACTCACACTACTCACAAGAGCCTACAAAACTTTTGCCAGACCCATCCTAGACTACTGCTCATCTGTCTGGAACCCATACCACATCTCAGACATCAACACCCTTGAAAATGTCCAAAGATATTTCACCAGAAGAGCCCTTCACTCCTCCACTCGAAACAGAATATTCTACGAAAATAGACTAACAATCCTGGGCCTAGAAATCCTAGGACTACGGCGCCTAAAACACAATTTGAGTATTGCCCACAAGATCATATGCTGCAATGTCCTACCGGTCAATGACTACTTCAGCTTCAACCGCAACAACACAAGAGCACGCAACAGATTCAAACTTAATACGAACCGCTCCAAACTTGACTGTAAAAAATATGATTTCAATAATCGAGTTATCGAAGCGTGGAACTCATTGCCAGACTCAATTGTGTCAACCCCTAACCCCCAACATTTCTCCCTTAGACTCTCCACGATTGACCTCTCCAGGTTCCTAAGAGGCCAGTAAGGGGCGTACATAAGTGCACTGGTGTGCCTTTTGTCCCCTGTCCAATTGTCTTTCCTTTCTCTCACTTATCATATATATTTTCTTTCTTTCATATATCCTCTCCTCTAAGTTCACTTTACCCTTATATATATTACTACATGTCTATTTTCATCCTATGTATTTGTGTATTGGATAAATAAATAAATAAATAAATAAATAAATAAACAAATAAACAAACAAATAAATAAATAAACAAATAAACAAACAAACAAACAAACAAACAAACAAATAAATAAATAAATCTCTTTTATTGTTAATCTCGGCCAAGAATGTATTCCAACCTCTTTCTTTCTTTCTTTCTTTCTTTCTTTCTTTCTTTCTTTCTTTCTTTCTTTCTTTCTTTCTTTCTTTCTTTCTTTTTCATTCTCTATTTGCTCCAAATGTTTCTTTCCAGTCTTAACTAGGTGCTAACAAAGTCCCCAGCTCTTAAAATGTTCCCAGCTTTTACTGGCTTGCAAACTCTTTCATTGTTACTCTCTGCCAGGAATGTTTTCCAAACCCTGTCTTTGTAGGGTTTTTTTTTCATTGTTTTACTTGCTCTGAATGTTTCTATCCAGCCCTAACAGGTGCTAACAATGTTCCCAGCTCTTACTCACTTTCATTGTTACTCTCTGCAAAGAAGAATGTTTTCCAAGTTTTTGCAGGCTTTTTTTCATTGCTCTACTTGCTCAGACTGTTTCTTTCCAGGTGCTAATGATGTTCCTAGCTCTTACTGGCTTGCAAGCTCTTTCATTGTTACTTTCTTAGAATAAATTGTTTTAAGCTCTTAACCAAGGGATAAAATAATGTGCTGAAGCTGATCAGACTAAGGACGCTAGCTAGATGAACACCTGGTAAGCATATTCTTGTCCCTATTTTCTTCCCCAAAACTAAGGTGTGTCTTATATTCCAGTGCACCTTATACTCCGAAAAATATGGTACGTACATACAGTACATACATACATGCATACATACATGCATACACATTTAGAATAGAATAGAATAGAATTTTTATTGGCCAAGTGTGATTGGACACACAAGGAATTTGTCTTGGTGCATATGCTCTCAACGTACATAAAATAAAATATACATTTGTCAAGAATCATGTGATACAACACTTAATGATTGTCATAGGGGTCAAATAAGCAATGAAGAAGCAATATTAATAAAAATCTTAGGATATACGCAACAAGTTACAGTCATACAGTCAACATGGGAGGAAATGGGTGATAGGAATAATGAGAAAAACTAGTAGAATAGAAGTGCAGATTTAGTAGGAAGTCTGACAGTTTTGAGGGAATTATTTGTTTAGTAGAGTGATGGCGTTCGGGAAAAAACTGTTCTTGTGTCTAGTTGTCTTGGTGTGCAGTACTCTGTAGCGACGTTTTGAGGGTAGGAGTTGAAACAATTTGTGTCCAGGATGCGAGGGGTCAGTAAATATTTTACCCGCCCTCTTTTTGGCTCGTGCAGTATACAGGTCCTCAATGGAAGGCAGATTGGCAGCAATTGTTTTTTCTGCAATTTACATATATTTGCTGATAGTGAAAAGGAAGAGAGACTACTATAGATCTATTTCAGGCTTATTTGTGTTCATCAGGTAGCCACATCCTTACTGGGATTTGAACCTGGAGCCTTTTCCTTGCTTTCAATTTCCTGCACATGCGCAGAGTCCTGGTTGAAGCCGTTATGTCTGGGAGCTAGCAGTGGGAAAAAATCCTGCAGGAAGGAAAGGATTTCTTCCCGCTGTCAGCTCCCAGGTGGGATGGACCGCCACTGCCACGCAGGAACTCAGCCCCGTGGCTGCCAGCAAAGGCACTCCATTTAATCCTGTGGGGGAGCTGCCAGCAGCCATGGGACTTGAGCAGGCAGAGCACCGGGTGCGGTTCCTAGCTGAGCTAGTGCAAGAAGCAGCTTGGAGGGGTGGCCGCCGCCCACCTGCCAGGCCCACCATGTAGCATTTTTTCCTGCTGGCAGCTCTGGGCTGGAACTGACAGCCGCCGTCACTGCTGCTGCAGAGACCAGCAGGAAAAAATGCTCCAGGGCAGGCCTGGCGAATGGGCAGCAGCCACCTCTCCGAGGTGCTTCTCGAGCTGGCTCAGCAGGAGACACGTCCGGTTATCTGCCTGCTCAAGCCACCCCAGTCCCACTCTGGCTGCGGTGGGGCAGCAGGCGCATCTCCTACCTGAGCCAGCACTGAACCAGGAAACGCACCAGGCGGCTTGAGTCTCCTCTCCAAATGGCCCCAACAGCAGAGGCGCCCCATGCCTGCCAAACAAGCGCTGCGTTCTCTGGCCCCACCTAGTGGTAGGTACTGTCTCTGTTGGCTGGGGCGATGAGATTTGGCTTCTGCACATGCACAGAAGCCGAATCTCGCGTGCATGGCAGGTGGCTATGCAGATGCGCGTGCAACTCCATTTTCGCTGGAGGAACGGCATTCCATGCCATCCTGCCAGCAGCCCACCTCTGGTTATGTGTGATTTTTTTGTTGATTCACCCTGGTATATTGAAGGAGTATCACAGCTTCCTTTTTGCCTCTTGGGTCTCATTTTTGGGGGAAACATGGGTAATTATGGAGGGCAAGCAGAATTTTCATGTGACTAATAAGACTTCACAAATACACACACACTTTTCAAATACTATAAATATAAAATGTTCACATTGCAGAATTTGTATTACCCTATCTCAAAATCTGGATTGGAGCTTAGACGTTAAACAATGCTCTATGTGCCAACGGTAATCTCCCTCCCTTTCTTTCTTTCATTTTTTTCCTTTTGTGCTTTTCATGCTGCTCAAACTCCCATTTCTTTCAGAGAATACATCTGCTTCTGTTGGTTTTCAATGTAACTAATCAAATTCTGGAGACGATAACATAAATAGATACCTCCTTTATCTACTGAAGTGGAAAAAAATAAGGATCGTATTGTATAAACATAACACACTGGAACTAGCAATTAGATACTGCATTTAACTCAGGTTAGAGCAATAACAGTGGAAGCCGTGGGGATACATGAAACCTTTGTGAATATGACTTCTCTACATCCATGCAGGAAGAAAACATTATTTACCACAATTAGCCCATCTAAACAACTGGTTGGGAATAGCAATTCATTTAAAACCGAATGGGGAAAAGTGCTTAACCAGAAAAGAATAAGGTGAACAATACAATCCTCCCCACAACCCCCGGCTCTATAATTCAATCTTTTCAATTGTTCCAGATTTATAAGCCCAATTAGGAGTAACATTTTGATCAGAAGATGGCTCTTAAGTGAGTTATCATGTGACTGGACCCAATTTTTGGTTGTTAAGCATAAAACGTATCAGGAAAGACTTAATGAACTCAATCTGTATAGTCTGGAGGACAGAAGGAAAAGGGGGGACATGATCGAAACATTTAAATATGTTAAAGGGTTAAATAAGGTCCAGGAGGGAAGTGTTTTTAATAGGAAAGTGAACACAAGAACAAGGGGACACAATCTGAAGTTAGTTGGGGGAAAGATCAAAAGCAACATGAGAAAATATTATTTCACTGAAAGAGTAGTAGATCCTTGGAACAAACTTCCAGCAGACGTGGTTGATAAATCCACAGTAACTGAATTTAAACATGCCTGGGATAAACATAGATCCATTGTAAGATAAAATACAGGAAATAGTATAAGGGCAGACTAGATGGACCATGAGGTCTTTTTCTGCAGTCAGACTTCTATGCTTCTATGTTTCTATGTTAATTGAATCTGCATTGCCTAATAGACTTAGCTTATTGGGATCTGCCTGAAAAGGTCACAGAACCCAATGATTTGACTGCAAGATACATCAATCATCACAAAATCAAGTTGTTTGCAATCCATGATTATGGGTATATACCAGACCACACTGGTTCTATAGAACCAGGTGGGGGTTGCTGCTTCTGCTGCTCCTGGTGTGCTACATACGTCGTTTGGGTCACATGTGAGTTCCAGTTAGATTTTGCTTCTGCGCATGCACATGAAGAAAAATGTCGCAAGGGGCCATGTGTGCAAGAAAGATTTCAGAGATTGTCTGTGCATGCACAAAAATCACTGAAATTTTGCACATCCCCTCTCAATAACTAAATTATTGTTTAAATAAAACTTTGAGACTTTTATATGCTTGTTATTAAAGTGGAAGCAAATAGTTGCCATTTTGCTGGTGCTAGGAGTAAGCTTCTAATCAATGAAGAATTTTCTCAAGATCTTAAAGCCGGGGTGCCGCAGCAGGTAGAGTGCTGTACTGCAGGCCACTGAAGCTGACTGTAGATCTGAAGGTCAGCGGTTCAAATCTCATCCCCGGCTCAAGGTTAACTCAGCCTTCCATCCTTCCGAGGTGGGTAAAATGAGGACCCGGATTGTGGGGGCCTTATGCTGGCTCTGTTAAAAAGGACTATTGCTAACATGTTGTAAGCCACCCTGAGTCTAAGGAGAAGGGCGGCATAAAAATTGAATGAATGAATGAATGAATGAATGAATGAATGAATGAATAAATAAATAAATAAATAAATAAATCATACATACATACATACATACATACATACATACATACATACATACTTTGCACAGGAGGCTGTCTGACACCTCAGTGTGTTTTTCTTATACTGCCATGGCCAAATCTTCAGCATATTTAAATCTTCAACAAATCCCGCTGATTGTGTAATTTTGGTGCAATGGTTTGCTGGTCTGTGCACGCTGCCATCTATTTTCTAATTTTCTGTGATTCTTCGGCTCTCCGAGCATGCACAGAAGAAAAATTGTCCCTCTGCGCATGCCTGGAAGCAAAATCACCTTGGGGATGCACTCACATGCAAGTGTAGCGAGGACATGAAATGTTGCGATGCACATACAGTGCACCTGTAAACAGGTATGAAGAACACACCTCTGGTTATCCCAGATTATTATCTGAAAGGACTACAGTGATCCCTCGCCACTTGCTGAAAGACCCGGAAGTGAGCTTGGGTGGCGGTAGTTTTGCCCGAGTCGGACCTTCTTCCCTAATCTGAGCACTAACAAATGGAGGGTATTTGTTTTAAGGCTTGCAGCTGAGTTAGCCGGTCCTGGTGGCAGCGGGGAGGGGGGGGGGACTGGGGCTAACTCAGTGGTGCGTCTGCCTTGTCCCTGCCAAACTCACGCTTTGCTGCTGGGTGTGGAGCAGAGCCTCCAGGAGCCCCTCACGAGGATTCTCTGAGAGAGATAGAGAGAGAGATGAGAGGTAAAGGGAGAGGGGGAAGTGAGGGACAATGTGTGGAGGAGAGAAAGAGAGAAAATCCTACTTTGCGGATTTTCGTTTATCGCTGGTGGTCCTGGAACACAACCCCCATGATAAACAAGGGATCACTGTACCACTCAATATGCTGTTAATTAGTCAACAGAGACTTTTTCACGGGATAATATGGTACAGTGTATATAATAACCCATCCTTCTAAATTGTGTCATATGTCACTGTTAAGTCTTCGAACAAAGCCTTGGGTTTTGAGTCCTTGTTGGAATCCTGTTTCGATTGTAGCCTGTTAGGCTTAGCATCTGGTCTACACAGCTTTGGTCTATATAAAAGGAAGATGTAACAAGTATATTTGTATATGATAAAACAGGGTATGATAAGTGGCATGCAGAGCCTACGGGAGGCCACATGACACTTTTCTATGTTTCAGCTCCTGTGCGCATGGACGCGCTGGCCAGCTGATTTTCAGCCTTTGGAAAGGCCATTTTCTCCTCTGGATGCTTCAAAGAAGCACCAGAGGCAAAAAAATATATATCTCCCAATGGACAAACTGGAAGTTTGGAAAAACGCGTTTCCAATTTGCCCATTTGGGCATTTTTTTTACCTAACAGCAGTGGTGATGATGGGGTAGAGCTGTAATGGTATGAACCCACTGATTTTTTGGTGATTTCCCCCCCCCCGACGTCTCTGTGTGGAAGAAGCCCTCAGCTTTGCTTCGGACGAAGTTTAAAGATCATCATTAAGTCGAGGGAGGGGACATGAGGGCTTCTTCTGACACAGAGATGCTGGGGAAAAAATTGCCAAAAATCAGGGGGTTCATACTAATATGGCTGTCCGGACCACACTGGTATGAACCTACCACTCCCTACTAGGCAGCGGTGGGCTACGAGCCAGAATGCTAAATTGCGCTCACCGTCATGGCTTGAAAGTTCTTGTGGGACCAGCGCGATTTTGCTGCTGCACCTGTGGAGTAGAAAAGTCGCACATGGAGCCGCAGGTAAACACTTGCAATTTTGCTACCTTTACAGGTGCAGCAGAAAAATCACATTGGTCCCGCAAGAACTTACGAGCCGTGGCTGTGAACGCAATTTAGTGCTACGGCTCACAGACCATCACTGCTACCAGGCTTAAGAAAGGCCTGTGTACATGCCTGGGGCAGAGCAGGTGTGTGTGTGCATGAGTGGGAGAAGGGGCATGGACATGTGCATGCATGCTAACACACCCACACATTCTCTTTTGGCATGCAAACCCAAAAAGGTTCGCCATCACTGGCCTAGATTAACAATGGGAAGAACAAAAGAGACTATGGAAATGCCGAAGGCGGCAAAAACAAGAAGACTGACCTTCCTGGTTATCCAAATATTCCCATCCTTTGAAAAGTAAGTTGAATGTGTTGTACCTACTTGTATATTTGATTGCATCCATATATAAGCAAGATAGCAAGAAACCGACCTGTAATTTCATATTCTGTTCACTGTATCAGTGTATCCAGGACAAAATAATAGAAGCTGGGAACACTTCAATTTCTTTTTAAGTTGTTTTTTTATTCATGTGAAGAGGAGAGTTCTTCTTCTTCTTTTTTTTGATACAAAGGTGGGCAAATGGTCACCCAGACATTATCGGTATTCACTCAGGCATCCCAAATATATTCATGACTTGAAATGATATATCATGAAAAGAACAAACAAATGCCAAATGCTTTATACAAGTGGGTAACTAATACTTCAGAGAATACTGAGAAATAAAAGAAGGCAGGTATTTCATCAGGCTCCACAGTAAGACTGCGGAGCATGATTGACAAATGAACTGATGGTCATGTTTTATTAGTAACACTGCTCAGGAAACAGTTCATTGATTCGCATGCTGGGTTTTCTTTTCCTTTCCTTTTTCTTTACAATTACATGGTCAATCTGATGCTGATTTCTTTGAAATGTGTACCAAGCCTACCAAACATATTCTCACTTTTCAGTAGTAACACTGAGTTCCAGTTTTGTTTGAAGGACAGGAAATCCTCGAGTTACCACCACGATTGAGTCCGAAAGTGTTAAATGAGTATGCCCCATTTTATTATTAATATTATTATTATTATTATTATTATTATTATTATTGATGTTGTTGTTGTTGTTGTGGTTGTGGTTGTGGTTATGGTTATGATTATGATTGCTTGTTTATCTATCTATCTATCTATCTATCTATCTATCTATCTATCTATCTATCTATCTATCTATCTATCTATCTATCTATACTTCTATGCCACCCAATCCCAAAGGACTCAAGACAGCTTACAACAATATAAAGAACAATATAAAGAACAATACAATTGTTTGTTTGACTTATTGACTTGAATGACTGGAGATGCTCAAACTCCTATTAAAATCTAACAAGAAGGAAATACTACTTTACTGGTTCTCATCACCAAAGCTAACATGGTGCAATGCTGGTTTATATTGGGATGATTCTTTCCACCCAGAGACCTGCTAAAGATCCTACTCCAACAAGAGATATGGTTGTGTGGATTTGCAACCGCGCAAAGACACCATCATGATTATGCCTCTGGTGTCTTCCACCTTATAGGTGCCCTTGAAATTTGACACTTAAGGCATTTTTGGAAAGCTGTAAAAACTGTCATTTTATAACAGACATTTGGCACCTAGCACCTTTGGCATCTTGAGCAATCTTGTACCCATCACATCTATAAATTTGAATTGGTTTTATGATGATTTAATTAATGGTTTAAATTTTTCACATTGTGTATACCCCCCTGTACTTTTTAAGTAGCCTTTATGAAAGAGTTGCAATTAAAATAAATGACATATATTATTGTTTAGCATTTTTTTTTAAAAAAAATCTTTTTAATTGCCTTATCATTTGTGAATTAATTACCTGGGTAAAATGGTTAACCTTATTCTATCAGAATGGACTTTGATTCATCCAATTTGCTACTATGGCTAGTGGCAGCTAAGCTACTGACTCTCATCTTCTCTGGTTACAATTCCAGGTGCTGAGGATAATTTTGGATCTTTGAAGTACAAAGAACATGAGCTACATCTTTTCACCAAAGGAAAATACCTACAGGTGATAATAACCTAAATATAGATATTTTCTGAGTTAGAAACATCAGGCTTTTCTTCAACACATGATGGAAAGGAAGACCAAAAGGAAAAAAGCAAAAAGCATAGCATTCATTTGCATGTTGAGAACAAAGATTCAAATTAAAAATGTGACTATTATCTTTTCCTGCACGGTTAGCATCTGCAGCCTTCATCTATAGTCTTTGCTTCTAATGATACTTAATAGCTGCCTTCAAGATATTAATGGAAATTGTCACAGACATGGGAGATATCACAGCATCTCATAAACCCAAGATAAAGTTAAAATGGATGGTGGTGTTAAAAAAGTAGCAATAAATAAAGCATGAACAAATCAAATCCTTTAAAATTGGATAACCATCTGTCTGAATTGGTCTAGGGTTTCCTGCCTAAGCAGGGGGTTGGATAAGAAGACCTCCAAGGTCCCTTCCAACTCTGTTTGTTGTTGTTGTTGTTGTTGTTGTTGTTGTTGTTGTTGTTGTTGTTGTTATTATTATTATTATTATTATTATTATTATTATTATTATTATTATTATATATTTCTAAAAATAATCCTATGCCAAGCTAAATAGAATAAAATCAACTGATTTGCTAGGCACTCTTTGTAAGCACTCTTTTTGTATTGCAAAGAGCACTCGTCCCAAAACAACCAGGTAGTCTGTACAATTAACCTTAAGCAGACATTAAGTACTTAGCTAGCAGCTGTGAAGAAACTTCACACCCCTTCTTCTTCCAATGAAATGAGAAACACACACACACACACACACACACACACACACACACACACGTTGCTCTGCTTTGTTTTCAAAGGCGTGAAAAATCAACAGGTAAAGACCAGAAACCAGCAATCCAGGATTCCTGACAACTGCGAACAGATACTCTTTCACAATGGCCAAACCCACATGCTGCTATTTATAGCAGCAGCCCTAATTACTGGAGCCCCACTCAACCACAGGTGGCCTCATTTTTTCTTGTAGTAATCCTTTAGTTGTTGTCTCCTATGCATCACTCTACGCATGTGTGGATGTGTCATTAATTCTTGTTCAGAATCCAGGGATGATACAGATGATTGATCTCCTCCTGGGCTGTCTGCCAAACTCCCCTCTTCCCTGTCATTCATGCTGTCTTGGTCAGAGGAGGCTTCATCAGCAGATTCCATTGGGAGCAAAATAGGCCTGTGGCATGTGGATGTCTCCCCCACATCCACCTGCACATTCCTTGGGGCAGGAGCTGGGCCAGAGCTAACCACAATGGGTATGCTAGCCTTTACCCCCCAAAATAAGACATCCCGTGATAACAAACCCAATCAGGCTTTTGAGTGCATGGCAATAAGGCCAAGAATTTATTTCAGGGTTCAAAAAAAATATGTTATTTTTATTTTCTGGGAAACATGGCATTATGCTTGTATCACCATCACCAGATGACAATTTTGTGATTTACCTATCTGTTCTGTCGGGCTCTCTGGTAGAATCCTCCCAAAAATTCACAGATACAAATTTCAGACACACACACACACGTTTGAAAATTCAAAACAATGTTCTTTATAATGAAAATTCACTTAAACCAAGCCCTCTTTTGGTATAGCTAAGAGCACTCGCCTCCAAACAAACTGGTAATTTATACAAGTCCCTTATCAGTCCTGTGATACTTAGCTTACAGCTGTGAGGCAATTCACAGTCCTTCTTCTTTCACAAAGTGAAACACACTTTGCTCTGGTTTAGTTTCAAAGCAGGGAAAAATCAGCACACAAAAAGTCAAAGTCAGTAAAGCAGTCATGAAACACAACACAATGGCCAAACTCACAGGCTGCTATTTATAGCAGCCTCACTAATTACCACAGCCCCACCCAACCACAGGTGGCCTCATTTTCTTTGATAATAATCTCTCAGTTGTTGTTGCCTATGCATCACTCTCCGCATGCGTGACTGTATCATTAACTCTTGTTCTGAATCCAAGGAGGAGCTAGATAATTGATCTCCTTCTGAGCTGTCTGCCACACTCTCCTCCTCCCTGTCACTCATGTCTTCTTGGTCAGAGGAGCCTTCATCATCAGATTCCACCGGGGGCAAAACAGGCCTGCAGCATATGGATGTCTCCCCCACATCCACAGTCCTTGGGGCAGGAGCTGGGCCAGAGCTAACCACAACACCTATCTATGCTGATTAGACAATCTGGGGCATATACTTTTTTCTCTAATTCAGCCACAGTTTCAGAGATCACTTATTAAAAACTGGTTGGTGCAGTTTTCCACCATTTTGAGACAGACAAAGCAATGCAGTTACCATGCCTCTGAACATACGGTTATAATTGTTGTTTTAGGAAATAACAAAACTCTCATAATCCCATAGACATTTTCTTTAAAAATTATGCATGCCATAGCCACTTTTATGATGAGTTTGAAAGCCCTCTGAAATTTCAATTTATGTGTTTTCTTTTAAAAATGCATATGTTCTCCTCTTCCATTAGTAGTCTTAGGTGGCTTATTAATATTCTTCTCCAATAAAAATGATTAACACCCAACTAAAAATATCCTTTAAAAATCTATAATACTCTAAGAAGCCTGGATAAAAAGACATGTTTTAAGACCCCCTCTTCTATTAAGTGTGGGGTGGGAGAGGGAAAGTGGCCCGTTTCCAGTGCAGGTTATGCCATAATCTGAAGACAGAATTAGCATCTGTAGTGGTGGGACCTGTAAAAGCTCTAAGATTTAATGGTGGAATCCCATTAAAGATCTAAGAAAGCAGATTATAGGAACATATGTGGTACTGAAAGAAATCTTGGCCCAAACTATTTCAAGCTACATGGTGTTGTGGTTAGCTCTGGCCCAGCTCCTGCCCCAAGGACTGTGGATGTGCGGGAGACATCCACATGCTGCAGGCCTGTTCTGCCCCCGGTGGAATCTGCTGATGAAGGCTCCTCTTACCAAGAAGACATGAGTGACAGGGAGGAGGAGAGTGTGGCAGACAGCTCAGAAGGAGATCAATTATCTAGCTCCTCCTTGGATTCAGAACAAGAGTTAATGATACAGCCACGCATGCGGAGAGCAATGCATAGGCAACAACAACAACTGAGAGATCATTATCAAAGAAAATGAGGCCACCTGTGGTTGGGTGGGGCTGTGGTAATTAGTGAGGCTGCTATAAATAGCAGCCTGTGGCTTTGGCCATTGTGGAAGATTATCTGATCATTGTGTTTTGCCTGCTTTGCTGACTTTGACCTTTGTGTGCTGATTTTTCCCCGCTTTGAAACTAAACCAGAGCAAAGTGTGTTTCACTTTCTGAAAGAAGAAGGACTGTCATTTGCCTCACAGCTGCAAGCTAAGTATTGTACAAATTACCAGTTTGTTTGGAGACGAGTGCTCTTTGCTATACCAAAAGAGGGCTTGGTTTAAGTGAATTTTCATTATAAAGAACATTGTTTTGAATTTTCAAACGTGTGTGTGTCTGAAATTTATACCTGTGAAGTTTTGGGAGGATTCTACCAGAGAGCCCGACAGAACACATGGAAATAGAGATGGGGTAATAGTTGAAACTGGCAAGGGAAAAGCTTTTGATACATATAAAATATAGGAGAAAAATTATTTATTCGTTTGTTTGCTTTTTTATTTATTTATTACTCAGTTTTTATTTTATTTTTTATAAATTAGTGATGAGTGCAAATATACCTAATATTCTTTCCCCCCCCCCCCGAAGCAATATTCCTGTGAGGTGAGTTGGGTTGAGAATGGTCTATGATAATTCCCCATGGCCATCTCACCCCAAGACAACTCACTGCTGGACAAGAATTACACTAATACCAAAGAAATAGTAGAATAGAATGGATGCAAAAGGAAAGACAGAATGAAATGCGAATGGCAAAAGTTAAAATATTTTTTTATTTATTTTAAATAATTGAATAGAATGTTAAATGAGTTGTCCCATGGTGAGTTGTCCTCAGTGAAGGGCTGAATTTTTGTTTAGTACCACACTGTGGGTGTGGCTTGTTTCGTGGGCGTGGCTTGCCAGCCATGTGATAAGGTGGGAATGACTTGATGATCATGCGACCAGGGATGGCTTAAAGGTCATGTGACTGGCTTAAAGGTGGCCAACTTGACGTCACTCATGTCAAGGGTTTGGATTAGGGTTAGGGTGCATGGCCTCTCCTGGCCTCAAAGAGATACAATTTCCCTATTTATTTACTATTACTGAACATCCAAAACATACTACAGTGATGCCCCGAGTTTTGCGATCCCGATCATTGCGAAACGCTATATCGTGATTTTTCCACCCGATGACGTCACTCCCTTCCTTTCTCATCTTTCTTTCTTTCTCTCTTTCTCTATCTTGCTTCTTCCTCTCTCACACTCTCTTCCTCCCTCTCTCATCTCTTTCTTTCCTTCTCTCTCTTTCTCTATCTCTCCCCCTCTTGCTCTCAAGCGGCAAGCGAGCAGCCGGGCGGGCGGGCGAACGGGCAAGCGGCAAGCGGCAAGCGAGCAGGCGGGCGGGCGAACGGGCGAACGGGCAAGCGGCAAGCGGCAAGCGAGCGGCCGGGCGAGCGGGTGACGGGCAAGCGGCAAGCGATCTTGGGGTTTCCCCTTTGCCTGGGCGGCGGGAAGACCCAGGGAAGGTTCCTTCGGCCGCCCACCAGCTGATCTGCTCGGCAGCGCGGCAGCAGCGAGGAGCCGAAGATGGGGTTTCCCCGTTGCCTGGGCAACGGGGAAACCCCATCTTCGGCTCCTCGCTGCTGCCGCACTGCCGAGCAGATCAGCTGGTGGGCAGCCGAAGGAACCTTCCCTGTGTCTTCCCCGGGTCTTCCCCGCCGCCCACACGCAAACTCCACCATCTGCGCATGTGCGGCCATGGAAAAAGGGGCGCGCATGCGCAGATGGTGTTTTTACTTCCGCACCACTACATCCCGAAATATCGATTATCGCGAGGGGTCTTGGAACGGAACCCTCGCGATAATCGGGGGATCGCTGTATTTAATTTTATGTATATATGCCATATGTGTACATACATATTACACACAGGCACACAAAAATATACACTATCTACTATATAAACTGTATGTGTATGTACACACACACATAGAGAGAGAAAGAGAGAGAGAGAGAGAGAGAGAGAGAGAGAGAGAGGCACAGCCCTTCTAAAATTATACACATTTAACCTCATTTACTGCAGTAGGAAAAAAAAACCAGAGCTTAGAAGGCAAAAAGAGAAAAAAACCCCAAAATCTTTCTACTGGTTCTCCGTACCGACCAAAAATTTTCTACCTGTGCTGTGTACCTGACTGTACCCATAGGAGCCCATCACTGGTTGTCCTGCAGCAAGCTGACCATGATGAAGTGAGTTGGCCATGGCAAATTGGCCATGGGAGTTGGCTATGACAAGTTGGACCATTCCCAGTTTATTTATTTTATTTATTTATTGTTAGAGTTGAAAGGGACCATGAAGGCCATCGAGTTCAACCCCCTGCCCAAGCAGGAACCCTATAGTACACCAGTCAAGTGGCAGTTCAATCTTCTCTTAAAAATGTCCAGAGTGTTGGAGTTTACAACGTCTGCTAGTAGGTTGTTCCATTGGTTGATCGCTCTGACCATCAGGAAGTTCCTCCTTATCTCCTTGTTGAATCTCTCCTTGGTCAGCTTCCAGCCGTTGTTCCTAGTCCGGCCCTCTGGTGCCCTGAAGAATAAAGTGATCCCCTCCTCTCTGTGACATCCCCTCGTATACTTGTAGACTGCTATCATGTTCGCTCTGGCCCTCCTTTTCTCTAGGCTATCCATGCCCAGTTCCCACAGTCTCTCTTCGTAAGTCTTGGTTTCCAATCCCTTAATCATCTTGATTGCTCTTTTTTGCACCTCCTCCAGAGTTTGAATCAGAGTGACTGATTCAAAGTTACCCAGCCAGATTTTCATGGCTAAGCAGGACCAGAGCTCACAATCTCCTAGTTTCTAGCCTGCTGTCTTAACCACTAGATCAAACTGGCTCATGACTTGAACCTTTAGATTTACATATGCACATATGTGCATACACTATCTTCCACAAGTGTCTGTCTGTTGCTACACACACAAAATCATCTGAATGATTTTTTTCCCTCTGCAGTGAAGCTACTTATGTAAACTTCTTGTATTTGTTTGTGAATATGGAGTTGGGAGAGAGATTTATAGCCATGCCTGGCAAGAAGCCCCGAGAAACAACATTGTTTTGATCAGCTTTTTTCAAATAATGTACTGGACACTGATGCAGCATCCAATCCTCTGACTACTTGCAGAGACCAACCACAGTTTCTCAATCAACTGACCTCAAACCATACAGAATTTTGTAACACCCCCTTTCCAAATTCCTAACCACAATGGCCACGTAGAAAAGGTTGTTCTGCCTCTACAATTTCTTTCCTCTCTTTTCTCCTTCATCCTCCCATCGTGCATGCCAGAATAGCATAATCAATCTCCCAGTGACATTAAAATCGCCTTCTCATCTGTATGCTAAGGTAGGCATGCATATATAAAAGTAGGAATTATATATTCAAACTTACAAAGAACTGAGAAAAATTAATAAAAGGAGACTGGTATAGATCTATTTCAAGCTATTTAGCTCTCATCAGCCAGCCATACCCTTCTAGGATTCAAACCTGGGCAGTTTGTCTTAATAATAATAATAATAATAATAATAATAATAATAATAATAATAATAATAATAATAATAATAATAATTATTATTATTATTATTATTATTATTATTATTATTATTATTATTATTATTTATTAGATTTGTATGCCGCCCCTCTCCAAAGACTTGTTAGGCAGTGCTTTTACCCTCTAAACCACAAGTTCTCCTCCCTTATTAGCTGAGCCAGGGGAAAGATTAAATGTTTTTCTGTTGAGTCACCTGATATACCCAAATATGGGAAGAAGTATGCTGATATATGTGTGTGTGTGTGTGTGTGTATCACATGTTTTCACTGTGTTTGTATCACATGTTTTTCCAACAGAAAAAAACATATCTATATCATCAATACTCTCTCTCTCTCTTTCTCTCTCTCTGTCACATATTTTTTCTGAATTTGAAAATTAAGGGAGACTAGGATAGATCTATTTCGGCCTTATTTTGGCCTCATCAGCTAGCCATGCCCTCACTGGGACTTGAACCTGCAACCTTTGCCTTGTAAGGCAGAGAATTAACCTCTAGGCTACAGTATCCAATCCTTTCAGCTCTGTATATATATATATGCCTGCCTGCCTGCCTAACTGCCTATCTATAAAATGATAAAATTTGCACCATTTTATCATTTTTCTTGCCACAATTGTTAAGAAACATAGAAGAAACATAGAAACATAGAAGATTGATGGCAGAAAAAGACCTCATGGTCCATCTAGTCTGTCTTTATATTATTTTCTGTATTTTATCTTAGGATGGATATATGTTTATCCCAGGCATTTTTAAATTCAGTTACTGTGGATTTACCAACCATGTCTGCTGGAAGTTTGTTCCAAGCATTTACTACTCTTTCATGTTGCTTCTGATCTTTCTCCTGACTAACCTCAGATTGTGCCCTCTTGTTCTTCTGTTCACTTTCCTATTGAAAAAAGTTCCCTCCTGAACCTTATTTAACCCTTTAACATATTTAAATGTTTCGATCATGTCCCCACTTTTCCTTCTGTCCTCCAGACTATACAGATTGAGTTCATGAAGTCTTTCCTGATAGGTTTTATGCTTAAGACCTTCCACAATTTTTGTAGCCTGTCTTTGGACCCCTTCAATTTTATCAATATATTTTTGTAGATGAGGTTGTCAAGCTAACTCTGTCTGTCTATCATCTATCTATCTATCTATCCATCTATCCATCTAATCTATCTATCTATCTATCTATCTATCTATCTATCTATCTATCTATCTATCTATCTATCTATCTATCTATCTATCTACGGAGAGGGGCGGCATACAAATCTAATAAATAATAATAATAATAATAATAATAATAATAATAATAATAATAATAATAATATCTCCCTCCTCTCCCTCTCTCTCATACACACACACTGTTATATCTATATATTTCTATCTCTCTCTCTCTATCTATCTAAAGTAGGTTATAGGGACATATGTGGTACTGAAATAATCTTGGCCCAAACAATTTCAAGCTACATGGAAATAGAAATGGGATAATGGTTGAAGTTGGCAAGGCAAAAATATAAAATATAGGAGAAAATTTGTTTGTTTGTTTGCTTTTTAATTTATTTATTACCCAGTTTTTATTATATCTTTATAAATAAGTGATGAGTGCAAATATACCTAATATTCTTTATCTATCTATCTATCTATCTATCTGACTGTCTGTCTGTCTGTCTGTCTGTCTGTCTGTCTTCTGTCTGTCTGTCTGTCTGTCTGTCCGTCCGTCCGTCCGTCCGTCCGTCCGTCCGCACGCACGCACGCACGCAGGCACACACACACACACACACACGCACTATTTTAAACAGCTTCCATTTTCAGTCCAGTTCATAAAGAAGACAAGAAAAAAAATGGAGGAGAAAGGAAAGATGCCAGATATTTTTTGGCTGTTTTGTTTGTTTGTTCATTCGTTCATCCTTCCTGCTTTTCTCATCCAAGAAGCATTCCCGACATTTTCAGACAATCAGTTAATACCACAGTTTTGCTTAAGTAAGTAAGCAAGGGGTATGTGAGTGTGTGTGTGTTGGGGGGGAGGTGGAAGCCCCTCTTTTTCTTCAAATTGTGCATATTACCAGCAGAGATTAGGGCTCTTTCACTGCTGAGCTGTCAGTGTTAAAGTGACATAAACTATTAACATTCTATTTGTAAGTGGCTGGAGACTTCCTTTAACAATCTTGTAAAAAAATAAAAAGGCCACTGAATCCTGCAGTTGGAGGTGTTTTCTCTGAGATAATCCATTCCTGCACTGTTTGATTGGCCAGTGACATGCAGTCTGTCAGAATTACTAATGATCTTGTGCAGTAATACTTTTCAAAAGACTCAGAAAGAAGGCAGAGGAAAAACAGATTAGGCCACATGGGTTATTACCACAGTATTGTGCTATAATACTGACAAAAATTTTCCGAATGATCAAGACACCATAATTCTAATTAATTTAAGAGAGAAAAAGAAAGATACAGTGAACCCTCGAGTTTCGCGTCCTCAAGGATCGCGAAAGGGCTATTTCGCGAGTTTTCAACCCGGAAGTAAACTCCACCATCTACGCATGCGTGCCCTTCCACGCATGCGTAGATGGTGGAGTTTCCCCGCCGGGCAGAGGCTTCCCTGGGTCTTCCCCCTCTTGCCCCCGTAAGACCCCAGCGGCGGCGCGAGCAACGGCGTGGGCGGGCGGGCGGCACGCGCGGGGGACACCCCAGCTCGGCTCCCCAGCTGGGAAGCGGCCCCAGCAATAGCGTGGGCGGGGCGGGCGGTGCCCGCGCGCTTGGGGACATCGCAGCTCGCTCCCCCAGCTGGGGAGCCGAGCTAGGGAGTCCGGACCCGCGCGCGCGTTGCTGGGGAAAGCGCGCGCGCTTGGGGAATCCCTAGCTCCACTCCCCAGCTGGAGAGCCGAGCTAGGGATTCCCCAAGCGCGCGCGCTTTCCCCAGCAACGCGCGCGCGGTCCGGACTCCCTAGCTCGGCTCCCCAGCTGGGGAGCGAGCTGCGATGTCCCCAAGCGCGCGGGCACCGGCCGCCCGCCCATGCTGTTGCTGGGGCCGCTTCCCAGCTGGGGAGCCGAGCTAGGGAGTCCGGACCGCGCGCGCGTTGCTGGGGAAAGCGCGCGCGCTTGGGGAATCCCTAGCTCGGCTCTCCAGCTGGGGAGTGGAGCTAGGGATTCCCCAAGCGCGCGCGCTTTCCCCAGCAACGCGCGCGCGGTCCGGACTCCCTAGCTCGGCTCCCCAGCTGGGGAGCGAGCTGCGATGTCCCCAAGCGCGCGGGCACCGGCCGCCCGCCCACGCTGTTGCTGGGGCCGCTTCCCAGCTGGGGAGCCGAGCTAGGGAGTCCGGACCGCGCGCGCGCGTTGCTGGGGAAAGCGCGCGCGCTTGGGGAATCCCTAGCTCGGCTCTCCAGCTGGGGAGTGGAGCTAGGGATTCCCCAAGCGCGCGCGCTTTCCCCAGCAACGCGCGCGCGGTCCGGACTCCCTAGCTCGGCTCCCCAGCTGGGGAGCGAGCTGCGATGTCCCCAAGCGCGCGGGCACCGCCCGCCCGCCCACGCTGTTGCTGGGGCCGCTTCCCAGCTGGGGAGCCGAGCTAGGGAGTCCGGACCGCGCGCGCGTTGCTGGGGAAAGCGCGCGCGCTTGGGGAATCCCTAGCTCCGCTCCCCAGCTGGGGAGCCGAGCTAGGGATTCCCCAAGCGCGCGCGCTTTCCCCAGCAACGCGCGCGCGGTCCGGACTCCCTAGCTCGGCTCCCCAGCTGGGGAGCGAGCTGCGATGTCCCCAAGCGCGCGGGCACCGGCCCGCCCGCCCATGCTGTTGCTGGGGCCGCTTCCCAGCTGGGGAGCCGAGCTAGGGAGTCCGGACCGCGCGCGCGTTGCTGGGGAAAGCGCGCGCGCTTGGGGAATCCCTAGCTCGGCTCTCCAGCTGGGGAGTGGAGCTAGGGATTCCCCAAGCGCGCGCGCTTTCCCCCAGCAACGCGCGCGCGCGGTCCGGACTCCCTAGCTCGGCTCCCCAGCTGGGGAGCGAGCTGCGATGTCCCCAAGCGCGCGGGCACCGGCCGCCCCGCCCACGCTGTTGCTGGGGGCCGCTTCCCAGCTGGGGAGCCGAGCTAGGGAGTCCGGACCGCCGCAGCGCGTTGCTGGGGAAAGCGCGCGCGCTTGGGGAATCCCTAGCTCGGCTCTCCAGCTGGGGAGTGGAGCTAGGGATTCCCCAAGCTGCGCGCGCTTTCCCCAGCAACGCGCGCGCGGGTCCGGACTCCCTAGCTCGGCTCCCCAGCTGGGGAGCGAGCTGCGATGTCCCCAAGCGCGCGGGCACCGCCCGCCCGCCCCACGCTGTTGCTGGGGCCGCTTCCCAGCTGGGGAGCCGAGCTAGGGAGTCCGGACCGCGCGCGCGTTGCTGGGGAAAGCGCGCGCGCTTGGGGAATCCCTAGCTCCGCTCCCCAGCTGGGGAGCCGAGCTAGGGATTCCCCAAGCGCGCGCGCTTTCCCCAGCAACGCGCGCGCGCGGTCCCGGACTCCCTAGCTCGGCTCCCCAGCTGGGGAGCGGAGCTAGGGATTCCCCAAGCGCGCGCGCTTTCCCCAGCAACGCCGCGGGCGGTCGGGGACTCCCTAGCTCGGCTCCCCAGCTGGGAAGCGGCCCCAGCAACAGCCGTGAGCAATGGGGTGGGCGGGGCGCGAGCAACGGGGTGGGCGGGCGAAGGGCGGGCGGCAGTGGAAGCAAAAACACCATCTGCGCAAGCGCAGATGGTGTTTTTACTTCCGCACCGCTACTTCGCTAAAAATCGATCATCGCGTGGGGTCCTGGAACGGAACCCTCGCGATGATCGAGGGTTCACTGTATTTCTTAAAGTTTGGGGATTTTCTGTATTTATTCATACAGAAAATACATACACAAATTCTCTGTGTGTTTGCTTTCTGTTCAATCATTTTTGATTCTCAGAGACTATCTGGAGTCAAAGTCCCTACTTTTCAGAAGTGGACTTGCAGCACCAAACCAGAGGTAGGTTTCAACAGGTTCTGATCCTCAAAACGTTGCACACCAAGACAACTAGACACAAGAACAGTTTTTCCCCAAACGCCATCACTCTGCTAATCAAATAATTCTCTCATCACTGTCAAACTATTCACTAAGGCTGCATTACTATTATTATTAGTTTTTCTTATCATTTCTATCACCCATCTCCTCCCACTTATGACTGTATGACTGTAACTTGTTGTTTGCATCCTTAAGATCTTTTTTTGTTGTTGTTGTTATTAGAGGGTCAAAGAAGAAAACTTTCAAAGAACATGGCTTTTTTTAAAAAAAATTCCAGACAATAATTTAACAATTGTCAAAATAAAACGAGAAAGGAAGAATGAGATACCATTTGAACCCCAGATTCATTAAATTACATAATTGTTTGGCCCACGCATATCAGCGACATATACAATAGGCAAACATTTTTCCCCTTTTTTGGTGTCTGTTTAACTGGTTTGATTTAGTTTTTAGCTTGCTGTCTCTCTCACTCTCTCTTATCTTATTTTTTGGAATGCTTTAATGAGTCTTTTATATGGTGTTGATATTTTCTTCACCACCTCATATAAAACCTGTTAAAAAGTGAAAGCCACCTTCTCCTCTCTAAGGGAGTTAACACTCTTAAGCATTGTCAAAAAAGATTGCCCTTTAATTTTTTTTTTTAAAATGTTGTTAAAGACATTCTAGCCCTATTAACAGCCTTAAGAAGTGATCCCACCAGCATTGGCTTCTCCTGCCATTCTAGTTGGGAAAGACTGTTGGGCTTTTAAAGGCTTTTAAAATATTCTGTTAAATTTAGGTACAAGACCCCAGGCCTTTAACATTAGTTGGCCTCCTCAATGGCTCAGCATGTGCATAGGTGTCAGCCTCATAGTAATGATGTGGTAGCATAAATGAGACCCTGATTTATTTTACAGACATTTCAATTTATTTTATTTATTTATTTATTTTGTCCAATACACAATGAGAGTTTTAGTGGGTATATATCTATATACACATAGTAAAATACATGATGAAGGTTATAGTAAAATATATCTAAGAACTAATAAAAAAGAAGGTATAGTAATAGAACATATCAATGAAAGAATAGAAGAAGAGATATAGGAATAGAAGAAAGGTATAGGAGATGTAGGAGAGCAATAGGACAGGGGACAGAAGGCGCTCTAGTGCACTTGGACTCGCCCCTTACTGACCTCTTAGGAATCTGGATAGGTCAACCGTAGATAAACTAAGGGTAAAGTGTTGGGGGTTTGGGGATGACACTATGGAGTTCGGTAATGAGTTCCACGCATCGACAACTTGGTTACTGAAGTCATATTTTTTACAGTCAAGTTTGGAGTGGCTAATATTAAGTTTAAATCTGTTGTGTGCTCTTGTGTTGTTATGGTTGAAGCTGAAGTAGTCGCCGACAGGCAGGACGTTGCAGCATATGATCTTGTGGGCAATACTTAGATCTTGTTTAAGGCGTCTTAATTCTAAACTTTCTAGGCCCAGGATTGAAAGTCTAGTCTCGTAGGGTATTCTATTTCGAGTGGAGGAGTGAAGGGCTCTTCTGGTGAAGTATCTTTGGACATTTTCAAGGGTGTTAATGTCTGAGATGCGATATGGGTTCCAAACAGATGAGCTGTATTCGAGGATGGGTCTGGCAAAAGTTTTGTAAGCTCTGGTAAGTAGTGTGAGATTGCCAGAGCAGAAGCTACGTAGGATTAGGTTTACAACTCTTGAAGCTTTCTTGGCTATATTGTTGCAGTGGGCTTTGGCACTTAAATCTTTTGTTATTAGTATACCAAGGTCTTTAACCGAGTGGGGATTATCTGTGATAATTTGATTATTCAGTTCCTATTGGAGAAGAGTAAAAGAGTTATATTAGTCTATGATTGCAAGAAATCAGGGAATTGTTATTACCTTTTCCACCTAACAAGTGTTATTAAACAGACAGTGTGCAACAAACCGTAATCATTTATTTCTTTAAATAATTTAGTCCACCATCTCTCAGAAGTGACTTTAAATAGCATACAATTTGGTAAGGTTATTATGTAATTTATGAGTTTCATTCTAGAGTAGCCAATCATGGCAACAGAGCTTAGCTATCTCTATTATGCATTTCTTTAATGAAATTCAAATATCTTTGTGCAGGCTGGGAGACATTCTACATTTCTAGAGCATGCTAAGCTATATAACAATAACAATTTTGAGTGCAATCCAAAACAACTGGAGTGCCACTTGAAATACCATCAGCACTAAGTAAATTACCTTCGGTCAATTGCAAAAGGCAGCTTTATTTGGAACAGCTTACATCCTGTGACGATACCTTCCACACTATCAAACAACATCTCTCTATTCCAGATCCTTAGGAAGGGCTGAGTAATTGGATAAATATGCAAAATCCAATGTAAACATTTAGCTGACTATGCAAAAAAATAATAATATCAGGGCATAGTAAACAGAAGAGGAAGAATTAGAGAAGGTCAAATAGTATCAAGTTTGAAAATTGAAATTGAAAGATTGTGGCATAAAGCAGTTGTGATGGTTGCAGTTGTTAGCGGCCCACTGGATGCCATACCAAAATATATTGAGTGGCACATGCAAAATCTGTGCACTGATAAAACTGCCATCTGACAATTACAAAAGGCCAAACTGTTTGGATTGCACATATAGTACATTGATAATTATGCTATCCTTGGTTCTAACGAAAATCTCAGTGTATATTAAGGCTAACATCGGATAAAGACTGGTAGCTGTGACTTTTCCTTGGGGTGAACAAGTTATAATAATACAATCACTCAAGAACAATTGTAAAACACACATGCACACACAGTCTGGATGATAGACAATGCAGTAACTGGAGGTAGTGGAAGAGAAGAGAAAGAACTGGGGGAGGAATCACAAAATACAAAGATCTGAAAATAGAAGTGGAATTATTGCAGGAAACAAGATCCTCATCGTCTTCTTGTTGTTCTTCCTGTTCTTCTTGTTCTTGTTCTAAACTAATTTCTAAAATCATCATTAAACCTAAGACAATTTAATGGCATACATACTAATCATTCAGACCAATTTGAACATGTGGACAAGCTAGTGGTTATTTTAGGGCTCCCAGGCCTGCCAGCATAGCCAGGACTTTGTGGCCTTATGGAAAGCCAGCAGGGTGGGGGTCATATGGACCTCAGAGGGGGAGTTGGTTCCATAAAGTCGGGGCAGCAACAGAGAAGGCCCTCCCCCATGGCTCCGCCAACCTGCATTGTTTAGCTAAGGAGACCTGGAGGAGGCCAACTCTGTGCGCTCTAATTGGTCTCTAGGAGGTATGTGGCAAGAGATGGTCCCATAAATAATCTGGTCCTGGCTTTATTTATTTATTTTATTTATTTATTTAGTCCAATATACAATAATACACAATGAAGTTAATAGAAGACACCTTTGAGGAAATAGAATTAAAAAAAGAATAGAAGAGAGAATATAGGATAAAATAAATCGATGAGAGAATAGAAGAAAGGTATAGGGATAGAAGACAAGATATATGGGATATAGGAGAGACAATAGGACAGGGGTCGAAAGGCACTCTAGTGCACTTATGCATGCCCCTTACTGACATCTTAGGAATCTGGAGAGGTCAACCGTGGACAGTCTAAGGGTAAAATGATGAGGGTTAGGGGATGATATAATGGAGTTCGGTAATGAGTTCCATGCTTCAACAACTTCAACAACTAAAGTCGTATTTTTTACAGTCAAGTTTCGAGCGGTTAATATTGAGCTTTAATCTGTTATGTGCTCTTGTGTTGCTGTGGTTGAAGCTGAAGTAGTCGCTGACAGGCAGGATGCTGCAGCATATAATCTTGTGGGCAATACTTAGATCATGCTTAAGGCGTCTTAGTTCTAAGCTATCTAGGCCCAGGATTGTAAGTCTAGCTTCGTACGGTATTTATAGGTAATAACCAATGCCTACATTGTATTGCAATATGGGTGTTTCCATCACTTGGCACCAAAAAGAGATACTTGGTGGAAGATTTGACTTTACCTATCAAAAGAGCAAGAAAAAAGAAAGACAAAAAAATTGGATCAAGGTAGTGCCGTGGATATTGCCTACCTGGACTTCAGCAAAGCCTTTGATACGGTTCCACATAAAGAGCTGATAGATAAATTAGTGAAGATTGGACTCAATCCCTGGATAGTTCAATGGATTTGCAGCTGGCTGAAGCATAGACATCAGAGAGTTATTGTTAACGGCGAGTATTCTGAGCAGAGACAGGTTACAAGCGGTGTGCCACAAGGGTCTGTTCTGGGTCCTATTCTTTTTAATATGTTTGTGAGTGACATAGGGGAAGGTTTGGTAGGGAAGGTTTGCCTATTTGCCAATGACTCTAAAGTGTGCAATAGGGTTGATATTCCTGGAGGCGTCTGTAATATGGTAAATGATTTAGCTTTACTAGATAAATGGTCAAAGCAATGGAAACTGCAGTTTAATATTTCCAAATGTAAAATAATGCACTTGGGGAAAAGGAATTCCCAATCTGAGTATTGTATTGGCAGTTCTGTGTTAGCAAAAACTTCAGAAGAAAAGGATTTAGGGGTAGTGATTTCTGACAGTCTCAAAATGGGTGAACAGTGCAGTCAGGTGGTAGGGAAAGCAAGTAGGATGCTTGGCTGCATAGCTAGAGGTATAACAAGCAGGAAGAGGGAGATTATGATCCCGCTATATAGAATGCTGGTGAGACCACATTTGGAATACTGTGTTCAGTTCTGGAGACCTCACCTACAAAAAGATATTGACAAAATTGAACGGGTCCAAAGACGGGCTACAAGAATGGTGGAAGGTCTTAAGCATAAAACGTATCAGGAAAGACTTAATGAACTCAATCTGTATAATCTGGAAGACAGAAGGAAAAGGGGGGACATGATCGAAATATTTAAATATGTTAAAGGGTTAAATAAGATCCAGGAGGGAAGTGTTTTTAATAGGAAAGTGAACACAAGAACAAGGGGAGACAATCTGAAGTTAGTTGGGGGAAAGATCAAAAGCAACATGAGAAAATATTATTTTACTGAAAGAGTAGTAGATCCTTGGAACAAACTTCCAGCAGACGTGGTTGGTAAATCCACAGTAACTGAATTTAAACATGCCTGGGATAAACATATATCCATCCTAAGATAAAATACAGAGAATAGTATAAGGGCAGACTAGATGGACCATGAGGTCTTTTTCTGCCATCAGACATCTATGTTTCTATGTTTCTAAAATATTTCAAAGAAGTGTTGTCTGTCACAATTCTTGGTTAAAGATCTAGATCAGGACATAGAATGAAGATTCTCAGAATTCCTCATGACCTGGTTCTACGTCAGCAGATGACATTTCAAGCGGCTGCCAAGAAAAGTCAGTTGATATCACTCTTTTCCTGGGGATCTTTGTTATTTTTTCCCCTTAGTTCTGCACAAGCTAAGATGCTGCAGGAGCTCAGCAGAAAACCTGGAAAAGAAATCTCTCTTTATTTTGAGGCAGGCAGTGCTGACTAAGCAAAACTGACTGCATTTCCTTTTTAACTCACCTGCCCCTGGGGATTGGGAGGGTGTTACTATGCTTAACACAGAATATACACTTTGTGTTCTTTGCGCTGCATTCCTAAGTAATAAAAATGCTCATTTCAGCCGGAGGACTCTGGCGCTGCCCCTGGTGAATGTAGAGATCCATGTTTTACAATTCATACACAAATGAAACGGCATGAAATATTCATGAAGCATACTCTAAATTATGTACCAAACAACCAGACTACTGTCGTTATCGCACTTTTCATCTGGTAAATATCCCGGCGGGCACAATGAATTCACTTATATCTCACAAAGAGTTTCCCAACATGTTTAAATTATTTATCTTATGTCTATAGTCTTTTCCTTTTTTAAAAAATAGAGTGGTGCCAGAAGAAAAATAGATAGATAGATAGATAGATAGATAGACAGACAGACAGACAGACAGACAGACAGACAGACAGACAGACAGACAGACAGACAGACATACAGACAGTAGATAGAGATGCACCTACACACAAAACCGTGATAATTTGAATTAAACCAAAAGGAATAATCTCTATCTCCTTTTTCCATTTCTTTCTCCCTCTCTCCCATCTATCCATCTACCATCCATCCATCCATCCATCCATCCATCCATCCATCCATCTACCCACCCACCCATCTATCATCTATCATTCATCTATCTTTTATCTATCTATCTATCTATCTATCTATCTATCTATCTATCATCTATCTATCTATCTATCTATCTATCTATCTATCTACCTACCTACCTACCTATCATCTGTCTGTCTGTCTGTCTGTCTGTCTGTCTGTCTGTCTGTCTGTCTATCTATCTATCTATCTATCTATCTATCTATCTATCTATCTATCTATCTATCTATCTATCATCTAATCTATTTTCCCAAGTACGGTCTTTTTAAGATTCTAAAAGAGTAACCATGTTTTCTTTACATTATTAATGTAATTACCCTCTCCATTTCTTTGTGTTTATGAAAGTTACAGTAGTAGCTCAATAAACAGGAACAAAGGAAAAACAAAAACATTGAAATAATTCATTGGATTATATTTTATTTACAGTAGAACTTTTTGGCACGAACACTTCTGACAATGACCAAATCGGGTTCCTACCAAAAAATTGAATCTGATCATGAACACATATTTGGATGGCAATCAAACATGGCTGCAACCCGTTTCCCCTTCCATACCATTTTTTTGTATGTGCCAAATTTCCTGTTGTTTGTTTACAAACAACAGTGACCCACATTTGTTTTGGGTCATGACCTGATGAAGTGGACAAGGCCATTGGAGCTGTGAGTTCCGCCACCTGTTTACTGGATCCGTGTCGCTCCTGGTTGGTCTCGGCCAGCAGGGAGGTGACACGGAGCTGGGCCCAGGAGATTACCAATGCTTCCTTGGGGAGGGGAGTCTTTCCAACACTCTATAAAGAAGCGCTTGTGCACCCCCTCCTCAAGAAGCCTTCCCTGGACCCAGCCGTACTTAATAACTATCGTCCAGTCTCCAACCTTCCCTTTATGGGGAAGGTTGTTGAGAAGGTGGTGGCACTCCAGCTCCAACGGTCCTTGGAAGAAGCCGATTATCTAGGTCCCCAGCAGTCGGGTTTCAGGCCCGGTTACAGCATGGAAACTGCTTTGGTCGCGTTGATGGATGATCTCTGGTGGGCCCGGGACAGGGGTTTATCCTCTGTCCTGGTGCTCCTTGACCTCTCAGCGGCTTTCGATACCATCGACCATGGTATCCTTCTGCACCGGCTGGAGGGGTTGGGGGTGGGAGGCACTGTTTTCCAGTGGTTCTCCTCCTACCTCTCTGGCCGGTCGCAGTCGGTGTTAGTGGGGGGTCAGAGGTCTCCCTTGTGGGGTGCCTCAGGGGTCGGTCCTCTGCCCCATGCTATTTAATATCTACATGAAACCGCTGGGTGAGATCATCCAAGGACATGGGGTGAGGTATCATCAATATGCTGATGATACCCAGCTTTACATCTCCACCCCATGTCCAGTCAACGAAGTGGTGGAAGTGATGTGCCAATGCCTGGAGGCTGTTGGGGCCTGGATGGGTGCCAACAGACTCAAACTCAACCCAGATAAGATGGAGTGGCTGTGGGTTTTGCCTCCCAAGGACAATTCCATCTGTCCGTCCATTACCCTGGGGGAGGGGAATTATTGACCCCCTCAGAGAGGGTCCGCAACTTGGGCGTCCTCCTCGATCCACAGCTCACATTAGAGAACCATCTTTCAGCTGTGGCGAGGGGGGCGTTTGCCCAGGTTCGCCTGGTGCACCAGTTGCGGCCCTATCTGGACCGGGACTCATTGCTCACAGTCACTCATGCCCTCATCACCTCGAGGTTCGACTACTGTAATGCTCTCTACATGGGGCTACCTCTGAAAAGTGTTCGGAAACTTCAGATCATGCAGAATGCAGCTGCAAGAGCAGTCATGGGCTTACCTAGGTATGCCCATGTTTCACCATCACTCCGCAGTCTGCATTGGCTGCCGATCAATTTCAGGTCACAATTCAAAGTGTTGGTTATGACCTTTAAAGCCCTTCATGGCACTGGACCAGAATATCTCTGAGACCACCTCCTGCCGCACGAATCCCAGCGACCGATTAGGTCCCACAGAGTGGGCCTTCTCCGGGTCCCGTCAACTAAACAATGTCGGTTGGCGGGCCCCAGGGGAAGAGCCCCGGCTCACTGGAACCAACTCCCCCCAGAGATTAGAACTGCCCCTACTCTTCCTGCCTTCCGTAAACTCCTTAAAACCCACCTTTGGCGTCAGGCATGGGGGAATTGAAACACCTCCCCCGGGCATGTTCAATTTTATACATGGTATGCTTGTGGGTGTGTCTGTTAGTATATGGGGTTCTTTTAAATCTTTAAATATTTTAAAGTTATTTGGATTATTTATGATTTGTTCTATCTTGTTGTGAGCCGCCCCGAGTCTTCGTAGAGGGGCGGCGTACAAATCTAAATAATAAATAAATAAATAAATAAATAAATGACCAACTCGGGTTGCGATCGAAGACCATGTCTTATGGTCGTGACCAGAGATTCTACTGTACTTTGAATTAAAAATATCAGTTTATCTGATTTTTTAGATAATAATTTGAAAAGGTCTCCTTTATTTCCCCTGTTACAAAGGTACCCCAATTTCAAGTAAATTATTGTATATGGATTCCTTTACTGTAACTTTAGTAGAAAGTTTTCCTAAATTATTGATAGCCTGGGGGAGAAAAAGCAGATGTGTTTCTAAAATTGTAGTCAAATCAATTTATATCCTGGCTTCAGGAAGATACTTTAAAAAAAAAATGAAATCCAGCAATCCTAAAGCCCCTCTTGATGAGGCAAGTATCTTATCATGACACGAGTCTATCATGTGATAAGATGAATGGTGTCATTTGCAGCTTCTTAAAAGGCAGCTGAAGAACACATGGGAATTTCTTGACACTTCATTCCAAATGACACTCACCACTTACAATAGGCAGCAGCCACCAGCATCAGACATAATAGATCAGTCTGAAGAAGGGAGTGGGGGGGCGGGAATTGCAACAGCAGCATGTTAAATTCTGGCAAATATTTAATATGTTCTGACGTGCTTGACCCTGTGACTAAAGAATATACACTTTTTAAAAAGTGAGCTTATTGAAATATTTTTGAAATTCACTTAAAATTAAATTAAGTAAAAATAATAACAATTTCAAATACATAAGCTGTATTGTTTGGTCTTGATGCATTATATATATATATGAATTTTTCAGATTCTTGTTTTCTTTAAGCCAGGAAAGAGTAAGGTAAAAATTCATAAATGATCAGTTATTGACAAGATTAATTGTCTGCCATGAACCGAACAAAGAAGAAACGTAACTGAGAGTAACATGTTTATGCCGCCATCTTGTTGTCCAATCACTAGTCTCTCATGATGAGGCATGGCCGTGCCTAAAGAAAGACATGACATGAGGAGAGAAGCAGAATTTCTACCATTCTGCCTTTTTTTTTTTAGTTTTCTGTTTGTTTTGAAATATTTGTTCCAGCTGCAATGCAATCAAAATTTTGATTAAAAATCAGACCAATAGTTGGCCTTTAAAAATACTTAGATTTCCAGCGCAATGCTCTTTCAACCTCACAATGCAAGCCATCAAACACTCCACTAATTCTGTGACTCACAGGAATTTAAGAATTATTATAAAAATTAAAGAGCTGAGGTGGTGCAGTGGTTAGAGTACAGCACTGAAGGCTACTTCGGCTGACTGTTAGCTGTGGTTTGGCAGTTCAAATCTCCTCGGCTCAAGGTTGACTCAGCCTTCCATCCTTCCAAAGTTGGTAAAATGAGGACCCAGAATGCTGGGGGACAATAGGCTGACTCTGTAAATTGCTTAGAGAGGGCTGATTCCTGACAAACTTATCTTTTCTTTTATGTACACTGAGAGCATATGCATCAAGACAAATTGTCCAATCACACTTGGCCAATAAAAAGAATTCTATTCTATTCTATTCTGTTTTGTTCTGTTCTATTCTATCCTATCCTATCCTATCCTATCCTATCCTACTCTACTCTACTCTACTCTATTCTATTCTGTAAGAGCACTATGAAGTGGTATATAAATAGTGATGGGCAAACCGAACGCGCACAATTCAGGTCCATACTGAATTTTGTGGTGTTCAGTACCGCCCTTTGCTTGCAGCGCCGCTGCGGCGTCCTTTTTCGTAAAAATAACAATGTTTATTTTTATGTGAAGACCTCCCTTTGAAGGAGCTGGGGAATCACTCCCATGAAGAGATTCCGGGGGTGGAGCCTTGATGTCACCGGCAGGTTGCTAAGGACGCCAAGGTGATCACTTCCTGGATTCCATGGAATCCAGGAAGTGATCACCTTGGCATCTTTAGCAACCTGCCAGTATACGTGACGTCAAAGCTCCGCCCCCGGAATCTCTTGGTGGGATTCCCAATTTGGGTTTGGTTTGGGTTCGGCCGAATTTTGCGTAAGGTTCGTCCGAACTTGCCGAACCCGAACACCGTTGGGTTCGCCCATCACTATATATAAATCTAAGTGCTATTGCTATAGCCTTAATTTAATAGTTAGATAAGTACATACAGTAGCATCAATCCAGAAATAACTTTACATCACTGTACAGTAGTTGTTAGCTTATCCTCAAGTTTGATATATATAAAAGGAGACCTTTTCAAATTATGGGTCTATCTGAAAAATCGGATAAACTAATATTTTTAATTCAAAGTATAGTGTTTGTGTGTGTGTGTATGTGTTTGCTGATAATGAAAATGAATGGAGACTGGTATAAATCTATTTCAAGCTTATTTTGCTCTCATCAGCTAGCCATACCCTTACAGAAAGAAAACATATATGTACTGTATGTATGTATGTATGCATGTATACATATCAAAAATGCAAAAAGATACTGAAAGGACCTGATATACTGATGAATGGTGTGGGGGGAGAGTAAAGCCAGAGCAGAAATTAATCCATTTGTCATTAAAACGCCTAACCAATTATAATTTTCTGAGGTCAGTGAAATTATCACCCGAACACTCAAATGCTATTTAGGACATGAAACTGACAACATGTAACAAACTATATGTTAAAAATTGGTCTTAACTGCAGTTTACATAGTTTAAATATAAATGATGAATTATATGTGTGTTATTTAAATCCAACAAATAAGAGATTTGTCTCCTTTTATAGATACTTTTAGACACCTATCTCCTCCTGTGAACAAAGTGAACTATTTCAGCATGTGTTATGCGTGAAAGTGTGTCCTTTAATTTCATTCTTTGAACTAATTACAACCTATCATGGTATCTTGAGAATGGTACAGTCTTGTGGAGGATGGCTGAGAATTTATCAATACGTGCTATTAAATTTCAAGTGGACTAGGAGCTTTCCTTTTATCTGGCACTTCAATGTCTGACAGATGTTATGGCTATTGACCAGGATGTTTAAATTTAAGACAAGCCTATTCAAGGGTGCAGTATTTCTTTCTTAATTATTTTTCCTTCTAAAACTCTGAAAATAAGAAATAATGGACATTAATTTATGTTTCTCTCAAGTGTTGTACAAGGCATAAGAAAAGCAGTTGCAAATTCATAAAGCTTGTGATCAAAAGCATTTTTATCCTACTGTCTTACAGTCATTTATATATATATATATATATATATATATATATATATATATATATATATATATATACACACACACACACACACACACACACACACACACACACACACACACATATCATAAGGAATAGATGTTTTCTCATCAGTATAAATCATGTTAAAATAATACCATTTAGTTACTAAAATGGAGAGAGACTAGAAAACATTTTCTGATGTAAATTTACATCATATAAATAAAGTTTGACTCCTGTGTTGTTAATCAAATACTCTATTTCAGACGAGTAAAGGCAGAGAAAAGTAGAAATTTTTTCCTATTTCCTATTTCCCCAAATTTATTTTATTTATTTATTTATCACATTTGTATGCCGCCCCTCTCCGTAGATTCGGGGCGGCTAACAACAATAATAATACAATGTAAACAAATCTAACATTTAAGTTAATTTAAAACCCCCAATTTAAGAAACCAATCCTACATACAAACATACCATGCATAAATTTTATAAGCCTAGGGGGAAGGGAAAGTCTCAATTCCCCCATGCCTGACGACAGAGGTGGGTTTTAAGGAGCTTACGAAAGGCAAGGAGGGTGGGGGCAACTCTGATATCTGGGGGGAGTTGGTTCCAAAGGGTCGGGGCCGCCACAGAGAAGGCTCTTCCCCTGGGTCCCACGAAACGACATTGTTTAGTCGACGGGACCCGGAGAAGGCCAACTCTGTGAGACCTAACTTGTCGCTGGGGTTCATGCGGCAGAAGGCGGTCCCTGAGATATTCCCCCAGTAATTTTGTGTTTGTGCATTTAGATATGTATAATACTGCACCTTAATACATATAGACTAGACTGGAATAGAATAGAATAGAATAGAATTCTTTATTGGCCAAGTGTGATTGGACACACAAGGAATTTGCCTTTGGTGCATATGCTCTTAGTGTACATAAAAGAAAATATACATTTGTCAAGAATCATGAGGTATAACACTAAACGATTGTCATAGGGGTCAAATAAGCAATGAGGAAACAATCAATATTAATAAAAATCTTAAAACTACAAGCAACAAGTTATAATCATACAGTCATAAGTGAGAGGAAATGGGTGATAGGAATGATGAGGAAAAAATTAGTCAAAATAGTAGTGCAGACTTAGTAAATAGTTTGACAATGTCGAGGGAATTATTTGTTAGCAGAGTGATGGCGTTTGGGAGAAAACCTCTTCTTGTGTTTAGTTGTCTTGGTGTGCAGTGCTCTGTAGCAACGTTTTGAGGGTAGGAGGGACATTCACTGGGATGGGTAGAAAGCATCAAGGTAACAGCTGTTCCATTCCTTTATATGTGTGTCACATGTGCAACACACATTAAAAAGGCCATGATGTGCTTATACATTCCCAACCACCATCTTCCTTTTCTGTCCCTTTCTCGCCTCTTCCCCTGAGACATTTTTGTTTATAAGAGAGTGTCTTTGAAGCATTCAGCCCATTTTCATTAACAAAACAACAACAACCCTATCAACTTTTTACAACGAAAAATAGGACCGTATTCTTTCACACCACCCTTTTAAGGAAGATCTTTAAATTAAAATCACCAAATCCATTCATCAGTGCCAGACTGAACCCTTTGTGCCTTTGAATCAATTCAACCAACTTCTGCACAGGTGCACCGATAACCATTCAAATGTGGATTCAAACTCTGAATTTGAATGGGAAAATTGAGTGGTGAACAAGACAGTCCTGCCATTTTGCAGAACAAGGTGCTGTTTTCAAATCTGGGTCCTACTCTTTTTAATGTTTGTGAGTGACATAGGGGAAGGTTTGGTAGGGAAGGTTTGCCTATTTGCCGATGACTCTAAAGTGTGCAATAGGGTTGATATTCCTGGAGGCGTCTGTAATGTGGTAAATGATTTAGCTTTACTACATGAATGGTCAAAACAATGGAAACTGCAGTTTAATGTTTCCAAATATGAAATAATGCACTTGGGGAAAAGGAATCCTCAATCTGAGTATTGCATTGGCAGTTATGTGTTAGCAAAAACTTCAGAAGAGAAGGATTTAGGGGTATTGATTTCTGACAGTCTCAAAATGGGTGAACAGTGCAGTCAGGCAGTAGGGAAAGCAAGTAGGATGCTTGGCTGCATAGCTAGAGGTATAACAAGCAGGAAGAGGGAGATTATGATCCCGCTATATAGAGTGCTGGTGAGACCACATTTGGAATACTGTGTTCAGTTCTGGAGACCTCACCTACAATAAGATATTGACAAATTTGAACGGGTCCAAAGACGGGATACAAGAATGGTGGAAGGTCTTAAGCATAAAACATATCAGGAAAGACTTAATGAACTCAATCTGTAGAGTCTGGAGGACAGAAGGAAAAGGGGGGACATGATCGAAACATTTAAATATGTTAAAGGGTTAAATAAGGTCCAGGAGGGAAGTGTTTTTAATAGGAAAGTGAACACAAGAACAAGGGGACACAATCTGAAGTTAGTTGGGGGAAAGATCAAAAGCAACATGAGAAAATATTATTTTACTGAAAGAGTAGTAGATCCTTGGAACAAACTTCCAGCAGACGTGGTAGATAAATCCACAATAACTGAATTTAAACATGCCTGGGATAAACATATATCTATCCTAAGATAAAATACCGAAAATAGTATAAGGGCAGACTAGATGGACCATGAGGTTTTTTTCTGCTGTCAGACTTCTATGTTTCTATAACAATGGGATGGAAGAAAAATTAGTCAGCCACCATACACCTGCCATTCCAGTCCAAATCTTGGAGCACCCTGTTGCGCCAAAGACACAGGACTTTCATGCTGTTTTACCACTCTATCAGCAGCACTACAAGAACAATTGACGAGTGACACATTTGAGACAGTTATGATGGGAAGCAGTTGACTATCAATCAACAGCAAGCTAGTACAGGGGAGCTAAACTCGCAGCCTGTGGACCAGATGTGTCACGTGCTGGTCACGCTCACTCACGGTTTAGCAAAGGGGGGGGGAGAAGTAGTGATAAGTCACATGATAACAATGTGATGCTGTGAGTTTGACACCCCTGAGCTAGTGCTACTAAAGTTAGGAGAACATGTGGGAAGTGTTGCTACCTCAGATGACAAGCTTTTCTTTTACACCTCTATTTTTCCGATTACCTTGAAGTCCCCAAAACTAGTTCATTTCTTTATCTTTTGACAATTCAATTTCCAAAGGAAGCCATAGGCATGGGAAGATATCATGTTTTCGTTTTGCTTATACTCTCAGTAATCATGTTACTAGACAAGATCACAATGTGCTTGAGTGTGTCTCCTTGTGGACATTGTAGTGTTTGATTTAGTGGATATTTGTACCTAGGTTGCAGTTTTTGAGACCAGCCTTCGTTTTGGCATATTTATCACACATTTTAATATAGAGCAATTTATGTAAAGATGTCCTCTCAAATGGAATTATCCTGTCAGAAACTGCATGAAAACCTAATTCACTTCTTTCGTCCAAGCAGACAGTAGATCTCTGTGTAACATATGGCCTTTGAGCATATAGGTTGGGATATCTGATATGTTCCTTTTGTGCTCAGGATTTGAGATAGTTTTCACATGACCTTTTTGTTCGGTGGTTGCAACAGTCCCCGGATAAATATCGGAGGCAGGTTGTTTCCAATTGAATGTAAATATACAATAGTAATTTGGGCCCATTATCTCAGTGTTCCCAAGCTTGGCAACTTGAAGATTATCTCAGGGACCGCCTTCTGCTGCACGAATCCTAGCGACCAGTTAGGTCCCACAGAGTGGGCCTTCTCCGGGTCCCATCAACTAAACAATGTCGTTTGGCAGGACCCAGGGGAAGAGCCTTCTCTGTGGCAGCCCCGGCCCTTTGGAACCAACTCCCCCCAGAGATTAGAATTGCCCCCACCCTCCTCGCCTTTCGTAAGCTTCTTAAAACCCACCTCTGCCGTCAGGCATGGGGGAACTGAGATATTCTTTCCCCCTAGGCATTTACAATTTACGCATGGTATGTCTGTCTGTATGTTTTGTTTTTATAATAAGGTTTTTTTAGTTATTTTAGTATTGGGTTGGATTGTTACATGTTGTTTTTTATCATTGTTGTTAGCCGCCCGAGTCTGCGGAGAGGGGCGGCATACAAATCCAATAAATAAATAAATAAATAAATAAGATATCTGGACTTCAACTCCCAGAATTCCTCAGCCAGCGAATGCTGGCTGGGGAATTCTGGGAGTTGAAGTCCAGATATCTTCAAGTTGCCAAGCTGGGAAACACTGCATTATCTCATATTTAAAGTGGGCAAACCTATGTGTGTATGTGTTTGTATGAGCCAGAACAAAATGGAGTTAACCAAATATAAACAGCCTTTGACAGTTTTGGACAAGTTTAAATGGATGGAGAAAAGGAGATTATTTCCAAAGCTTTCACTGAATGGAAAAAGTTGACTATCCACAAAAGTAATTATTTCCACTGGCTCTCAACTCCCCCCCCCCTTGTTATTAGATATTTCAATCTGCACAAAGAGCCCCTAACAAAAAGTATTAATATAATTTCCTTTACTGTGCACAAAGATTTCCAGCTGTGAAATAGATTTTTTTTCCCTCTGTGAGAGCTATGCCGCTCGCTCCTTCAACTCACCTTCCAAGTACTGCTGGGACTTTCTATTTTTATTTTCTTATATATTTTTACTACCTGGGTATCTATACTGCTGCAATCAAAATCTTCTTGCTTGAGTGGCTCATACTTGATAGGCAGTGGGAGAAAATGCAGTTGCTGTAACATTTGAGCTTGAAAAACAATGGTTTTGAGTAATACCAGGGTTTCTTTTTTTTCTCTTATTGTCTTTTTCTTTTTCTCTTTTTCGTCACTATCTTTCACACACAGACACACACACACACACAGAGACACACACACAGAGTAAAAAAATGCATACCATATGAGGTGACTAAAAAATTAACCAGACATTCTTGATCTTTGTAGACTGACAGTTTAATGCCAGCCACAGAAAATGGAAGATCAGTGTCTCAATTTGTCCCTTCACTCCTTCAAAAACTAATCCTGGTTTGCTTTAAAGAAAGATATGCAAACTTAGGGTCGGGTAAGGCTTGGATCTAAACTTATCACACTCAATCTTGTCACGCTCGATATCCTACAAATCTGATATCCTCCTGCTGATGCTTGTAACATGATGGTGGTGCACCAAAAGATGGGGGGGATCCAGTTGGTCAGCTTCTTGTACCTTTCCATCCCTTTATTTTTCAGGTGGAGGTTGTGACTCCTCACCAATATGCCTGACAGCCAGCCTGTAAATTGTAAACCCAGAGAAAACGCAGATCAAGTTTATTCTCTCGAGAATGGCTTTTCAACCTGAAGAATTCTGCATCAATTTTGGTTTCATAATACAGTGGTACCTCTACCTACAAACGCCTCTACTTACTGTTGTGGTTGGCTCTGGGCCTGCTCCGAGGACTGTGGGTGTTGGTTTGGGAGAATCCTCACGTTATCAGAGACTGGTTTTGCTGCCAACAGCTTCGGACAGTGAGGATTCTGTGTCAAGAGCAGGTTCTGGGAGGGAAGCAGGATCAGATGATGAGATAGTTACAGGCAGCCCATTATCCCATTAGTGAGTCATCACCATTAGACTCGGAGGAAGAGGGATTTATAGATGATCGCAGGCGCAGGTTTATGACAAGGAGGGAACAACTGTGCAAGTATTATAGAAGATAAGAGAGAACACCTGTGGCTGGGGCAATTAGGCTAATGGGACAGTTGATAAATTGCCAGCATCGCTGAGAGCCTGAGTGGGAAATTATCCGTTTGGTGAGAGACAAGTGCTGTTTGCTTTTGAACTGCTTCAGGATTTATAAGGACTTTTTGGAATATTACAGTTAAGTACAGCTTGGGGACTCTTGAAGGGGGGTGGCTGTGACGTCTTCACAACTGCCTTTATCTGCTCTGCTTTTGTTTTTGCTTTTCACAGCATTCCAGGCTCGTGGAAGAGCATTTTATTAAAGTGCGTGTGTACAATATTTTTCTGATGATAAACCGACTCTTTGTTTACTTTACAACAGTGTGCGTGTTTGAATTTACACTCTGGACTTAATTGGGGCTCATAACGTGAAGCCCCGCATAACACTTACCAACTTTTCTAGATAAGAACCGGGTGTTCAAGATTTCCCCCCCCTCTTCTCAAGAACCATTTTTCACTTACAAACCTGAGCCTCTGAAACTGTAATCGGAGAAGGTGGGGAGAAACCTCTGTGGGGCCTCTCTAGGAATCTCCTGGAAGGAAACAGGGCCTCCACCCTCCCTGTGGTTTCCCCAATCGCATGCATTATTTGCCTTTACACTGATTCCTATGGGAAATATCGCCGGCTGACTTACCGGCCCCACGGCGCTTTTGCGGAAGGGCCGGGCAGACTCGGACCCTTCCATGGCGGCCGCCATCTTGTTTTTGGCCGAAATCTCGCGAGGCGAGATTTCGGCCGGGAATGCCCTGCCCACGTGGCTGGGCATGACGTAGGGTCCGGGCGGGGCTTGCTGGCCCTATTTAAGGGCAGCAGGCCTCGAAGCAGGCCTTTTCGCCCCGGACCCAGCTCACGAGCAGACACATGGCTGTCTGCTCGTGGAATCCTTCGGCAGCCGCGTGGGCGGCCGCTGCTTGTGGAAGCCTCGTCGGAGGCTTGAGGAGGCTGCAGCTTAGCCCTTCTGAGGCCTGCGGTCTTCTCCTCTTCAGGCTAGGCTGGAGTCCGGCGTGAGCCCCCCCCCCGCTTCGTAAAAGGCGGCTGCGTGTTGCGGCCACCATCTTGAGAGCCTCATCGGAGGCTCGTGGAGCGGTAATGGGCTTCGGGTCCGGTGGGGAGGCTGGGCCTGTGCCGTTTTCGGCTGTTGGCCCCTCTATTTCGTCCAGGGGGGGATCGTTCCGGTCGCCCCCTCGGGAACGGGGGGATCGGGCGGAGGGCTCGCGTGTGCGCCTCCCCCCCCGGTTCGTGGCCCCTGTTCAGAGGGCAGTTAGGCCCTTGGCGGCAGCTTCCTGCTGCTGCGCTGCCTGTTTGGGCAGAGGCCATTTGCTGCCCTCTTTTGGGGCCGGGCAGCCCCGGTTTCATTATTGTTAAAATAAGAACCATGGTGTAAAACAAAACATACATAATAATACTACGGATATTTATAGTTACTATTATTTAATTATTTATATAGAAACACTGAAGTCAGGAAAAGACCTATTGGTCCCTCTGGTCTGCCCTTATAATATTTACTGTATTTTATCTCAGGATGGCTATATGTTTATCCCACACATGTTTAAATTCTGTTACTGTGGATTTATATACCAAGTCTGCTGGAAGTTTGTTCCAACGATCTACTACTCTTTCAGTAAAGTCGTAGTCAAACCAGTAAAACAGTTATAGTCAAACATTAATTATTTAAATAGTTAGTTGCCCCATGGTAGCTGTGCCTGGGAAGGTGATGAGGCCCTCGGCCAGGGTAGCCAGGAAGCGCCCCCCCCCGTGGGTCCTGCTGGGGGGGGGACTACGGTTGGTGGCCACCCGGTCCTAGTTTGTGGGGGTTTTCGGGGGGGGGGCACCTGTAACCAGGTTTGCCCCCCCCCCCGCCGGCTCCTACTGCGGGGGCACGGGCCCCTGGGGCAGTTTTTTGCTATGGCCTGGTGTATCAGGGGCGGGGGGTTCGGACCCCGCCAACGCGGGCCGTAGTGCCTCCGCCCCTTTTGAAGGCTTACCCGTCGGGACCAGGGGTATTAGGTACGGGGGCCACCACAGTGTGGGACCCGTTCGCTGCATGTCAGGGCTTTGCTGCAAGGGGGCTTGTTTTCGCCCCCTTTTGTAGGTACAGCCGTGCGTGCGGGAGGGCAGGGTGCCCATGCCGCTTCGGTGTGCCCCTGCCCCTAAAAGGGGACGGTTAAGAGGGGAGGGGGTCCAGGGAACAAACCCCACCTACTGGGGGAAAATGGGCCCAGCCCAAGTATGTAAGCACGCTCGAGGGTTGGTTGAGGGACTACCACCCTCGCTCGAGAGCGGCTGCTCTCTTGCTAGGTTTCTCACAGGGATTCAGGATCCCTTGCAGGGGAGGGGCCCCTTTTTAGGGGTGGTCCCCTGAAAGGCGAGGGGTGAATTTAGGTTGATTCACCACTTGTCTTTTCCTAAAGGGGTGTCAGTGAATGATTTCATTCCTGACGAACTTTGTTCGGTGCGGTACGCATCATTTGATGCGGCCGGGCCATGGTTAGGAAGTGTGGGGTTGGAGCCCTTATGGGAAAATGCGACATTGAGTCGGCATTCCGGCTCCTCCCCATACACCCAGACGGATTCGGGCTTCTGGGCTTCCATTGCGAAGGTGGGTTTTTTGTGGACAGGGCACTGCCAGTGGGCTGCTCTGTCCCATGCTCTCTTTTTGAGAGTTTTAGCACCTTCTTGGAGTGGTCGCTCAGGAGGCGCAGCGGTCTGGGATCGGTCGTTCACTACCTCGATGGATTCTTGTTGGCGGGGCCTGTGCATTCAGAGCATTGCTTTGCTCTAATGCTGGTCTTCGAAGCCCTTTGCGCTCTGTTGAGGGGGCCTTTAGCCTCTGAGGGGACCGAGGGCCCCGCCACCAGGATTACCTGTCTCGGTATTGAATTGGACTCGGAGGTGCAATCTTCCAGGTTGCCCCTAGAGAAGTTGCTTAGGATCAGAAGAAAGCTCGATGAGGTGCTGGGCTGCCGGAAGGTTACCCTACGGCAGCTTCAGGAATTGGCAGGCATTCTTAATTTTGCCTGTCGGGTGGTTGTTCCTGATAGGGTTTTTTCCAGGAGGTTGTAAGACACAATGGAGGGGCTCCGTCTGCCCCATCATTGTACCCGCCTTTGCGCTGGGGTCAGGGCTGACCTCGGCGTGTGGTGGGATTTCTTGGTTAGGTTTAATGGTTTGTCTTTCTGGAGGCACGAGCTTCTTTTGGAAGCTGAGTTGCAGCTCTGCTCTGATGCCGCGGGGACTTGTGGTTTCGGGGTAGTGTTAGGTGACCAGTGGTGCTGGTCGGCATGGCCTCCGGAATGGAGTGCCTCTTCGTTGGTTAAGGACCTTACGTTCTTAGAGCTCTTCCCCTTAATAGTGGCCTTAGAGCTTTGGGGGGAGCAGTTTAGGGACAAGTCCGTGCACTTTTGGTGTGACAACCTGACGGTGGTCCATGTGGTGAATGCCCTGTCCTCTATGAGTGACAGGGTCATGCGGCTTGTCCGTCATTTTGTGCACAGGTCCTTGTCCCTAAACGCATCGTTTTTTGGCTAGGCATGTCCCCGGGGTGGATAACGGGGTCGCTGATGCCCTGTCCCGTGGTCAGTTGTCCAGGTTTCGGACCCTGACCCCGTGGGCCCGGGAGTCGCCAGTGGCGTTCCCCGGCCACCTTTGGAGTCTGGGGGGTCTCCCGGGCGTAGGAGAGTACAGGTCTGCTGGGCTATGGCCCTCTTTGTGGTGCCTGCACTCTGGGGGATTCACAGCAGACAGGTGCAGAGTTCGGGGGGTTCAGGCAGGATACAGGTTACCCCTATAGCTGGCCTGCCCCAGTTGGGTACCTGGCCATATTTGTGTCCAGTTTAGGCAGTGTGGCCTTTCAGGTAGGACTTTGAGGTCCAGGTGGCCGGCCTCGCCTTTTGTCTAAGGCGGGGGCTGGTTTGTGGATTTATGGTGAGTTCCGCATAGTGAAGATGCGGGACGGCTGGCCAGGGCCTTATCACTGGTTGCTAGGTCCTTTTGGCCTTCCATCTCATTGCCTTAGTCGGGCGGGTTTTGGAGTACAGGGTTTGGCTAGGCCAAGCGTGGATCCCGCCGCTTGTGGGAACGCTCGTTCCGCAGTGGCGCCGCCTCTAGTCGGTGACGGCGTTCTCGATACTGAGGATTCGGGGATGCCGACCGCTGGCGGTCGACGGCCTGTTTTAGGCTACGAACGGCCAGTTGAGGGTCCGGGGTAAGATCTTAGGCCAGGGCTCCCTTTGGTCCCCTTCTATTCAACCCCGCCAGGATGGACCGACGGTGTTGCTTTGGGTCATGAGTGCTCCGGGACCACTCAGCAACACGGTGCCGTCGGGGGTGGGGACCCTGCCGTCGTGGCGGCTGGGTCCTTGTTGTCTGGCGGGGGAGACGGGGTGTGCGGTAGGACGGGCGTTTCTACCGCTATGCTGGGTGGGCGGCATCCCATTGCTGCGCCCAGATTGGTCCTGGGAGGGCGGCATCCCATTGCTGCGCCCAGTTGGTCCTGGGAGGGCGGCATCCCATTGCTGCGCCCAGTTGGTCCTGGGAGGGCGGCATCCCATTGCTGCGCCCAGTTGGTCCTGGGAGGGCGGCATCCCATTGCTGCGCCCAGGTGGTGCTGGGAGGGCGGCATCCCATTGCTGCGCCCAGTTGGTCCTGGGAGGGCGGCATCCCATTGCTGCGCCCAGGTGGTCCTGGGAGGGCGGCATTCCATTGCTGCGCCCAGGTGGTGCTGGGAGGGCGGCATCCCATTGCTGTGCCCAGTTGGTCCTGGGAGGGCGGCATCCCATTGCTGCGCCCAGGTGGTGCTGGGAGGGCGGCATCCCATTGCTGCGCCCAGTTGGTCCTGGGAGGGCGGCATCCCATTGCTGCGCCCAGTTGGTCCTGGGAGGGCGGCATCCCATTGCTGCGCCCAGTTGGTCCTGGGAGGGCGGCATCCCATTGCTGCGCCCAGGAGGTGCTGGGAGGGTGGCATCCCGTGGCTGCGCCCAGATTGGTCCTGGGTGGGCGGCATCCCATTGCTGCGCCCAGGTGGTGCTGGGAGGGCGGCATCCCTTTGCTGCGCCCAGTTAGTGCTGGGAGGGCGGCATCCCATTGCTGCGCCCAGTTGGTGCCGGGGCAGCATTCCATTGCTGCGCCTGGATGTGTGCTGGGAGGGCGGCATCCCATTGCTGCGCCCAGTTGGTGCCAGGGGCGGCATTTCATTGCTGCGCCTGGATGTGTGCTGGGAGGGCGGCATCCCATTGCTGCGCCCAGGCGGTGCTGGGCGGGTGGTCACATGGCTACGCCCAGTTGTTCGGGGAGGGCGGCATCCCATTGCTGCGCCCCGGTCGCTGGTCTTGCTCTTGGGGGCAAGGACCGGTACGGCTTGGGGGTCGGCTGGGGACCCGCCAGGCTTGCGGGAGCCTGCGGTGGCTTCACGCTGTGTGGCCCGCCATGTATGTGGTGCGGTCTTCGATCCCCTGGGGATCTTTGTGGGTCGCCTTTTCCCTTAGGGCCATTCACCGGGTCAGGTGTAGAGGCAATAAGGCCCTGGGAAGGGTAGTCAGGGAATTTAGGTGGGGTTGTAGTGGCCCATCCCCTCATCACCGTAGATCGGCCGTGGCTTTACCGGGCCGATGGCATTCACCTGTCAGAGCAGGGGAACGCCATTTTCTTACAGGACCTGCAGCGGTCTCTGCGTGAGCTGGCGCAGATAGAGGGGGGAGTCGGGGGGCCAAGATAGAGATCTGACCCCCGCTCCGTGGCAGGTTAGGGGCGGAAATCTGGGTGGTGGTTCAGCAACTGCGCGTTCTCCCTTGGGCATCTTTGGGGATGATTGACAGGTTCTCTCCAAGCCCATGGTGGGTGCTACCTGCGCACTTGGGGGGAACCTGTCTTTGGGTCCCGCTATTGAAGTCCCAGGGTAGGGGTGAGCCGGCGGGACCCCCCTCATGCGAGTGCATGGCAGGGTCTCAGGTGAGGGAGAGGTCCCTCACCTGGACCAGCATCGACTACGCCCTTAGTTGCCCAGGAATGTTGACCTTTTACGTCATTTCCGCCCCGGAAGTGTTTGTTTGACCCTGCAGGTCCACTGTTTCCGGGTCATAGTTGAATATGTTGATTTATGCAAATTTATGCTAATTCATGCTAATTTAATTAATAAATTATGCAAATTTATTATAATAAAAATGACCCAAGTTTAAATCCAGCTCTGGTGTCCGAGTCGTTACTCCGTCTCTTCTGCAATATCGCCGGCTGACTTACCGGCCCCACGGCGCTTTTGCGGAAGGGCCGGGCAGACTCGGACCCTTCCATGGCGGCCGCCATCTTGTTTTCGGCCGAAATCTCGCGAGGCGAGATTTCGGCCGGGAATGCCCTGCCCACATGGCTGGGCATGACGTAGGGTCCGGGCGGGGCTTGCTGGCCCTATTTAAGGGCAGCAGGCCTCGAAGCAGGCCTTTTCGCCCCGGACCCAGCTCACGAGCAGACACCCACCCGCCCTTCCCTATTTTGCAGTGTGCCTGGTGGGTCGCCTTCGGGGGCCGAATGGGAATTTTTTGCAGCCTCGCCCATTAGGCGGGGCTGTTTTTTCGCCCATTCCACACTGGGGAGATGGATGTGCGGTTAGGGGGTGCTTGCATTTAATAGGTTGATTGGCTTACCTCTGGTCATTTGGGTAGGCAGGTTAGGGGCGGAAATCTGGGTGGTGGTTCAGCAACTGCGCGTTCTCCCTTGGGCATCTTTGGGGATGATTGACAGGTTCTCTCCAAGCCCATGGTGGGTGCTACCTGCGCACTTGGGGGGAACCTGTCTTTGGGTCCCGCTATTGAAGTCCCAGGGTAGGGGTGAGCCGGCGGGACCCCCCTCATGCGAGTGCATGGCAGGGTCTCAGGTGAGGGAGAGGTCCCTCACCTGGACCAGCATCGACTACGCCCTTAGTTGCCCAGGAATGTTGACCTTTTACGTCATTTCCGCCCCGGAAGTGTTTGTTTGACCCTGCAGGTCCACTGTTTCCGTGTCATAGTTGAATATGTTGATTTATGCAAATTTATGCTAATTCATGCTAATTTAATTAATAAATTATGCAAATTTATTATAATAAAAATGACCCAAGTTTAAATCCAGCTCTGGTGTCCGAGTCGTTACTCCGTCTCTTCTGCAAAATTGCTTCTTCTTACAAACTTTTCTACTTAAAAACCTGGTCACGGAATGAATTAAGTTCATAAGCAGGGGTACCACATTAGCCATATAAATTATTTTAAAATACTTTGAAAGGTGCAAAGGATCTGCCAAAGCTTGTTAAAAAATCTATTGCATATTAGAACTACAAGATTAGCTATTATTTGAATTTGCTATCTGGATTATAATCTTGTCTTCCTTTTCTGAAAAAGAAGTCTTCCTTTTTTTTTTCTTTTGGTAGCTTTGAATCAGTTTTTACTCCCGGTGACTGCCTGGAGAAGTGCTTGTGAATCAAAGCTTTCTTGATAAGGTTTTTCAGAAATGGTTTGCCATTGTCAGCTTTCTATGGCTGACAGGAGCGAATGGCTTAAGGTCTGGCTTTGTGCCTAGGGCGAAACTAGAACTAGAACTCACAGTCTCCTCATTTATGGTCTGGCACCTTAACCACTACACCAAATTAGTGTTTCTGTCTGTGTGTGTGTATACGTGTATGTGCAGGGGTGGGCAGCAGGCAGGACGGGGTGGAATGCAGTTCCACTGGCGGAAATAAAGCTGTGTGCCCAGCTCCACCTGACTATCCCCCCCTCCCATCCTCTTCCTCCTCCTTGGAAAGCGGCAGGGAGACCAGCACTGGCAGGAGTTGCAGGGGGGCCATTTCCTCCCCACTCTTTTCTCAACAGCCGATTGGCATCCATTCACCCAGCTACCCAGCCTGAGGCAGGAGGTGACCCACGAAGGAGAGTGTTGGAAATGCGAAGCAAATTATCACCCCAGAGAGAGAGACACTGGTGAGGTTGTAAGTCGAAGACTTAACAGTTCACTTGAACGATGATGATCATTCAAGCCACTCCCACCTGGTCACATGTCCAGAAAGCCACTCCTACCAAGTCATTTGACCATCAAGCCACACCCACAAAATAAACCACACCCACAGTATGGCAGTAAAATTTTTGGCTGCCCATTACTGTGTATGTGTACATATAAATATAAATAACATAAACACAAACACACACACATATATCCACATATATCCACTATCTGCTCTTTGGGATTACAACATTTCGGATGTTGGCCTTCTTCTGCAATATGTAATGTCCTTTCGAGGGTGTACAGAATTCTGTCCCCAGACCACCTTAACTTCTCCAGATTGAATATGTTGCTTCATTCATCCTTAATTTCTAGTTCTTTGATCTTTTATACAGTTATCTGCTGAACCTGTTCCAGTTTATCTGAATTCTATTTAAAATTAAGAAGCTTGAAGGTTAAATGGGAATGATTACTTCTTGTTTTTAGAAATTGGGCTTTGGCTGATGCTGCATAAAATAGGACTTACTTTCTTTGAAGCCATACCATGCTAATCCACAATGAGGATTTTAAAGATCAAATGAGACAATAAAGTAGGTGTTAAAGTTCTGTAAGGATAGAAGCTATATGACCATTGGAAAATCATTTGATCTGATAGTGATCTCCGGTGATGAGTACTTGGTTAAAATGAAAAGTTCCAGTGAAAATAATTATGGTCAGAAATAAAGAAATGTTATTTTAAAAAAATAGTTCAGATGGACAAAATCAGCCAAGTAAGCAAACCCCAGAACAACTCAGTATGGTTTGGGTGTCTTCAATAGCTCTGATGTTTTGATGATTGGAAAACAAAGATTACCATAATGGATGACAAATCCGTGAGTTAGAGCAGAGGCGCCCAACCTTTTGGGCATCAGGGACTGATTTTGTGGAGAGAATATTCCCCTGGACTGGATGGGCCATGGTTTCATGTGCTGCCTACATCCCACAGATGGGGATTTGCTTGTTTGCGCAGCCGGTTTCTGGCATGCTGTGGACAGGGGTGGGTTGGTTCTGGTGAACTGGTATCAGCGGCGGTGGGAGGCTCCACCCACCCACCCAGATGTCATCACAAATGATCTGCACATGTGCAGAAGGTTCTGTACATGCATAGAAGCCCCGTATGTGCATTCACAGTTATTTATTTATTTGCTTACTTACTTACTTACATACTTATTTACTTACTTACATACTTACTTACTTACTTACTTACTTACTTACTTACTTACTTACTTACTTACTTATTCATTCAATTTTTATGCCGTCCTTCTCCTTAGACTCAGAGCGACTTACAACTTATTAGCAATAGCACTTTTTAACAGAGCCAGCTTATTGCCCCCACAATCTGGGTCCTCATTTCACCCACCTCAAAAGGATGGAAGGGTGAGTCAACCTTGAGCCGGTGATGAGATTTGAACCGCTAACCTACAGATCTACAGTCAGCTTCAGTGGCCTGCAGTTTAGCACTCTACCTGCTGCGCCACCCTGGCTCACAACCAGTAACTCTTGTGAGTACTCCTTGTCCATCTCATGTCATGTAAGATTCTGAGGATAATGAACCAGGGGGTTTGCCAGCTGATGCAGAGAGTAAGAGTGAGTGAGAAAGTGACCTGAGTGAACCCGAGGAACCACTAAAGGGGACCGATATGACAATGGGGGAGTGGTCCCAGTTGGAGGATGAGGAAGACATTACGGTGGATAGTCAGTGGATAGATCCTTGCTATGGAAGATTGCTGAGAAGGCAAGAGGAGTTGCATAGTAAAAGGTATTAGCTTACAGCCTTAGCCTCTTTGGGGTGTGATGTCACTTCCAGGTAGTATAAAAGCAAAGGATTTTGGGTAATTGGATGTGGGGTTTCCACGTTGTTCAATGGAAGAGATTGTAGAAAGGCGGTGTGCTTGAACTAGGCCTCAAAACCATGACTTTTGCCTCAGTAAAAGACATTCCCTGCTGGAGGATTTTTGCTCGGGATTTTGGTGAGCTGATTCATATGCTTGAATGATACATGGCCTTGTTATCTAAGTAATGCTAATTAGGCCGAATTTGATGCCTTTCCCAGACATTGTTGATACTTAGCTCCGGAGAGAAAAATAACTCCCTTTTCATTGCCATTCAAAATCTGCTTTTTGCTATGTATCCTTTTATCAATAAAGAGTTTGATTTTACCATGAAATAAGGGACTTTTGAGTCGGTGGGTTTGCTCCGAGAGCCGTGCACAGAACAGTAACGAAGGTAAGTAAACTCCATGCCTCGCCATGACCAGGGTTGGTCCACAGAGCAGGGGTTGGGGACTCCAAACCAAGATAGCATGACCCACAACCTGAGTCACATGATAATGGGGCTGGGTGGAAGATTGGACATTTTCCCAAACATAGTTAGAGAATCCCAGTGACCGATTAGGTCCCACAGAGTTGGCCTTCTCCAGGTCCCGTCGACTAAACAATGTCGTCTGGCAGGTCCCAGGGGAAGAGCCTTCTCTGTGGCGGCCCCGACTCTCTGGAAGCAGTTCCCCCATGAGATTAGAATTGCCCCCACTCTCCTTGTCTTTCGTAAACTCCTTAAAACCCACCTCTGCTGTCAGGCATGGGGAAACTGAAATAACTTCCCCAGGCCTATATTGTTTATGTATGGTGTGTTGTGTGCATGTTTTTAAATTATGGGTTTTTAGTTTAAATTATTAGATTTGTATTACATATTGTTTTGCTACTATTGTTGTTGTGAGCCGCCCCGAGTCTACAGAGAGGGGCAGCATACAAATTTAATAAATAATAATAATAATAATAATAATAATAATAATAATAATAAAAAAGAAAGTATGGATCATCGATACCACAATCCCAGGAGACAGCAGAATTGAGGAGAAGCAGCTAGAGAAATTAGTGAAATAGGAAGATCTAAAAATCGAGCTGCAATGACTCTGGCATAAGCCAGTGAAAGTGGTTCCAGTGGTACTTGGCACGCTGGGCGCAGTACCAAAGGATCTCAGCGGACATTTGAAAACCATCGGAATTGACAAAATCTCCATCTGTCAATTGCAAAAGGCCGCTTTACTGGGATCGGCAAACATAATTCGCCGCTACATCACGCAGTCCTAGGTGCTTGGGAAGCGCCCGACTGGTGATGAAATATGAAATCCAGCATATGATTTCGTTTGTTGTGTTGTACTGACATACTACTACTACTACTACTACTACTACTACTACTACTAATAATAATAATAATAATAATAATAATAATAATAATGTTATCTCTGGCAATATTTACTATGATATAGTTGTGTCTGTAAACACTTATCAAAATGATTATTATTATAACATTTGTTTCTTCCTCATTTCTTAGCTGAAAGTTCAGAAGATCTCCCTCTTCCTCCCCCTATCCCACTCTCCTTTTCTGCTTTGTAGCACAAGCTGGCCAGGTTTCCCAGACTTCCCATAGCTTTCTAAGTAATGTAACACCTGACACAAAACTATTTCAATAAAATCTCTGTTTCATCACAGAAATGATCCCAACCTTGGCTCCAGTCTCCCCACCTCTGCAGGCCTTCCCCCCCTGTTTTATGTTTCTCCTCCTCCCTTTACCTGGTTTTTTTTTTCCACACAACAAGAGATCACAAAATGTGTGTGCCGTTTAGGTGTCACCCAGTCTACGAGGCTCGAAAAGCTCTGCCAGGGAGCATAAAAAAAACAAAAAACCCACCAATGGCTCCACAGAATCACGTTTCCCTGCCAGGGCGGAAAGCCGAGAAGAGGGGAAGGTAGCTATAGAATGTGAGTTTGAATGAGGACACTTTGTCTGTGAATGGAAACTCTGCGTTCTTTGTGATTTTTAACAGGCTGTGTCTGTTCCCCCTCGAAAGGAATTGTAGGAGAGAAGATTGGATTAAGTAGTTTTTATTTTATTTCAATGCGCTTGTTCACTTTTACAAAGATCAACTTACTTAGCCATGTAATAAAGTCTTGTTTTACAATAATAGTGATGTATATTATATCACCGTAGGTACCTGCCCAGGAAAGAATTAGAGGAGGGAAAGAAAACAGTTGTTTCTTTGGTGAATGAAACATATATCATTACTTCCATTCACCAGGTTAGATATACCTTGAACCTTAGCAAGCTATTCAAAACACACTTTGGCTGCCAATTAATCAGCTTTAAAGCTAATAGGGAAATAAAAGGCTTGTGTCAATGCTCTTCTCTTTTGCCATCTTTTCTCTAGTTCCCTTCCACCCCGCAAAAAAATCTATGGGAAAATTATGGAAACATAGAAACATAGAAGTCTGACGGCAGAAAAAGACCTCATGGTCCATCTAGTCTGCCCTTATACTATTCTCTGTATTTTATCTTAGGATGGATATATGTTTATCCCAGGCATGTTGACATTCAGTTACTGTGGATTTATCTACCACGTCTGCTGGAAGTTTGTTCCAAGGATCTACTACTCTTTCAGTAAAATAATATTTTCTCATGTTGCTTTTGATCTTTCCCCCAACTAACCTCAGATTGTGTCTCCTTGTTCTTGTGTTCACTTTCCTATTAAAAATACTTCCCTCCTGGACCTTATTTAACCCTTTAATATATTTAAATGTTTCGATCATGTCCCGCCTTTTCCTTCTGTCCTCCAGACTATACAGATTGAGTTCATTAAGTCTTTCCTGATACGTTTTATGCTTAAGACCTTCCACCCTTCTTGTAGCCCATCTTTAGGAAAGCGTTGTTATGTAATCAGCATGAACAACCAAGAGAAATAAGGTTTCTTCTGTCCTTAAACTTTTTAAAAAAGTTTAAATTTCTTCATAATCCTCTCTACCGCTTGCAATCAAGCCAAAGGCTGAAGTCATCCATTCATTTACCTGGGAGGCTTAGCACAGTGATTACTTCCTGTAGAGAATGTAAGAACTATTTTATTTTCTTAATTTTTTTAAAAAAATGATATCTTGACTTTCTAAAAAGTTCAAAAGATAAGAGACTCTGAATTATCAATTCAGCGCTGATTCGGAAATTTTAGGATTTGAAGACTAAAGATTTCGAATTTGCCAAGATTGAAAAACACCATTTAAGGGCTTATTATGTGTTCTGCCGGGCTCTCTGATAGGAGCCTCCTGAAAATTCAAGGATACAAATTTCAGAAACACACACATTTGAAAATTCAAAACAATGTTCTTTATCACAAAATGCGAAATAAACAAAGCACTCTTTTTGTATGGCAAAGAGCACTCGTCCCAAAACAACCGGGTAGTCTGTACAATTTCCCTTAAGCAGTCATTAAGTACTTAGCTAGCATCTGTGAAGAAACTTCACACCCCTTCTTCTTCCATCAAAGTGAGACACACACACACGTTGCTCTGCTTTGTTTTCCAAGGCGTGAAAAAGCAACAAAGTCCAGAAGAAACAGGATTCCTGATGAACTCCGATCAGATATTCTTCAAGAATGGCCAAACCCACATGCTGCTATTTATAGCAGCACCCCTAATTACTAGAGCCCCACCCAAACACAGGTGGCCTCCCTTATTTCCTGTAATATGTTCTTACTTGGTATCTTCTACGCATAATTCTGTGCTTGCGTGGGTCCAAAACGTCATGATCTGAATCACTGGAAGATAAGGGAGATTGACTGCCTGGGCTGTGTGCCAAGCCCCCCTCTGCCGAGTCACTCCCACCTTCTTCTTCGTCCGAGGAAACTAAACTCTGAACTGATTCTGTCGGCAATAACACAGGCCTGTGACATGTTTAATTTTCCCCTGCATCCACCTCCCCATTCCCTGGGGCAGGAGCTGGGCCAGAGCCAACCACAACAATTATGTATGACACATTTACAGGAGTGTCTTTTTTTCACCACTGATAACAGAAGAGCCTGAAGCTGGTTATTTACAAAACTGTTTCCTTAATTCTGGATTTTGAGAAAGAAAAAAAGATCAAGAAAAGAAAGAAAGAAAATGGGGTGCAAAAAGGAAAGAAAGGGCAAAGAAAATAGAAAAAGACTTCTTTGAAAGAGATATATAAACACATCAGTCTCTTACTCTAGAGGTTAACATATATCTATATTGTTTCTATAAACTATAATATCCAATAATTAAATCCTGAAATCAACATTTTATTTCTTTCAGTTTATCTTTTAATTTTCTGTTTTTGAAATAAAGTTTAAAAAAAAACCTTACTTCCTAATTCTAATCCATCTGTAAATGACATGAAGTGTACATTAAATAAATAAGATGAAAGATTTATGTAAAAGAGGCTGAAAATTTTGCTGTGTCTTATACTCTGAAAATAGCTTTTTTCAAATATAGGAGTTTTTTTCCCAGCCCTAACTGGGTGCTAAAATTTATTTATTTATTTATTTATTTATTTATCTATCTATCTATCTATCTATCTATCTATCTATCTATCTATCTATCTATCTATCTATCTATCTATCAGATTTGTATGCCGCCCCTCTCCGCAGACTCGGGGCGGCTAACAGCAATAATAATACAATGTAAACAATATTTAAATTAATTTAAAACCCCAATTTAGAAACTAATCATACATACTGACATACCAGTTCTTACTGGCGTATAAGCTCTTTCATTGTTACTCTCTGCAAATAATGTTTTTCCATCCCTAAGTTTTTGCAGGCTTTTTTTTTTTCATTGCTCTACTTGCTCCTAATAAGTTTCTCTTCAGCCCTAACCAGGTGTTAACAATGTTCTCAGCTCTTACCGGCTTGTAAGCTCTTTCATTGTTACTGTCTCAGAATAAGGTAGCCTTAACAGCGGATAAAGTAATGTGCTGAAGCTGACCAGAGGTATTGCCATGGAAAAGAGTACAAGAGAGACTCCTTCTGCCCAGTTCTGATAATAAGTCATCATGCATGGGAAGATTCAACTATAGTTTTAGCTAGGTAACTATGAACATCCTAGACCAAGCTAAATCTAAAAGCCTTTTTACTAAATCTGCACTTCTATTCTACTAGTTTTTCTCATAATTCCTATCATCCTTTTCCTCCCACTTAGGACTGTATGACTGTAACTTGTTGCTTGTATCCTAAGATTTTTATTAATGTTGATTGTTTCTTCATTGCTTATTTGACCCCTATGACAATCATTAAGTGTTGTACCACATGATTCTTGACAAATGTATCTTTTTCTTTTATGTACGCCGAGAGCATATGCACCAAGACAAATTCCTTGTGTGTCCAATCACACTTGGCCAATAAAATTCTATTCTATTCTTTTCTTTTCTGGAAGCATGGCATTCAGACAAATCACCCATTAATTCATGCATAGATAAACCACACTGACAATCATTCAAAAGAGACAATAAAACAACTAGGAAGGAAACAAAAATGCAGAACACATCCTTTCCAGCAAACAACACTCAGATAAGCAAGGATTAACACCAGACAAGCAATCAAGAGGAAAACAACACCCTAATCAAGGAACCACCAAGAAGAAAACCTTATTCCTATTCAACACTGGCAGAGAAGCTACTGTATATAAACAGAAAGCAAACCCCAGTAGTAATGAGTTACCTATTTGGGTAATGAGTGGAAACTGATATACCCCTTATCTACTATGGGTTTTTTTTATGTATGGTCTGTTAGGCTGTGTGATTGTTTTTTATAATAAGGGTTTTAAATTGTTTTTAACATTAGATTTGTACGTTGTGTATTGTTGTTGTGAGCTGCTCCGAGCCCTTGGAGAGGGGCGGCATACAAATTTAATAAATTATTATTATTATTATTATTATTATTGTTGTTGTTGTTGTTGTTATTATTATTACTATTATTATTATTATGAAACATCTGCAAGAAACAATCAAGCTCAGAAACACCAAGGACTCCAGAATGAGTCATTTTTTTATTAGGAAGGAGCAAAAGCTAGCATGAGTAAACATTATAACGTTTTAATTAACTGTTTACATTAATTGGATTTAGCTGTATTATTGCATAGTTTGGTCATTGATATGTTGTGAGCCGCCCCGAGTCCATGGAGAGGGGCGGCATACAAGTCCAATAAATAAATGAATTAATGAATAAATAAATAAGTCCATTAAAGAACAATAATTAATGGAAGTATTAACACTGCCTTGTTTTCAATTTACAGGTAGAATTGTGCAGAGCGATGCTCTCGTCTAAATAAATGTAAGTGTGAAAATAAAATAAAATGTCATTTTGATACAAAAAGACAAAACTACAAATGGGGTGGTATAATCAAATAACGATAAAAAAAGACAGGCAGCATGATGCTAATAGTGGTCCAATTTTTTTTTGAGAGAGAGAGAGAGAGAAAGAGAGGGGAGGGAGGGGGGAGAGAGAGAGAGAGAGAGAGAGAAAGAAAGAAAGGGAGAGGTGGGGGAACAAACCAGACAGGAAACAGTAGGAGTCTTAAGTGTAAAGAAATGACTTAGCAGTGCAATGTTATTTTATCAGCTGACTTCAGAGTTAGCCTGGAAGTGTCAGGACTTAATAGCAATGCAGATACTCAAGTAGGACATGCCGACCTGGGCATGACAAGAGGATGATAGGGCTGTCAGTAGTAATGGGAAAAGGAAGGAGGGGAAAGGATCTGAATGTTAAAAGAAGTCCAGGTTTAGAGTGCTTTATTTGAATTACTGTCCAAATACTCAGAAGGAAAGGTGGAAATGCTTCATTGGTAACTTGGTGAAAGACACCTCAGAAGGAATGGATTCCCCTCCTCCTATTCTTTAGTGTTCAGTTGACAAGCAAAGCCATAGGATTAAATTGAGATAGACCCTTATTAAAATAACTGATATACATTATTACAGGAAAGAAATAATTTTATGTCATTTTCTTCCACCTATTAAAACAAGAATCTTGCCACTAGCAATAAAATTCGAGGGGCAAAGTGGATGTTTATTTTTGTTTTGTTTTTTTTTGTTTAATAAATATTTTGTTATACATTTTTTCCCTTTATAATAAATCACATTTCCAGTTTGCAATGACATTGTACTGACTATATCCTGGTCTTTTCAAGTATACATTGTATTATATACTGTGGTTATAATCAGTATCCTCTTAATTATACATTATAGTCTCTTTTAAATGCATAATATTGTATGTCATAGTTATAATCATTATTTTCATAACTGTGCCATAACATTCCATAATCAGGTGTCCCCAAACTTGGCAACTTTAAGACTTGTGGACTTCAACTTCCAGAATTCTCCAGCCAGGTATGCTGGCTGAAGAATTCTGGGAGTTGCAGTCCACAAATCGACGTTTCGGGGAAATCACATTCACCATCATCAGGCTGAAGTTGTAAGCTTCGTGCTGCTGTAAATATAGTTTGTTTGCAACTGCCATTTGTTCCTTATAAATAGTGGTGGGGTTGGAGATTTGTTTTGAATGTAGCAAATAGATTGGGTGACTATGCTTTAAAGATTTGATTGGTTGGTGGAATCACATTTAGTTGAAGGATTGACATGGTGGTGATTATGATATGTTTTTTTGTTTAGGGCTGGTTTCCAAATTTCTGGTAGGCGGGAAACGAAAACAAATGTATTTATATTTATATTTATATTTATATTTATATTTATATTTATATTTATATTTATATTTATATTTATATTTATATTTATATTTATATTTATATTTATATTTATATTTATATTTATATTTATATTTATATTTATATTTATATTTATATTTATATTTATATTTATATTTATATTTATATTTATATTTATATTTATATTTATATTTATATTTATATTTATATTTATATTATTTATATTTATATTTATATTTATATTTATATTATTTATATTATTTATATTATTTATATTATTTATATTATTTATATTATTTATATTATTTATATTTATATTTATATTTATATTTATATTTACATTTACATTTACATTTACATCTACATCTACATCTACATCTACATCTACATCTACATCTACCTATATCTATATCTATATTTATATTTATATCTATATTTATATTTATATTTATATTTGTTTATTTATTGGATTTGTATGCCGCCCCTCTCCGCAGACTCGGGGCGGCTAACAACAGTAACAAAAACAGCATATAACAGTCCAATATTAAAACAGTTAAAAATCCTTATTTTAAAACCAAACATACATGTATCTCTCTCCTTTCCCCTCTCTCTTACTCCTTGCCTTCCATCCATTTCTCTCTCTCTCCTTTTCCCTCTCTACTTCCCTCTTCTGTCTCTTCCTTCTTATCATCCCTCAGCTTTTCTCTTCTCTTCTCCTCAACCCCACTCCACTCCTCTTCCCTCCTTTCATCTCTCCACTTCCCTCTCTTTGCTTCTTTTTCTTTTCCTTGTTGTATGTTTATTTATTTGTTTATGTTTATTTAGATTTGTATGCCGCCCCTCTCCGCATAAATTTCCATTTCCCTACAAAGTACAGTGTATTTTCCAGGTACTGTCTCTTTCAAATGTGACTATACATTTCCTTAGAATTACATTAGAAAAAAACAGACTTAATATAATATCTTTTTACATACATAACATTGTACATCATAATTATTTCCATGATTATACCATTACAGCCTATTACAGTCTATAGTAACATTTATCGCTTTGTGCATTTTGATTTAAAATTGATTTAAAATTGCATACGGTCCAATAGTACTATTGCTTGTCATCATGGGAAGACACCTGAATATACCAAGACCTTCATACCTGTACCTGTGAAAATCTATGAAAACACACACACACACACACAAACACACATATAATAAGAAGGTTAACAAACTACAAAGGTGGATGTTTCTTTCTGTCCATCTTAAACATGCTGTGATTTTTATTCATTTTTTGAATGTGGGTGAGAGAATATAATTTTTCCTTCCAAGTGGAGATATTTGACTTGTAATTTGGGTAATAGGTACGTCCAGGATCATTTTACTGCACATAGAACAGAACAGAACAAAACAGAATATATATTTTTAATTTGCATATTTTTTCTTATTCTTATTTTTTATTAACTTGTATGCAAATTAAAAAAGGAGAGGTATAATTATATGTATATTTTATTTAAAAATAAATACTAATACTAATAACAAAAGATTTAAGTGCCAAAGCCCACTGCAACAACGTAGCCAAGAAGGCTTCAAGAGTTGTAAACCTAATCCTACGTAGCTTCTGCTCTGGCAATCTCACACTACTTACCAGAGCTTACCAAACTTTTGCCAGACCCATCCTCGAATACAGCTCATCTGTTTGGAACCCATATCGCATCTCAGACATTAACACTCTTGAAAATGTCCAAAGATACTTCACCAGAAGAGCCCTTCACTCCTCCACTCGAAACAGAATACCCTACGAGACTAAACTTTCAATCCTGGGCCTAGAAAGCTTAGAACTAAAACGCCTTAAACATGATCTAAGTATTGCCCACAAGATCATATGCTGCAACGTCCTGCCTGTCGGCGACTACTTCAGCTTCAACCACAACAACACAAGAGCACACAACAGATTTAAACTTAATATTAACTGCTCCAAACTTGACTGTAAAAAATATGACTTCAGTAACCGAGTTGTCGAAGCGTGGAACTCATTACCGGACTCCATAGTGTCACCCCCAAACCCCCAATACTTTACCCTTAGATTATCTACGGTTGACCTATCCAGATTCCTAAAAGGTCAGAAAGGGGCGAGTACAAGTGCACTAGAGTGCCTTCCGTCCCCTGTCCTATTGCTCTCCTATATCTCCTATTCCTTTCTTCTATTCCTATATCTCTTCTTCTATTCTTTCACTGATATGTTCTATTACTATATCTTCTTTTCTATTCTTTCATAGATATATTTTACTATGAGTATCTCCTCTATAACCTTCATCATGTATTTTACTATGTGTATATAGATATATACCCACTAAAACTCTCATTGTGTATTGGACAAAATAAATAATTAAATAAATAAATGAATAAAATAGATAACAACAACAACAACAGTGGCGCGAGTGCTCAGCAGTTAAAACACTGGACTGGTTGGTTGGAAAGCTGATATCCAAGTTCGAGACCCAATCAGGGTGCAATGGAGTGAGCCTCTATCTTCACCTACCTCTTGCCCACCTAGCAGTTCGAAAGCATGTAAATGCGAGGAGATAAATAGGTACCACTTTGGTGGGGATGAAACAGCATTCAGCAATGTCGTGCTAGCCTTGTGACTGCAGAAGCATCTTCAGACAGCACTGGTTCACAGCCTTGAAACAAAGATAAGCATTGCCCCCTGTAGTTGGCAATGATTAGTGGAGTAAAATCCACAGGAACTCTTTTTCTTCCTAATAATATTAGGCTATGTGCTCTGCAGAAAACAGGATTTTACCACTGGATATGAAATATATTAAAGGGTTAAATAAGGTTCAGGAGGGAAGCGTTTTTAATAGAAAAGTGAACACAACAACGTGAGAAAATATTATTTTACTGAAAGAGTAGTAGATCCTTGGAACAAACTTCCAGCAGACGTGGTTGGAAAATCCACAGTAACTGAATTTAAACATGCCTGGGATAAACATATATCCATCCTAAGATAAAATACAGGAAATAGTATAAGGGCAGACTAGATGGACCATAAGGTCTTTTTCTGCCATCAATCTTCTATGTTTCTAGGTTTGCTGGAGCCCCCTCAAACAGACCCCCAAAGCCTTTTGCAAATATTTTTTGGAGGAAGGTGAGAGGTTAGGTGGAAAAAAAACCCAGCACAATTGATCATTTTTAGTGAAGTTAAAGGGTTTGGAGCAAGCATCATGTATTTTACTATATGTGTATATAGATATACAGTGATCCCCCGCTCGTTGCGAGGGTTCCGTTCCAGGAGCCCCCGCAACGAGCGGGTTTTCGCGAAGTAGCGATGCGGAAGTAAAAACACCGTCTGCGCATGTGCAGACGGTGTTTTTACTCCCACAGCGCTAGCGAGGAGCCGAAGATTGAGGACTCAGCTCGGAAGCTGCACGGGTGTTTTAAAAGGTCTCCGCCGGCATGGGGGGCTTCTTAGCACCCCCCCAAACCCGAGTTGGGGGTTCGGGAGGTGGTAGGAAGCCCCCCATGCTGGCGGAGACCTTTTAAAACACCCGTGCAGCTTCCGAGCTGAGTCCTCAAGCCAAGCGCAGAAGTTAGCCTTGAATCCCTTTGAATCCCGCCGCTTCTGCTGGATACGGGCGATGGGGGGGCGAGCTGCCACAGCCCCTGGCTTCCGCGTTGCTCGTCCCACCCACCGCCCGTATCCAGCAGAAGCTGCTGGATTCAAAGTGCTGCTGGGAGCCGCAGGCGAAAGGAGCTCGGGCATCGGAGCGCGGCGCCAGGCATTGTTCTCCGGACCCCGCCCGCTCAGCCCCGCGGCGGCCCTTTCCCTCTCCAGGCTGCGGGCGGGGTCCGGAGAACAATGCCCGAGCTCCTTTCGCCTGCGGCTCCCAGCCCACCGCCTGTCTCCTGCTGCCCGGTTTAGCCAGGACACGAGCGGCGAAATGACTTGGAGGAATGTGAAGATGAAACCGGCCGGTTTCAGCTTCACATTCCTCCAAGTCATTTCGCCGCTCGTGTCCTGGCTAAACCGGGCAGCAGGAGACAGGCTTTGAGTTTTGGCTGCGGGGGGAGAAGTAGGACTTTCCTAACTCCCTCGCCCCGCAGCCAAAACTCAAAGCCTGTCTCCAACGCGCGCTACGATTTTCCGGGCGAGCCAGGCTCAGCGGATCAAGGCAGCCGCTTGGGCCGAGAGGAGCCGGCCTTGATCCGCTGAGCCTGGCTGGCCCGGAAGATCGTAGCGCGCGTTGGCGGATCAAGGCCGGCTCCTCTCGGCCCAAGCGGCTGCCTTCCGTCACTGAGCCTGGGGTCCCGCGCCCCGGATCGGGCGGCTGCTGCTTTGCAAAGAGGCGCTTTTTTCCCTCCCAGCCCCGCGTGCAGATCCCGCGCGGCTTTTGTGTGTGTGTGTTTGTGATCTTTCCACGCGCTTTTGCGAGTTGTGCAAATTGGCGCTTTCGCTTCTTCCCCGCGCTCGGCTTCCTCCTTTTTTATTCCTTTGTTTGCCGGCGGCTCCAGGGCGCCCGCCGGGCCCGGCTTGCTTTGACCTCTCCCGGGCGGCCTCGGCATCCTTGGCGGCGAGCGGGGATCTTCCCCCCGCGAACGCAGGCAGGTGGTTGCGCGTGGCGCCCCGGGCTTTTTTAGGGGGGGTGTTTTTTATCCCCGTCTGCACCGGCTTTGCCAGGCTGCGATCGGGGGCTTGGAAGGGGAAGAGAAGCGTTGACAGACGCGGCGAACTTCCAGGGCTGGGGGTTTTTTATTTGCGCCCCGAGGGAGGAAGAGCCCCCAAAGTGACCCGCAGGAGCCGGGCGAAGCGGGCAGGCGGCGATCGCAAGACGCCGGCTTGGCTGCCGGGCTTTTCCGCCGGCACCTGAAGTGGAGCCCCCTTGGCCAAGCGCTCTGGGCGGCCGTCGCATCGGGCAGCCCGGGAGACCCCCGTCCGGCGCGCTACGATCTGGTCCCGCCCGATCCTCCTCCCTGAGGCAGCTCGCCCTCCCATGGCCGCTTCCTCCACCCTCTATTGCAAGTCCTCGCCACCGCAGCCAACGCGCGCTGCGATCTTCAAGCTGCCTTCCGTGACTGAGCCTGGCTGGCCCGGAAGATCGTAGCGCGCGTTGGCTGCAGCGGCGAGCGAAGCCAAGCCGGCAGCAATGTCGCCGCCGGTGCAGCCAACGCGCGCTACGATCTTCCGGGCCAGCCAGGCTCAGTCACGGAAGGCAGCTGCTTGGCCCGGGATGCTGGGCCGAAAGGAGCCGGGCTTGAAGATCGCAGCGCGCGTTGGCTGCGGTGGCGAGGGCTTGCAATAGAGGGTGGAGGAAGCGGCCATGGGAGGGCGAGCTGCCTCAGGGAGGAGGATCGGGCGGGACCAGGTGGGGGCTGGAATTTCTCCGCCAGGGCGAAGGGCGGGCGAGCGGGTGCTGGGGAGGGCTTCTCGCCCTCCCGACAGCAAGAGGGGGGAGCGAACGGCGTGGGCAGGCGAAGGGCGGGCGAGCGGCAGCGAGGAGTTTGCGTGGGCGGTGGGGAAACTCCTCGCTGACGCCAGCAAGAGGGGGAAGACCCAGGGAAGCCGCTGCCATCTACGCATGCGTGCAGGGCACGCATGCGTAGATGGTATTTTTGACTTCCGGGTTGAAAAATAGCGAAGTACCCTGTTCGCAATGGTTGGGGACGCAATAAACGGGGGATCACTGTATACCCACTAAAACCCTCATTGTGTATTGGACAAAATAAATAAATAAATATTTATCATGACAGCCTTTCCTTTCTTTGTGAACTTGGTTCTCCATCTCACACAAGTGCCTCAATGTGTGCAGCTGGTTTTTCAACCCTGCCAAGATGTGTTGCAGAAAATGAAAATATTTGCCAGCCTTGCTTTTACAACAGCAATAACGACAATAGCAATCCGTTTATTCTTTTGTGCCCTCTGGGCCTCTGAGCAACAGTCCTTCACTGCCCACGACACAGGAGTCTGGCATGCAGCCGGGCTCTGCAGGCTGACAGCCAAAGCGTTTTGTTCAGACTAGTGCTGGCAACACATTCATGGGAGGAAAAAAAAAAGAAAGTTTCCCTTCATCTCAGAGGCCAGATGCAGATGACAAGGAAACAAGGTCCTATTCTGCTTCACCTGTTGCCCCATTAGTTCCCAAATACTGGCCTGGATGCTCATCCTGATTAAATCTGATTGACAAATTAACCCAGTACTTTACTCAAAGGATGTTGGGAACTAGCCAACTCCTGTGAGAGCTACTCAGTTCCATCACAGGTGATGTAGTTGAAGCCTAGACCCACTCAGGTGTGTTAGGGAGACTAACGTTTCCTGTGAGTCTTTTCTGCATCCTTCTCATTTACAGAGTTTGCTTTTTCGATGGCTTGAAGCACTACAAGTAAGAACAGTTCCCCATGGTTGAAGTAAAATATTATTCACCTAGCCTTGAGCCAGCATCTAGAATGACATTTACTAACCTTTTTGATAATCCTTATCGTGTCAAAATAACAATGCCATCTAATGGCAACCTCAATTTCTATGTGCAAGGCAAGCTAAGGAAAGAGGCTGATGGATTCCTACCAATATCGCAGCCTGCATTGGTTGCCGATCAGTTTCCGGTCACAATTCAAAGTGTTGGTTATGACCTATAAAGCCCTTCATGGCACCGGACCAGATTACCTCAGGGACCGCCTTCTGCTGCGCGAATCCCAGCGACCAGTTAGGTCCCACAGAGTGGATCTTCTCCGGGTCCCGTCAACTAAGCAATGTCGCCTGGCAGGACCCAGGGGAAGAGCCTTCTCTGTGGCGGCCCTGGCCCTCTGGACCCAACTCCCCCGAGAGATTAGAATTGCCCCCACCCTACTTGCCTTTCGTAAGAAACTTAAAACCCACCTATGCTGCCAGGCATGGGGGAATTGAGATCCTCTTTCCCCCTAGGCCTTTACAGTTCTATGCATGGTATGTATGAACGTATGTTTGGTTTTTATATTAATGGGTTTTTAATCATTTCTAATATCAGATTACTATTGTACACTGTTTTATTGTTGCTGTTAGCTGCCCCGAGTCTCCGGAGAGGGGCGGCATACAAATCCAATAAATAAAAAAAAATAAAATAAAAAAATAAAACAAACAAACAAACAAACAATTCCTCTCTGACCAGGTATTATTAATTAATTAATTAATTATTTGGACTTTTATGCCGCTCCTCTCCGAGATTGAGAAAACATCCACTAATCTTCTTGGGTATTTTTGCCATAGAATTGAGCTCTGGGTAGAGACAAGATAGTTTCGTCAACCTGAGCCATCTGTCAAAACTTAATTGACAGGGGAAGTGGAAGTAGTGCTGCTTCACTGGGAAGCCATGTGGAGAAGGTTGATGGACAATATTTATCTGTCAGATCTCTTAAGATTTGAGGGGGGAAACCTATCTGCACCTTCTTAGAAACATAGAAACATAGAAGACTGACGGCAGAAAAAGACCTCATGGTCCATCTAGTCTGCCCTTATACTATTTTCTGTATTTTATCTTAGGATGGATATATGTTTATCCCAGGCATGTTTAAATTCAGTTACTGTGGATTTACCAACCACGTCTGCTGGAAGTTTGTTCCAAGGATCTACTACTCTTTCAGTAAAATAATATTTTCTCATGTTGCTTCTGAACTTTCCCCCAACTAACCTCAGATTGTGCCCCCTTGTTCTTGTGTTCACTTTCCTATTAAAAACATTTCCCTCCTGAACCTTAACCTTAACCCTTTAACATATTTAAATGTTTCAATCATGTCCCCCCTTTTCCTCCTGTCCTCCAGACTATGCAGATTGAGTTCATGAAGTCTTTCCTGATACGTTTTATGCTTCCACCATTCTTGTAGCCCGTCTTTGGACCCGTTCAATTTTGTCAATATCTTTTTGTAGGTGAGGTCTCCAGAACTGAACACAGTATTCCAAATGGGGTCTCACCAGCGCTCTATGCAGCGGGATCATAATCTCCCTCTTCTTGCTTGTTATACCTCTAACTATGCAGCCAAGCATCCTACTTGCTTTCCCTACCGCCTGACTGCACTGTTCACCCATTTTGAGACTGTCAGAAATCACTACCCCTTCTCTTTTTTTTTTGCAAGGATGTAGCCTTAATGTATGTCTTTCCGAACTTTCAGGACTAGACGTATGATAGGAAAAAAATGGGGTCAAGTTGGCAATGCTTGTCACCCAGGCCCCAAATAAGTGGTTAGGCCTCCTTCAAATCCCTCGATATCAACACCACCTCCTGGGAAACCCTGGCACAAGATAGACCAACATGGCGCATGGTTGCCAGACAACTGAGGCCAGAAGAACATTCATAGCAGAAGAGAAGTGAGCACTCCGCAAAGCCAGAGCTGCAAATGCTGTGACAATGGTGTCCACACATGTCTGCCCAACATGTGGCAGAACATTTCATGCCCATATAGGCATTATGAGCCAACTGAGGATATATCATATACAGCCCACAATGCAGTATATGTCAAGGTCCTCTTCGAATACGATGGTCGAACATCATCATCAAGTTGTTAGTACCACAGATTTTCCTTATCACATCTTTTTCACCTACACAGTACATTATTTCTTTGGAAAGAGCATTAGACCTGTGTTTAGTGAGAACATATTTAAAAGTAACCCAGCTAGCATCTGACAGCAGAGGAACGATTGCTTAGTGTTATGGGAGAACCTCTTTAGAAAATTTTATTATTTTATTTTGTTTTGTTTTGTTTTGTTTTGTTTCGTTTCGTTTCGTTTCGTTTCGTTTCGTTTCGTTTCGTTTCATTTCATTTCATTTCATTTCATTTCATTTCATTTCATTTCATTTTATTTTATTTTATTTTATTTTATTTTATTTTATTTTATTTTATTTTATTTTATTTTATTTTATGCCACCCTTCTCCTTAGACTCAGGGCGGCTTACAGCATGTTAGCAAAAGCACTTTTGAACAGAGCCAGCATATTGCCCCAACAATTTGGGTGCTCATTTTACCCACCTCGGAAGGATGGAAGGCTGAGTCAACCTTGAGCAGGTGATGAGATTGGAACCGCTGATCTACAGATCTACAGTCAGCTTCAGTGGCCTGCAGTACTTCACTCTACCTGCTGTGCCACCCTGGTTCTGCTCGTACCTGCCTCCCCTTTGTGCCTCTCAACTGCTTTTCATTACATTATAAACAAGGATTTAACATTCTTTCTCAAAAACTCTAAATTTATTATCAAGAATGGCTTGTAAAACACATGATGGGTATGGTTGTGAGTTGTGCCTTGAAGCAGCAGATCAAGAGGGGCCAACCAGAGTGAAGGATCTAAACATATGAATAATTGCCAACCTTGATGATGAAAGATGTCAATTTATTTCCAAGCTGTAAATTGCCATGTTTTGTGGTCTGCATCAAGAAGAAAATGCTACTGGAACAACAGAATAGTCAAGGGGGACTTTCAATTCCCTCAGAGAGAATTGGGGATAAAATAAAGGCATCATAAGTTGATAGAAGAAAATAGAGAGTGCCCAGACTTTCTGGTTATCTTTGGTACAAATAGGGAAATGCCTTAAAAGATGGTGGACTGAAATGTTTCAAGCCAACCACTTTGACAAAGCAAAAGGTTGAGGTTGGAGTGCTTTTATCTTGTACTGTGTTAAGAGGAGTTGGAAGTCAATGCCCCCTTTTCTTTCTTTCTTTCTTTCTTTCATTCTTTCTTTCTTTCTTTCTTTCTTTCTTTCTCTCTTTCCCTTTGTATCTCACACCCCTTTCCCCCCCCCAATCTATTTCCCTCTCTTCATTTCCTATTCTTTTTTCTTTTCTGTTTTATATTTTATATAATAAAAATAGAAATGGTAAATACTGATAAAGTTATTAGAAGTCCAAATGGCACCACAATGATAATAATTTTGTTTTGTTTTGCTTCAGGGATACACAGAATTATTTGAAAGGGATGCCTATCCTTATATGGACCCCAAGTTTAAAGAAAAGAGAAGAGGAAGAGGGTGGGTGGGTCTTCAGTTGACAAGGAACAAAGGGGGAAGTCAGCTTGTCCTTTCAGAAGAGAGGTTAGGGGAACTGGAGGGCTGCCAAGCTGAAAGAGATGAGTTTGTTAATGTATGGATTGAAAAAGCTAATCTCTGTTTCTTAAACTTTTCAAGAAAAGAAACGCCACACAATGTTCCTTTTATGAGAATCATCTATGATTGTTTCTTTAAAAATGTAAAAGGAATATTGAAACAAAGCATGTTTTAATAATATTCTATTAAAACATAAAATCTAAACATTAATGGGATGCAAATGTTTTCATATGATGCCATATTTCATCACAGTCTAAGTGAAATTGGTTAAAGAAAGCCTCAGAATGGGCATCACATTTAATAACCCTTTTCAATATTTGGCTTGGTTCTCCTGAGTGCTGACAATCCAAGACATGTTGAAGGAAAAGCTGGTACAACCTCCCAATACCTGTTCATTTAAAAGCTCCGTTTCTTTGAACTTTCATCCAAAAGTCATCTAGTGATGAACAATTTCTATATATTGCTTCTGAATGACATCTGAGGAGATACCTATCAACATCGCCTCTTAATTCATAAAATGGTTACTCCTTTGAGTGGTAAAACCAGATGGATCCAAACCCAACAAGCTCTTGGATCCTAGGATCAGTAAATAGAATATTTTGTCCAAGTTGTTCTAAGGAGACTGGAGTTCCAAAGGACTTGGTTTAAGAAACATTGCATTAGGGAATTGCCCCCTACAATTTTTTAAAGATTGTTTGTTTCCCAACACAAAATTGCCCATGTCACTCCAACACTCCGCAGTCTGCATTGGTTACCGATCGGTTTCCGGTCACAATTCAAAGTGTTGGTTATGATCTATAAAGCCCTTCATGGCATCGGACCAGAATATCTCCGGGACTGTCTTCTGCCGCACGAATACCAGCGACCAGTTAGGTCCCACAGAGTTGGCCTTCTCCGGGTCCCGTCGACTAAACAATGTCGTTTGGTGGGGCCCAGGGGAAGAGCCTTCTCTGTGGTGGAACTGACCCTCTGGAACAAACTCCCCCCAGATATTCAGAGTTGCCCCCACCCTCCTTGCCTTTCGTAAGCTCCTCAAAACCCACCTCTGTCGTCAGGCATGGGGGAATTGAGATATTCCCTTCCCCCTAGGCTTATAAAATTTATGCATGGTATATCTGTATGCATGATTGGTTTTTCTTAAATTGGGGTTTTTAAAATTACTTTTAATATTAGATTTGTTTATATTGTCTTTTTTACTGTTGTTAGCCACCCTGAGTCTGCGGAGAGGGGCGGCACACAAATAAACAAATAAATAAATAAATAAATAAATAAATAAATAAATAAATAAATAAATAAATAAATAAATAAATAAATAAATAAATAAATAAATAAATAAATAAATAAATAAATAAATAAATAAATAAATAAATAAATAAATAAATAAATAAATAAATAAGCAAACAAACAAGCAAGCAAACAAACAAACAAACAAACAAACAAACAACAAATAAATAAACAAACAAACAAACAAACAAACAAACAAACAATGTGTGCTAGTCATTTCCGGCTCTAAGGGTAGTGCTCATCTCCTTTTTCAGCAAAGGAGCCAGTGCTACCTGAAGACATATCCTTAGTCATGGGGCCAGCTCGACTCAATACCAAAGGTGCGCAGAGTGCTGCTATCTTCCCATCAAAGTGTTCCCTGTTTTCCTACTTGCATTTTAAAACTGCTTTTTAATTGCTAGGTTGGAAGAAATTGGGACATGTGATGGGCGCTCACTCCATTATGCGGTGCTAGGGGTTCAAACTGCTGAACCGCTGATATTCTGATCAACAAGCTCAGCATCTTAAACACTGAGCCGTTGCGTCCCCTAAACCACTGTTTTTCAACCAGTGTGCCAGGGCACACTAATGTGCCGTGAGACATGGTCTGGTGTGCCGTGGGGATATGGCCTACCAAAGGCCATTTATCCGGCCTGCCACCAGCCGCCTCCATCCGAACATAAACTTTCCCCTCACAATCCCTCCAGATGTCAGCAACAGGAAGAGTGGAGGCACAGGGAACACTCACTGACCAATCACCTTCTAGGATTCATCCCGACTGCTACCGATGAGCCAATAGCAGGCCGCCTCTCATCCACACCCAGGAAAGTCCCCGCTCGGCTGTCATTGTGTGGCCGCGGCAAGTAGTTGAAACTGCTACTCCTCACCATGGTCCCGATTTCTAATCCTAGGTAGCTATTCAGAAGAGCTGTGTAACTAAAGCAGGGTTTTTTTTTTCTGTTGCTTTCCAAATGAGGACACACCAAAATTTAAAGATGCCCTCATGAACAATAATTGTAAAATCAAAACAGAGATACATTCTTTTGATTGGATCTGGCAAATAATAATCACAACTTGATTATTTGTCTCTTTCAGAGGGGAAGAAAAATCATTAGAATTTGGAAGAAAAATGTTAGTATAGTGGCAACTAAAATGTTAGATGCTGCACAGCCAGTCATATCATTGGTGTATCCATCTAGCTCTGTAACAAGAGAAAATAATATGGAACTTCTGTGCACCAATGTGATTCCCAGCCTGCCTTGTTCTCATTGAGCACCCTGACCTACCTTATTTTTTTAGAAAAAGACTCACTCTACTATATATATAAATAAAACAAGTAGCTATCTTTCTGAAAGAGCAAATAATCATATTTATTCACTGGGATGTCTTTACAAATGCCTTTTATTTATTTATTACTTATTTATTTATTGGATTTGTATGCCGCCCCTCTCCGTAGAATCGGGGCGGCTAACAACAACAATAAAAACAGCATGTAAATCCAATACTACAACAACTAAAAAACCCTTATTTTAATACCAATCATACCTACAAACAAACATACCATGCATAAATTGTAAAGGCCTAGGGGGAAAGAGTATCTCAGTTCCCCCATGCCTGACGGCAGAGGTGGGTTTTGAGGAGCTTACGAAAGGCGAGGAGGGTGGGGGCAATTCTAATCTCCAGGGGGAGTTGGTTCCATGTTTATTTGACAGGACCCAGAGAAGGCTCACTCTGTGGGACCTAACTGGTCGCTGGGATTTGTGCAGCAGAAGGCGGTCCCTGAGATAATCTGGTCTGGTGCCATGGAGGGCTTTATAGGTCATAACCAACATTTGAATTGTGACCGGAAACTGATCGGCAACCAATGCAGACTGCGGAGTGTTGGTGTTATATGGGCATTTTTGGGAAAGCCCATGATTGCTCTTTGAAACCTTACTGGATGGATGGAGATTATCCTGTGAGTGTAAATCACTTTCTGATCAATCGGTATTTTCTGATAGACCATAACTATCACTGCAGTCATTGTTGACAAGTATAAGTTCTGTTGGCAACCTTTTTTTAAATGAGTGTGCCCAGAAGATGATCTTAGAAAGCCTATCACAGCCCATTTCTCACTGCTGGCCTTTCTTCAAATTTTAAACACAAATCTCCCCTTGAGATGACTAAAATGAAATCTTTCACATACAAGACATGAGATCTACTACTGTGATACCACCCTTCTCAAGTCATTAAAGATTGACTGACTGACATGTCCATCAGCTGCAGGTTATTCCATTTGACTCATCTGGGGAATTATAAGAACCAGTTATCCTAATCATTAAGACAACCCACCGCAATGATAAAGGATAAATGAACAGTTTTTATGCAGCTTTCCGACATTTGGAAACAAGAAAATGGATGTGCAATGCCATGTACTCACCACATTTCAAAAGCCTTGTTCAAAATTAAAGTGTGTATCAAAACGTGGCTCATGTTGTGCCAGATGTCAAAATATTTAAAAATAGTTGGGGAACTTGGTTCATTTAATTTGACACAGTATAATTAATGCAACCCAGTTTCCTTTTTAACTTGATGTTTCCTTTAGAGGAAAAAAAAGTTAGAATTATAGTATTTAAGCAGTGCAAATTAAGAACTAAAATTACCTCCCACTTTCCTGAGAGCAGGCATACATGCTTTGAACCAAGCATATCTGCTTAGTCCATCTATTGATATCCTCAAATATATAAAGAAGAACACTCAGGCGAAATTTGTTTATCAAATTTATTTAGCCACTTGTCTCAGCAAAAATGACTCTTGGAGGTATAGAACAATCAGATAAAAACATATACTGTATAAGACGCACCAGAGTATAAGAAGCACTTTAGTTTTGGGGCAGGAAAATATGCCTACCAGGTATTCATCTGGCCAGTGTCGTTAGTCTGGTCAGCTTCAGTACATTATTTTATTCCCAAGTTAGGGCTTTACAAAAACTTATTCGGAGAGAGTAACAATGAAAACACTTGCAAGCGAGTAAGAACTGGGAAGCTTGTTAGCATCTGGTAAGGGCTGGAAAGAAACATTCAGAGCAAGTAGAGCAGAGGTAGGTAAAGTTCTATGACTTGTGGACTTCAACTCCCAGAATTCCTGAGACAATCGTGCTAACTCAGGAATTCTGGGAATTGAAGTCCACATGTCATAGAAGAGCCAACTTTGCCTACCTCTGAAGTAGAGCAATGAAAAAAAGTCTTTGCAGTCTTAGGGCTTGGAAAACATTCTTTGCAGAGAGTAACATTGAAAGAGCTTGCAAGGGAAGAGGTTGGAAGATAGTTAGCACTTAGATAGGGCTGAAAAAAAGCTTTGGGAAAAAAAAGCTACATTCATAGTATAAGACACACCCAAATTTTCAGCCTCTTTTAGGGAGGAAAAAGGTGCATCTTATACTCCCCAAAATACGGTATGTGTATGTGTGTGTGTATCGCAAAATATATTACAAATTATAAGTAGTTAAAATATATTACAAATTTCTTATATAATAATAATAATAATAATAATAGTAATAATAGTAGTAGTAGTAGTAATAATAATAATAATAATAATAATAATAATAATAATAATAATAATAATAATCCACTGGAACTTGTGCTGGAACTACCATTTACCAGTGGCAAAGAACTGGTGGGATCATAAGTCTGAAAAAGTGGTCAAAAATGAGCAAGCAAAACTACTGTGGGACTTCCGACTTCAGACTGACCGAATTCTGAAGCATAACACACCAGACATCCTGATTGTGGAGAAAAAGAAAGTATGGATCATGAACATTGCAATCCCAGGGGACAGCAGAATTGAGGAGAAGCAGCTAAAGAAATTAGTGAAATACGAAGATCTAAAAATCGAGCTGCAACAACTTTGGCATAAGCCAGTGAAAGTGATCCCAGTGGTACTTGGCACGCTGGGCGCTGTGCCAAAGGATCTCAGCGGACATTTGAAAACCATCAGAATTGACAAAATCTCCATCTGGCAATTGCAAAAGGCCGCTTTACTGGGATTGTCAAACATAGTTCACCACTACATCACGCAGTCCTAGGTGCTTGGGGAGCGCCCGACTGGTGATGAAATACAAAATCCAGCATAGTGATCTCGTTTGCTGTGTTGTATTGACATAATAATAATAATAATAATAATAATAATAATAATAATAATAATAATACAAATTAAAATATACAAACAAAGGCATGGAAAGGTGAATACATCAATAATGGAGCCATTCTGATGTGTTATTGGTTCCTTTGGATAAAATAGGTTGTGAGAAATGAGTCACCAATAGGAGTAAGCAGGGGTGGGCTACTGCCCGGATGGGGAGGGAATGTAGTGGGGTAGCGAAAATGGAGCTCCACCCCAGAGCGCCCAATTTGCACTGAAAGATGTTGAAATAAAATGCAGAGCGTCCTGCATAAGCCACGCCCACAGTGTGGTAGTCAAACCTTTGGTAGCCCTTCACTGGGAGTAAGTAAGAATTTTGTGCAGCTATATGCAGAGAGTTAAAGAACAGGGTGTGGCTGTGAAACTGCCCAATCCTTGAATTTGAAACCACTATCTTCATCATCCTCATTCTTACAGTGTCATGTTCAGATTATCCCCAATTACCTCTAGAATACAGTAGTGTATGGAAGAACCTTTGTTGCTGATACCAAGAAAGGGAAGATAAATGCTAAGTTCAAGCACTCCTTGTGACTCAGCTCACTTTATAAATGTGATGTGTCATTTGTTTTTTTGTTTGCTTTTAATTTTAATTATGACTGAATAGTACGTCGAAGGAAGGACCCTGGAAAGAGCAGGGAGATGATGGAAAGAGGCCTGCCATCAGACCTGCTGTTCCTGCCACACCTACATGAGTGGCATTTGTTTTTCTTGCCAGTTGAGGATGTCAGGTGAGGGTGGAGAGCAAAGGAGGAGGCCTTGACCAATTGCTTTGCCCATCAGTCACTGAACAAATGGATTCATGGCAACATCATTCAGCAGTGAACCAGAAAAGGCACCAGAGGTAGCAAAGAGTAGCAAAGAGGGAATGGATTTCACGCTGGTATAAGTTCCTACTGAATCAAGGGCAGATAGTTAGCAATCCCCTGTAACTGGGGAGAAAGGATGATTACAGTTGCTGCTGTTACACGGTTGTGAGTCACAAGGCTTTGCCAACCTATTACAAACATCAAGAGATCTTTTGTTCGTTCCGCTTAAAAACAACAAGGGATGCTTCAAGAAACCCACTTTAAAGATTTATGCTTTCTTATTGGAAAAGTGCTGCAATAGGCCACAATTGGCATACTGCATCCAGTTTTGGTCACCACGATGTAAAAATGATGTCAAATCTCTAGTAAAAAATGCTGTCAGATTTCCAAAGAGCATCCGAGAAATAAATCAGAGTCCAAGCATTCTGGCTTCGAGGTTTTGGCCTGCCAAGTGCAGTGAAGAGCAATAAAGATGATTAGGGGATTAGAGGCTAAAACATATGAAGAATGGTTGCTGGAACTGCGTATGTCTAGTTCAGGGGTATTCAAACTTTTTAAATAGGGGGCTAATTCACAATCCCTCACACTGTCTAGGTGACCATGGCTAGGTGACCATGCGACTGAGTGGCAGGCCCAATTTAGCAGTCCATTTTGCCCTTGTCCTTCCTAAACTGTACCTGCTGAACCCAAGCACATCTATTTATTTAATAAGCCCCCCCCCTCCAAGGGAAAAAGAGCACAGGCTTTCTTGCCACTTGCCTAATTTCAGCACAACAGCAGCTTCAGGCTTCTTATGGTTATGTGGGTTATAAAGCCCTACATGGCATAGGACCAGATTATCTCCAAAACTGCCTTCTGCCACACGAATCCCAGTGTCTGGTGAGGTCCCACAGAGTTTGTTTCCTCAGGGTCCCATCAACCAAACAACGACGGCTGGCAGGACCTAGGGGAAGAGCCTTCTCTGTGGGGGCCCCGGTGCTCTGGAATCAGCTCGCCCTGGAGATTTGCACTGCCCTCACCCTCCTTGCCTTCTGAAATAATTTAAAAACTCAACTTTGTCGCCAGGCCTGGGGTCATTAGATCTTTTCCCCTGACCAACAAGTGTTTATAGTGTGATTTATTGAGTGAATGTTAAGGAATTTTTTAAAGTTAGAATTTGTTAAGATTTTTAATTATATTAATTGGATCAATTGTATTATTATGTTTTTTAGATTAGATTAGATTAGATTTATTGGATTTATATGCTGCCCCTCTCTGAAACCTCGGGGCGGCTCACAACAAGATAAAAACAATACATAATAACAAATCCAATACCCACCAATCCAATTACAATTTTAAGCTAAAAATTCATAAAAAAACAACCCCAGAATATTAAGAAACACGCATACAATCAATCTATCTATTTATGCTTTCTTATATATGCTGTGAGCTGCTCCGAGTCCTCAGAGAAGGGCGGTATACAAATCCAATTAAACTAAACTAAAGTAATCTAAAGTAGGCCATTAAAAAAGGAATAAAAGAAACAGGATTTCCTTCAAAATAACTCCTGATAATATATTTCAGAGTACCACACAATAAACCAGACTGAGAACTGCACAAATTAAGACCACAACAGAAACCTCCAAGATTTTGGGAAAGAGGATCACTCTAAAATCCATTAGCATTGCATTTCTCTGAATGCACCATATAGCCTTAATCTTATGTATTGTAAATTGATTTTTGATGCATTTAAGTTATGGAATTATCTTTTGTTACTACTTCCAGCAATATTAATCTGCATTTCTTACTTTATTTAAAACAAACAGATTTCAAATTACATAAACCCCATTGAGATTGTCTGCAGCTAAACACAACCGCCACTAATTTGCTCTCTCTCTCACCCCCACCCCATCTGCTTTAAAGACTAGATATTATATGTGAAGTAAATGTTACAGGCAATACCTTAATGCTGATTAATTCTAAAAGAGGCCAAATCAGGAGGACTGATCATAAAGGACAGATCCACTGTTGTGGTTGGATCTGGGCCAGCTCTTGCCCCAGGGAATGGGGAGGTGGATGCAGGGGAAAATTCAACATGTCACAGGCCTGTGTTATTGCCGACAGAATCAGTTCAGAGTTTAGTTTCCTCGGACAAAGAAGAAGGTGGGAGTGACTCGGCAGAGGAAGGCTTGGCACACAGCCCAGGCAGTCAATCTCCCTTATCTTCCCTTGATTCAGATTCATTCATTTATTTATTGGATTTATATGCCATTCCTCTCCAAGGACTTGGGGTGGCTTTCAACATATAGAGAAACAAACTATACAGCACAGATATCTAAAATCCAATTAATTTAGCTAATTAAATTTAAAAACCCTAATAGCATTTAAAAATCACTCATTCCCATTCAACAACGGAAGGTGAAGAGGGTGGGGGCAGTACAAATCTCTGGGGGAATCTGATTCCAGAGGGCCGGAGCCCGCATAGAGAAGGCTTCGCCTAGATCCCGCCAGGTGACATTGTCTAATTGATGGGATCCAGAGAAGGCTGACTCTGTGGGACGTAACCGGTCGCTAGGACTCACGCAACAGGGCACCTGAGGGCCGGATGAGGAACAACGGCTGGAAGCTGACCAAGGAGAGATTCAACGTGGAGATAAGGAGGAACTTCCTGCCGGTCAGAGCAATCGACCAGTGGAACAGCCTGCCAGCGGACGTTGTGAACTCTGGACATTTTAAAGAGAAAATTGAACTGCCACTTGGCTGGTGTGCTATAGGGTTCTTGCTTGGGCAGGGGGTTGAACTTGATGGCCTTCATGGTCCCTTTCAACTCTAACAATAAATAAATAAATAAACAGAAGGCGGTCTTGCAAGTAATCTGGTCCAATGCCATGTAGGGCTTTATAGGTCATAACCAACACTTTGAATTGTGTCCAGAAACCAATCGGCAGCCAATGTAGTCTGCAGAGTGCTGGAGAAATATGGGCATGCTTTGGAAGGCCCATAACCACTGCATTTTGAAGTACGATTTGAAGTTTCTGAACACTCTTCAAAGGTAGCCCCATGCAGTTAAAATATGTTTACTCATCTTTGTTAAAGGCAAGGTTATTCCTGCCATTCTGAGATGGGGCAGCAATAATGTAAACCTAAGAATATGTTGAATGCAAACATTCAATAAAAACATTTGCCAACACTTATATACACATCCATTCTCCCCAATTTGGTTTAGGTCTCTCATGGCCTAGAGAGGTTTACCAATCCTGATATAATGGATGTATTTGTGTCTACTTAATCTCATTTGTATGCTTCTTACATTTTGTCTATTGTATTTCCTTTAAACCATATTATTACCCCCAATAACCTTATTAAATCAGTGCCAAAGTGCATGTAATTTGTATGATAACTACATTTAATACAGTTTGTAGGATAACTATATTTTCGTTTAAGTAGAAGAAAGTTTAAAAGGATTACAGGTAAGTTATATTTTGAATTGCAGAGGCTGTGGCTAAAATTTATCCCCATCCCACCTGCTCTCTCTCTTTTGGCAAAGGCTCATTTTAAAAGCAGAAAAATTGGTGGTATGAGCTCTCGAGTACTTTCCATTATTTCAATAAATGATGGAAATGGAAGATTTTCTATGGGGAAAATTGGGTAAGAGAGTGTCTTTCCAGAGAAAGGGAAATTTGTCATGGTCTCACCTCCATGAAGAAGGATTTCCTACCAGGAAGAGTGCACTTTAGAAAATTGTATTATGCATACTGACCATTTAAACCTATTTAGTAAGTGTTCTTCATGTGAAAAACATGTCACTGTGGAGTTAATGGGGCTACATTGGGTGTTGATTTGTATGGATGTTTAAAACACTAAAGAGTGCCTAAGGATTATTCTCTGAACACCAAGCGTTAACATACCACATTGTTTTCTGGTTGAAAATTATCATAAAAAATACTTGAATATTAATTTATTCCAATAAGCTAAATTAAATGAAAATAGCACTCTTTTGCTGCATCAAACCAACTCAAATAGATACATTTTCTAGTCTTATAAAAAGTTGTCTCCAGGTTAAAAAAAAATAGATTGGAGTGATTTACTCATTGTATTTATAATCTTTCCTATACCGAGGGACAAGTTGAAGCATACGATTTCCACCGCAAGTGTCCATTCACAAATGGAGTGATGAATGTTGAAGGTTTAGGGGAAAATGTGGGAAGATTAAAATAAACATTCTGTACACCTAATTGTGTCTTCAAGAGTGCCCCTTTACTCTCTCTCAAAAGACAATGGTTACCATTCACTTCAAATAAGACAAGTGTACACCTGGAGGAAATGCTTTGGTGTTATCCAGCCATCAGTCATCACTTACAGAGATCCAGTAGAGCTGTATAATACACTCAGAAAGCCTTGCAGTACACATGGTTCTTTATGCCTTCTCTTTATAGTGACTGACAGTTTTCTAGCAGCAAGTGATCTAAGGGTTGATCATGTTTTCAACTGTTAAGACTGTCTACGAAAAACTTCCCCTTTCAGAGAAATTTTGATCTTTAAAGAGTCACGAAAGGCAGAGGGCTATAATGTGAATCACCAGTGTTCCTAAATCATGTGTAATAAATTCACACCAGGACTCTAAACTCGACTGCAGGAAATACAACTTTAGTAACCGAGTAGTTGATGCATGGAATTCACTACCAGACTCTGTAGTATCATCACCTAACCCCCAAAACTTTACCATTAGACTATCTACAGTTGACCTCTCCTGATTCCTAAGAGGTCACTAAGGGGTATGCATAAGTGTACCAGTGTGCCTTCCGTCCCCTGTCCTAATGTTTCTCTCTTACTAGTATCATGCATATAAGTAGGGATGGGTGAACCCAACGGTGTTTGGGTTCAGCAAGTTCAGATGAACTTTATGCAAAATTCGGCCGAACCCGAACCGAACTCAAACCTGAGATTCCGGGGGCAGAGCTTTGACATCACCGGCAAGTTGCTAAGGATGCCAAGGTGATTACTTCCTGGATTCCATGGAATCCAGGAAGTGATCATAAAAGGCTCTTCCCCTAGGACCCGCCAAGTGATATTGTCTAGTTGATGGGACTTGGAGAAGGCTGAATCTGTGGAACCTAACCGGAAGCTGGGTTTGCGGAGAGGGGCGGCATATAAATCCAATAAACCTAAACCGATTCAAGCGGCAGAAGGTGGTCCTGTAAATAATCTGGTCCCATGCCATGTAGGGCTTGATATGCCATCTTGATATGCCATCTTGTAATTTCCACCACTCTGCCTGTGGATTCCAGCACTTTCTGCTTTGTAAAGAAAGGAATTAATTTCATCAATTAGATATTGGAGCTCATTCAATGGGGAACGTCAGATAAGAATGACTTGCTACAAGTATCACCTGGATAAAGTGGAACAATGAAAAAAGAGATCGAATGAAGTGAAGGGTGAAACAGGGAGGAACCTAATGGTTTGGAAGATTGCATTCAAAAGACAGTGTGTGCTTGCATTCAGTTGGGCCAGTGTTTCAAATTATATCATGAAATGCTTTGGAATATAATTTCTTTAAATGATCAACGCAGAACAGACTGGCAAGGGAAGAAACTGCTTTGCAATATTTCAGCGAAATAGTGAGGAAAAACTTGAGCTAACTTAGCATCTGTCTGTCAATTTTATACATGCAAAAACCATTTCACTATTTTCTTAGAATCTTTGCTTGCAATCCAAAAATGAGTGCTTGTATCTGTAATTGTACCTTCTCTGTTGCCTTGCTTTGTCCAAGCACACAGGCTGGAACAATGCTTAGATAATTATATGGTGTACGAAAGATGCTCTGGTTTTATCCTTTTCCAGTAAAACAGCCCTCCCAACCTGACACCTTCTAGACTGTAATCACAGCATATCTAGAGGGCACCAAGTTGGGGACAGCTGTAATGAACAATCTCTACCACTATTTCTGTACTAAACTACAAAATATGCTATAGTTATATTTTCCAATGACCTTCTGAATGAAACTTAAAATGCTATTTTTGATCTTTAAAGCCCCACGTGGCTTGATATTGAAGTATTTGCAGGAATATCCTGTTGAACATGTTTTCCTCTTGCTGGCTCAGGTCTCTTAGGAAAACCTACTCGTAGTTCTCTACTTTCATGAGTTGGGAAGAGGCTGGAGATTTCATTGTTTTTCCTTTGGGTGCCTTCACTTTAGAACAGTGCCTGCCCAGAAATCGAAACATTTTATTTATTTATTTTATTTATTATTAGAGTTGAAAGGGACCTTGCAGGTCATCAAGTCCAACCCCTTCTCAAGCAGGAAACCCTACACCACCCCAGCCAGATGGCACTCCAATTTCCTTTTAAATGTATCAAGTGATGGGGCGTTCACAACCTCCTCTGTTTTCAGCAGATACCTATTAAGATATTGCTGTCTTGTTTACTCTGCAGGAATACAATTATCTGCTTTTATCTCTAAAATAGTTCAGTTTCTTAACTGAGTGCGTGAAGACTTTGCACCACTCCCTAAATTTTGTTATGACTATGCTATTTACAGGAAACAATTTATATATAAGATAGGTAATTGATTAAATAAGGATCTTTTTTCCTCAAATCTTGAGCTATCAATATCAACTTTCTTCCCCACTTGCTAACTTCCTGCTATTTGGTCCACAAGAGAGTTTATCATCAAAGGGGGATTGAAAGAATGAAATGTCCAGATCTCTTTGTAGAGAGCAAAGAAAACATAAAGACATTAAACAGTGCAGTCACAGAGAATTTGAACTGTAATTTCTTTACACAAGAACCAGTTAAATGTGCAATAAACTTTCAAGGTCATCAACAGGAGATGTTAGCATAAACAGTTTTATAAAGGAGCTAGACAGGAATCTTAAAGTGGCAACAAGGAGATAAAATCCTTTGGGGTTTTATTGCTAATACCCCCTCCCACAAAAAAAAATTAAGATAGGTAGTCTAGTGTCATCTTCTTATTTGCTTCCTATTGTGATCTAAAAATAGAGCTGCAATGACTCTGGCATAAGCCAGTGAAAGTGGTGCCAGTGGTACTTGGCACGCTGGGTGCAGTGCCAAAGTATCTCAATGGATATTTGAAAACCATCGGAATTGACAAAATCTCCATCTGTCAATTGCAAAAGGCCACTTTACTGGGATCGGCAAACATAATTCACCGCTACATCACGCAGTCCTAGGTGCTTGGGAAGCGCCCGACTGGTGAAGAAATACGAAATCCAGCATAGTGATCTCGTTTGCTGTGTTGTATTGACATAATAATAATAATAATAATAATAATAATAATAATAATAATAATAATAATAATAATAATAATTTATTAGATTTGTATGCTGACCCCTGAGGCACCCCACATGGTCGATGGTATCAAAAGCTGCTGAGAGTTTGAGAAGCACCAGGACAGAGGACAAGCGCCCGTCCCGGGCCTGCCAGAGATCATCCATCAGCGCAACCAAAGCAATTTCCGTGCTGTAGCCGGGCCTGAATTCTGACTGTTGAGGGCCTAGATAATCGGCTTCTTCCAAGGATCACTGGAGTTGGAGTGCCACCACCTTCTCAACAACCTTCCCCATAAAGGGAAGGTTGGAGACTGGACGATAGTTATTAAGCATGGCTGGGTCCAGGGAAGGCTTCTTGAGGAGGGGGCGCACAAGTGCCTGCCTTGTAAGGAGCCGGGAAGGACCCCCTCCCCAAAGAAGCATTGACAATCTCCTGGACCCAGCTCTGTGTCACCTCTCGGGCAGCCGAAACCAACAAGAGGGACATGGATCCAGTAAACAGGTGGCGGAACTCACAGCTCCAATGGCCTTGTCCACTTCATCAGGTGTCACCAAGTCAAATTCCACCCAGACAGATGGACAAGGACGGGCCCCAGTCACCTCGACTGACTCATTGTCAGCCGACACTGCTATCCAATTGGAGTCGAGGTCCGCCCGGATCTGAGCCATAATAACAGTTCTGGAACATGATTTAGTATCCTAGGACACCTACGGAGATCCAGCATCCTATAGATATTATTGTAGTATTGTTTGGGGCCTGATCTTGCTTAGGTTTCCAAGATTAATCAAACTCAGCTACTGCTAGCATTTAAAGCATTTTAAAATTTCAATTAATATATTATCATAACATTTAAAATAAATAAACCAAAAGATTAGAGGAGAAAGGAGACCCAGGATGCAATATTCAGTGACTCTTCTGGCAGCTTGAAGTTCACATCTTTAGACTTTCCATCCAAACTCATTTGCACTTTGTGTGTGTGTCTCTCTCTGTCTCTGTCTGTCTGTCTGTCTGTCTGTGTCTCTTTGTGCATGTATGTGTTTATGTGTCTGTCTCTGTCAGTGTGTGTGTGTGTTGTGTATATATATATATATCTCTCTCTGTGTCTGTGAAGTGGACTAGTCTCCACTTCTAGCTCCCATCACTTTAACTGCTTAATCACACTGGGTCCGAGAGTTAGAGAGATGAGAAGGAAAATTTTACATAAATGGTACTATACACCAGTACAAATTGCACACTTCCAGGGGAAAGAGAAGGGTAAATGTTGGCATGGGTGCCAGAAAAAGGGAATTTTTATGCATATGCTCTGGGAGTGTGCAGAAATTCAGAAATTTTGGAATGTAGTGCAGAACGAAATTAATAAAATGTTAAACATTAACTGGATAATTACAAAAGAAATAGCAATTTTAATTAAATATAGGGAACTAGGAGAATTCAAGGAAATTAAAGCAGCAGCATTGGAAAGTGCCCAAGCGGTGATGGTATTAGGTTGGAAAGATTCTACAAAATGGACATTACAAAATTGGTACTGGTACATGGTGGACCACATACATTTTGAAATCATGGAAATAAGATTAAACAATTTCGATGACAACAAATTGGAGAAGTTGATGGTGCGATGGAATAAGGTAAAAGATTATATGTTAAGTAGAATCTGTGATGTAAATATGAAAAATAAATTGCAATCACTCTTTTAGTAATACTTGATCAAGATAGAGCCAAGGAATAATAGATAAACAATTAAATTTTTTTGAATCCTCTTGTATGGGTGGTGGGGGTGATGGGGGTGTGTGTTGTTGTTAGGTGATGGGCACATGCACTGTGCACTGTTATATGTTTGTTTTATGTAAACTTTTAAAAATCAATAAAAATTTATTAATTGTGTATATATCTCTCTCTCTGTGTGTGTCTGTGAAGTGGACTAGTCTCCACTTCTATCTCCCATCACTTTAACTGCTTAATCACACTGAGTCTATTTTTCAGTACACAATGTAGTTTCAATGTAGCAACCATTCTATCTTCCTACTTAGCAAATGTATCGTACATTTCTGTTGAAGTTTCTTTGGAATTTCTTTGCTCCTTCCTTCTGTCTAGATTCTGGCAGAAAATTTGTTCTCTTGACATTATACTAGGAGTTTCTGTAATGAGATATTTATTTTATTCTATACTATTATTAAAAGCTCTGAAATTACAGTAACTTCTTGATATTTTTTTTTAAGTCAAAGGATTGCATTGTTATGAACACTTTGTCACTCTAATGGTGATCTTGGCTTAGTAATAAAAGATGTAGCAAGCTTATTTATAAGTACATAGTAACAACAAACAAGCATAATGAGTGCCTTCCTAAGGACGCTATAAAATTGTAAACACAGTAAGATTTTCCTAATTCCATGAACCATAAACAAAATTGATTGAAACTAAATTGGGATAATCACGGCTCTTTATTTTATACTAGACTGCCCAAACTGTTCTTTTCAAATGCTTTTTTTTAAAAAAAAATAATGATTAATGTAGACCATATAATTCTAAATTATTAGGATGCAAGTGAGCAAAGATAAAAACAATCAATGAATTTAAATATCTGTCATCCAATTGTCTGCTGCTTTAAATGGTTCATTTATCTATTTGCACACCTCAATGCAGGAGACAACATGAAAATATAAAATAAAACTGTAAGAATAAGAACAAGCATTATAATCTTTTAAAGATGCATTCAGAAAATCGGCTTTGTAATACTTTTCCTGCCAGTGAACTCAATAGACAGCACATTCTTTTCCTGATGTTTGGTTGATCCTTATAAATATATACCACCTAACTGTAGTATTTTGGGGGGAGAAAATAAGTTTCCCATGAACCTTTTACTTAGAATTGAATAGAATGTGGTTGCACACACAAGGAATTTGTCTTTTGTGCATATGCTCTCACTGTACATAAAAGGAAAGATACATTTGTCAAGAATCATGAGGTACAACACTTAATGATTGTCATAGGGGTCAAATAAGCAATGAAGAAACAACCAATATTAATAAAAATCTGAGAATACAAGCAATAAGTTACTGTTATTGTTCTGTCTGGGTCACTCCAGAAGCCAAGACCAACCCAAAAAGAGAAGCCAGACACACCGGTAAAAGGCAAAGGCAGTTTATAAAGTTCAAGAAAAACACAGGTAACAGAAAATGTCCTTACAAACAGGAAAATGCTGTATCTTCAGATATATCCACGAAGACAAAAGTCCATGCAGCAATACAGGATTCTTGCTGCCAAGACGAGGCTGTAGATAGCAGACCTACAACTCCCACGGGTCTTCCAAACTGCTGGGCCACAAGCCAGGAACAGAGACATCGAGAACAAAGCAGGACACCGTAACTCCAATTGATAACACTCCACATGGCTTCAAGGGCTTGCCTGCCTTTTAAACCCTGCTAAGGAGGACCACACCCAAGCCCAGCTGTTCCTAATTCAGTGCTGATAATACTTCTTTAATTGCTCCTTTCTTTGATTTGAATGTCTCTGTCGCATGTCAATGACGGCTTGTGCGTCATCACCTAATGACTCCAAGCTACTGGCTGGGGAGAGCCCCCCCCCCCGGGGCTCTCATGCTGTTCTCCTTCGTCCCATTCCTGACTTTCCTCTCCCCCGTCCGACTGTTCAGCCCCCTCCTCTTCGCTGTCCTCCTCCTCCAGGCATAGAGCCAGAAGAGACACAGCTGGTCCCTGAGCAGCCTCAGGCTGAATCACAACAGTTATACAGTCATAAGTGGGAGGAAATAGGTGATAGGAATGATGAGAACAAACTAGTAGTAATAGTAGTGCGGACGTAGTAAATAGTTTGACAGTGTTGAGGGAATTATTTGTTTAGTAGAGTGATGGAGTTCTGGAAAAAACTGTTATTGTGTCAAGTTGCTTTGGTGTGTAGTGCTCTGTAGCATTTGAATTTTAAGATCATATATGAAGGAGGTGCTGAAGTCTGATTGAAACCTGTGCTGTATCAGTTGGTGCTTTCTTAATGCTATTTGGAGAAATTACTATTATACTGAATTAAAAACAACTAGAGTCTTCGGAGAGGGGCGGCATACAAATCTAATAAATTTATTATTATTATTAACTTACTAACATGGGCTAGATGTTTTTGAAGCAGAATAAAGGGAAAACCCGGTGTGTAAAGACAACATTGTCATTTCTATCACCCATAGACATTGACTCCGGAACCGCCTTCTACCGCATGAATCCCAGTGGCCGATAAGGTCCCACAGGGTTAGCCTTCTCTGGGTCCCGTTGACTAAACAATGTCATTTGGCGGGCCCCATGGGGAAGAGCCTTCTCTGTGGTGGCCCCAGCCCTCTAGAATCAACTCCCCCCAAAGATTAGAACTGCCCCTACCCTCCTTGTCTTTCGCAAATTACTTAAGACCCACCCGTATCACCAGGCATGGGGGAACTGAGACACCTCCCCCAGGCTTTTACATTTTATGTATGGTATGTGTGTGTTGCATGGTTTTTTAAATGATGGGTTTTTAGCTATTTTTTAATATTAGATTTGTTTCCATTGTAACATTGTTTTATTGTTGTTGTGAGCCGCCCCAAGTCTTTGGAGAGGGGCGGCATACAAATCTAATAAATTATTATTATTATTATTATTATTATTATTATTATTATTATTATTATTATTATTATTATTATGTCAGTACAACGCAGCAAACGAGATCACTATGATGGATTTTGTATTTCATTACCAGTCAGGCGCTTCCCAAGCACCTAGGACTGCGTGATGTAGCGGCAAATTATGTTTGCCGATCCCAGTAAAGCAGCCTTTTGCAATTGACAGATGGAGATTTTGTCAATTCTGATGGTTTTCAAATGTCCGCTAAGATCCTTTGGCACTGCACCCAGCGTGCCAAGTACCACTGAGACCACTTTCACTGGCTTATGCCAGAGATGTTGCAGCTCGATTTTTAGATCTTCGTATTTCACTAATTATTATTATTATTATTATTATTATTATTATTATTATTATTATCTATGTACTTACTATATGTATTTTCCTAAAGTATGTTTTCCAATTTCCTAAACTGCTATTCACTTGCAAGGCAAGCTTACGTTTATCTATTTCTTTTTCAAGGTTCTTTAAAATTTTTTTTAAAGAAAACTGAAAAAATGTTGTAATACTTTATTTCTGTTGTCGATTTCTCCATCCTTCTGCATCTGACAAAAGCTGTGTTCAAGACCCAAGTGCCATATGATGGGGACAGTTCCAGATTTTCTCCACCTAACAATTCAAAAGCATGCAAATGCGATTAAATTACCACTTCAGTGGGAACAGCATTCTGTACACCTTGGTGTATAGTCATAACAGCCACAGGACTATGGAAAGAAACTTTAGACAACACTGGCTCTCTCAGCTAAGAAACGGAGTACCGACACCTACAGTTGGATACAACTGGACAGGCAAAACCTTTTCTGTTCACCTTTTCTATGGAAGCATGATTCTGTAAACTGATAAATGATACAATGGAACATTTTTCTATATATTAGCAAAAATGAAAAAGATAATGTCATTGTTTTGTTTTTCTATTTAATTATTTATTTTTTTAAAAAGCATCATCATATGGAACAGGGATCCTCCAGAGAACTAATGCATAATATCTTTAATGTCTTGTTGCAATCTGATGTCATAATTATGATCATATAACAGTAAGAACATTTTTTCCAGCATAAAACCAATCCTATCTTAAGAGATAATGAAATATTGAAACTAGACTTGCAATCCTGGGTCTTGAAAGCTTAGAACTACGACGCCTTAAACATGATCATATGTTACAATGTCCTGCCTGTCAAAGACTACTTCAGCTTCACCCACAACAACACAAGAGCACACAACAGATTCAAGCTTAACATTAACGGCTCCAAACCTGACTGTAAAAAATATGACTTTAGTAATCGGGTTGTCGAAGCGTGGAATTCATTACCGGACTCCGTAGTATCATCCCCTAACCCCCAACATTTTACCCTTAGACTATCCACAGTTGACCTCTCCAGATTCCTAAGAGGTCAGTAAGGGGCATACATAAGCGCACTAGAGTGCCTTCCGTCCCCTGTCCTATACTCTCTCCTATATCTCGTATTTCTTCTCTACTATATCCTCTATAACCTTCATTGTGTTATGGTCAAAATAATAATAAAAAAAGATTACCAATCACCAAAAACTCTTTATTTTTTTCAGATTGGCAATACATCAACATTCAAGAATCTGACTATAACATTTTGTACAGAATTAGATTACAGCATTTTGCCAAGTGCAATGTTTTTTGCTCTATTGCTAATGCATGTAAAAAAAAAGGAGTAAATCAAATGTATACAATTACCTGATTCAGAGATTGTATAATTTTAGTATAAGATAAATATCAAGGCTAGCTACATTTTATTAAGCTAAAATTAAATAAAAAATATCCCCAGCACTGTTATGCTTCCATTTTTCCCTCATAATTTTTAAAAAATTATACATTTAAGACCACGGATTAACTTTCCTTTCAAAGAAATAAAGCTAGTTTTGGACAACACACCCACAAAAAAGCATAGCAGAAACAGAGGAGGGTATTATTAATTACCAAAGAATAAACACACCACATACCAATTGTTTTTTTTTTCTTATTAGGAAAAAACGGATTAATGATAAAATAATTCTTAAACACATAGTAGTAAGACAAAAGATTAAATCACTGATTGTTTTATAAAGTGACTTTAGATAATACATGGTATATAATGTTATAAAAGCACAAATACGTATGATTTCTATCACCTTCAACCCTAGCAATGTATCTGTATCAGAATGAAGCTCATTTTTGAGAAAGGCTATATTGATTTATACAAGAGAATCTCCCACAACAAATTCATAAGAAAAGTCCAAGGCAGTAGCTTAGACTTACTCTTTTGATAGATTTTTTCAAATCTGAATTACCACCAAAAATATTGTTTAGTAGCAGGAAATGCATGTTTGAACAAAAGTAATATTGCATTGTAAAATTAGATAGCAAACCTCTACATTCTGAACACTACTGATATCCTTAGGTATTTGTAGAAGTAAGTTGCTTACAGTATGTGGGTTTTTATACATGCACTTAATAATGGGGCAGAAGGAGAATCAATCTAAATTCTTCCCTCTGTCGCTATCTGCTTACATCTGAATAACTTTTTCTATAATGGACTCTGAATTATTCCTAAAGTAAATATAATTCTAATTTTTAAAAAAAGAATACTTGCTCATGAGCTGGCTGTAGATAACACCAATAAACATCAAAATTTGAATTATTTCTGTCATGAAATATTGGCATGATTGAGCTAATAATGACTTATTTGAAAGCAAAACAATAGATTATTATAGATTATTATTAATCTCCTTAATAAAGAAAGTAGTAGTCTATGTTGCAATCTTGAAATTATTAGGTTATAATCTCTTCTAAACCTAATGCAGTTTCCAAATAGGATTGTAAAATATATTTGTATCATATTGCTACATTATTCTCACTTGTACCTTTCTGTAACTTTTACTAAATGAATTTCTGTTGCTAAATTCCTAAAATTCCCAGTTCTTCAGCATTTACATTTTTTAAGAATGTAAATGTTCTTTCTCTGAATTTAATGAATCCCTTAAAAAAATAGGACTCACTAACAATGCAGTATATTTATTAGAGGCATAGAAAAGCAGATTTTGTTTCATTCTTTGTAAGATAAACATAAGGCCCATTCTCTAATTTAGTAGAGAAAACATATACGTGTACAACACCTTATCAGAATTAGTAAGGAGGTTTGACAAAGATAGTAATCACTCTCCTTATTGATGAACTCATCACGTATCTTAAAGAAACCAAGTAAAACATCTACATTTACAACCTGGAAATAATAAAAACATCTATAATTTTGAATGATTGAAAGTGCTATCCTAACCCAAATGTGCAAATTCAGTAATGACTTAGTGCAGTGTTTCTTAAAAGTGTGTGTGTGTGTGTGTGTCCTCTCAGGTAAAATGAAAAATAATATGATTGTGAGAAATGGTAGCAAATGCAAATGCATCAACATTAATTTTCAATATGGTAAATATCAATGAATATAATCCATATAAACAAAACCTATTTTGGGAGTCCTCCATAACTTTTAACAGCAGGAGTGTGGGACAAAAAAAGCTTAAAGAAACATCTTAAAGCATTCAGTGGGACTCTCAGGCTGATTGCCTTTTTGTTTGTCATGATATCCTGGTCCAGATATTTCCCTAAAAGTGAAATCACACAACTTTAGCAACTTTACAACATGTGGAGGCGATTGGGAATTCTGGAAGTTGAAGTCCACACATCTTAAAGTTGATGAGATTAAGAAACAGTGTGCTAAAATATGTCTCTTTATTTTAGCTATTAATAGCAAATTAATTAGGGGAAATAGAGAAAAAATCATAAAAATAGCAAATATGCAAAAGGATATATTATTAATTGAGAAAAGTATAGCCTTATTTAATGTGTAACAGGAAGATTTTTCAGCAGCTGCCTAAAATGCTAACACTAAAGGAAAAAATATTGGGTATCACAATTTCCCTAAGCCTGAAGTATTATTTTAATTTATTTTGTTTTTAAAAATCCATACTTACCATCTCTAAAAAAGAAAGGATAGTGCAAAGGCTAAAATCTAATACATTTTTCTGATGAAAGGACCAGACAATTAAATATTTAAAGAGCACTATTTCTGTTTGACCAAAAAGATTAAGCAATGTTTAACTGGAACATTGTATACATTCCCTTCAGTATGTAATGTGATGAATATAAATAATTTTAAGTTTAAATGTCTGAGAATTTTAAACACTGAACTTGAAAAGAAATCAAAACATGACTTGGTCATTGTTTTCTTATGAGTATGCAATAATTTGAAAAATTTGAAATGATTTATGCTGCCATGAAAAATACTGATTAAAGAACACACATATATACCAATATGCCTGTCAGCCTTAAAAAAGTAAAATTCTCTCTCTCTCTCCTTCCTTCCCTCCTTCTTTCTCTCTCTCTCTCCAAACACACACACACACACACACACAAATACACACACACACATTATGCTGTACATAGTACCACATATAGTACTATATAATTTTCTTCTATCTCCTTAATGTATGCATATATAGAGAAATATAAACAGGATGTAGATTTATATTATACACTATTATACATACTATCATATATTGTATATATACTATTGTAAATTGACATAATGTTTGCAGAATCTTTCAACACCTTTTAATATTCAGCTTTGGATCTTAGCTAATTCAGTGGAATTCTGAAATAGAATTACAGCGTTGAACATACCTAACATTTTCAATTCTTTTCTAATGCTGATTGCCCTGGGCATATAATGGAAGCAGTGAAACGCTGCAAGAAATTGTGCTCCGCATTTTCACCTATTAACTGCACTTTCTCGTAGCTCTAATACATTGCCTGTATAAATCTGTAATATGACTGTGTCAGTAAAACAGAAGAGTGGGTTAGGAAAAGCAAAGCATGAATGACAGACTGTTTTTAGACCCTTCACGGGCTTCTGCAGTACTCAAGATTAGAGCTGGCACCTACCTTATGCTAATGAACACCTCATTATTGCTCCTTTCCTTGGCGGTAAACTGCTCTCATCAGTCAGATTACCTGACAAAATCTTTTCCCTCTCATTTTGGCCCACCAAGAATCTTCACTCTTTCTTCCCTTCCCATCTGGAATAATCTCTCTTTCTCTCCCTTTCTCTCTCTCTCTCTTTCTCTCTCTCTCTCTTTCTCTCTGTCTTTCTTTCAATCTCTCTTTCTCTCTTTCTCTTTCTCTCTCTCTCTTTCTCTTCCTCCCTCCCTCTATCTCCCTCCCTCCCTCGCTCTCAAAGACAAATTCCATATGTGTTCAATCCCATTTGCCCAATATAGAATTCTATTCTATTCTATTCTATTCTATTCTATTCTACTCTACTCTACTCTACTCTACTCTACTCAATTCTATTCTATTCTATTTTATTCTATTCTATTCTATGCTATGCTATGCTATGCTATTCTATTCTATTCTTTTCTGTTCTAACATGCATAATTGTATCTACAATTGCATCAACATGGTCTAAATTTTTCTTTGTCTCCCCCCTCTTTCCCTCTCTTCCCCCTCTCTTCCCCCTCCCTCCCCTTCTCTTTCTCTTAAACATGCACACTTGCATGTTTTACTATAATTTTACCAACATGGTCTAAATTTCTCTTTTCTCCTGCCTCCCTTGCTTCCTCCCTCCATCCTCCCCACTTCTCTCTCCAAGCTATTGATCCATTCTCAGTGAAGGATATGACAGATTTCTTTGCAACACCCAAAACGACGTGGCTTTGTATTTGGCTTTTAATTTTTAATTTTTAAACTCTCCACCCCTTCCTTTCCTCTGAAATCCTCGTTCATCTGTAATGTTCAATAGCTCAGTTGATACCCTGCAGAGTAAAGGCTTATTTCTTTGCTGAACTAATCTAGACACTGTCTACTGTTGAGTACAGTTGTCTGATTCAAATCTTCTGTTACAAAGCAGATGACATCTCGCTAGATGTCACAGAGAGACACTAACAATGACAATTCACTTATCCTTAAGAAAGAATCAATTCTCCCACAATGCATTTGTCAGAGGACTCTCACTCAGTAAAGCAATTTTTCTAGCTGTCTGACACTGTAATTGCTCTTAAATTTTCAGTGAACGTTTTACAAGAACTCCCCTGAACCATGATGAAAAACTTAACTTTTTCTCAAAAATGAGAATCTGACAGGATGAAAGAGGTCTTTCTCTTTTAAAGGCTTGCTTGCTTGAGTAAGAATTCTTTCATACCATCAACAAGCTGTTGAATAGAGGATAGATTACTTTCCATTTATTTCATCAATCAGATTAAAGGCTCTCCTTCACAATGCCCTTTAAACAAGAGCTGTTTATGATGTCTTCCCAGATTCTACTTTAATGTAGTATTAAATCACTTTGGGCCAAATGGCAGGGAAAACATATAAATATGATGAATAACTGACAGCGTTTATGTAGTATATTCCTTAATATTGATTTCCTATTTCTTGGCATATTACAAAATTATATTAGGGATAAAACAGGAAATTCATTCTCTCCTGAGCAACATCAAATGGTGCATAAACAAACAAGCAAACATTGCTGTGCTTGAACCACTCTATATATGTAGATTATGAACTACTAATTAGGAGAAAAAAGTGATAAAAGTCTTTCCAAATGCAAGTTTTTATTCCTTTCTAAGAGAAATGTCTATTGTGAGAGACAACTGTGGAAAGAATATCACCATGACCCTCTTCTCTTGATTAAGGTCTAGATTCTAGAAGATTAATTTTCTTGAGATGTAGACTGGGTTTTATTTTTATATTCTCTCAAAATACTAATAAAACAGCATCAATGGATTTGTATTTCTTCTTAATAACCAACCTTATTCGGATGAGAAATATTTGCAAGGTACACCAGATTGCTCAGGAAAAATCAATATGACTTTTGACTTTGTTATTGACTACTCCATTACAAGTGCTACTCTTTCCTAGATAGGTTATAATACTTTGGTTCAATGATATTAAACATGCTAAACATTGCAGTCCGCTAACAGTGGGATTATTAGACTATACAAGATTCATTCTAAACTTGTTTAAAATCACACTGAAATGTAATACAAAATATAGTTTTTATGTTCTAATTATGTCCCCAGAAGAGCTACAAAGAAAAATGCAAGAGCTGTACAAAGCAGGAGAACCATTTGGCTTAAAATAAACATGAAAATGAACCAGGTTATATTTAATAAATGCACCTATTTATTTATTCATTCATTCATTCATTCATTCATTCATTCATTCATTCATTCATTCATTCATTCATTTATTTATTTATTTATTTATTTATTTAATTGTTAGAGTTGGAAGGGGCCATGTGGGTCATCAAGTCCAACCCCCTGCTTAAGCAGGAACCCTATAGCATCCTAGCCAAATGGCAGTCCAATTTCCTCTTTAAAATGTCCAGAGTACTGGAGTTCACGACGTCCGCTGGTAGGTTGTTCCACTGGTTGATCGTTCTGACCATCAGGAAGTTCTTCCTTATTTCCAGGTTGAATCTCTCCTTGGTTCCTTGTCCGGCCCTCCAGTGCCCTGGAGAATAAAGTGATCCCCTCCTCTCTGTGGCAACCCCTCATATACCTGTACACTGCTATCATGTCCTCTCTGGCCCTCCTTTTCTCTAGGCTATCCATGCCCAGTTCCCGCAGTCTCTCTTCGTACGTCTTGGTTTATAGACCCCTGATCATTTTGGTTGCTCTTTTCTGCACCTTCTCCAGAGTTACAATGTCTTTTTTGAAGTGTGGTGACCAGAACTGAACACAGTACTCCAGGTGTGGTCTGACCATGGCGTAGTAGAGTGGTATTAAGACTTCCCTGGTCTTGGAGTGTATCCCCCTGTTGATGGAGCTTAGGATTGTATTGGCTTTTTTGGCTGCTGCTGCACATTGTTGGCTCATGTTTAGTTGATTATCCACCAAGACTCCGAGATCTCTTTCGCCGTCGCTACTGCTGAGAGGGGTTTCTCCCAGGCTGTCCAGGTTTTTTTTTAGATATAGTAGACCACTACATACACCTTGGCTAATGGTTTTCAATGGGTGATACAGAGTCTGTGTGGCATATAAATACAACAAATAAATAACTAAATACAATAAATACAATAAAGGGAACTGAACAGTGTGTAAAATGTGGTCTGGCAAGCTAAGCATAATTTTCAAAAACAACTCCCCCATAAACTCTTCCAACTCTAACAATAAGAGGGGGAAAAAGATCAGTGTATGCTACCAGTTCTAATCTATGCTTGTGAAACTTGGACACCTTACAATCAATACAAAAGCCACAAGTAGCACAAAGAGCCATAGAAAGATATTTGCTTGGCATTACAAGACAAGACGGAAAGATCTGCACGTGGATTGTAGAACAAACAGAAGTAAGCAATATCATCAAGAGAGTAAAAGAATAGCAATGAAAATGGGCTGGTTATATAGAACTGCAAAATGTGTTAGTCCACTAAAGCAGTGATTTTCAACCTTTTTTGAGCCGCGGCACATTTTTTACATTTACGAAACCCTAGGGCACATTGAGCAGGGCGGGGAGGGCTAAAAAAAGTTTGGACAAAGAAATTCTCTCTTCCTCCCTTTCGCTCTATTTCTCTCTCCCTCTTTCTCTCCCTTCCTTCCTCTTTCTTTCTCTCTCTCCATCCCTCTTTCTTTCTCTTCCTTCCTTCCTCTCTTTTTTGCTTTCTCTCTCCCTCCCTCCCTCCCCCCATCTATGTCTTTCTCTCTCTCTCCTTCCCTCCCTCTCTTTCTCTCTCTCTCTCTTGCTTTCTTTCTCTCTCTTTCTCTCTCTCTTGCTTTCTTTCTCTTGTTCTTTTTCTCTCTTGCTCGCTCTTTCTCTCTCGCTTTCTTTCTCTCTCTCTCTTGATTTCTTTCTTTTTCTCTCTCTCTCTCTTGCTTTCTTTCTCTCTCTCAGCTTCGCGGCACAGCTGACCATGTCTCACGGCACACTAGTGTGCCACGGCACACTGGTTGAAAAACACTGCACTAAAGTAATAACAGAGAGAAAATAAGGACATTTAAAGGTAAAAGAAAATGGCCTATACCAAAGCATTGAACAAAAATTGGACCTAAAACTCTGCTCCAAGATGGAACTTTCCAGATTCTACATTTGATGCTGGACATTACATAGCAAACAATATTCTGTGCTAAATAAAAGTACACATTCTTCTTTCTTGGTAAATTAAAGATATTTTTGTAATAATTGATTGATTTTAATTTAATTTGTGGGAGATGTAGGTACTATGATGGTGCTGAATGGCCATCAATAAGATCTCCATTAAATTTTTTTGTGATAAATGCTACACTTCCTTCAGAATTAAGAATTTCTAGGTTTTATGAATTACTGTACCAACTTCCAAAGGGCCTCCAGGGATGGGGTGGGGTTTTCACCCTCCCCAGGCTCCAAGAAAGTGAGCCGGGGTGGTGCAGCAAGTAGAGTGCTGTACTGCAGGCCACTGAAGCTGACTTGTAGATCTGAAGGTCAGCGGTTCAAATCTCATCAACGGCTCAAGGTTGACTCAGCCTTCCATCCTTCCGAGGTGGGTAAAATGAGGACCTGGATTGTGGGGGCAATAGGCTAGCTCTGTTAAAAAAGTGCTATTGCTAACATGTTGTAAGCCGCCCTGAGTCTAAGGAGAAGGGCGGCAAAAAAATTGAATGAATGAATGAATGAATGAATGGGTGGGTGGGTGGGTGGGTGGGTGGGTGGGTGGGTGAGTGAGTGAGTGAGTGAGTAAGTAAGTAAGTAAATAAATAAATAAATAAATAAATAAGAAAGCCTCTAGAGCCTAGGAAGGAAGAAAAACAGGACTACTGGGCCCACCACATGTCTGAAATTGGGGGAGGGCTATCCTCGGGGGTGGGCAGCAGGCAGGACGGGGTGGAATGCAGTTCCACCAGTGGAAATGAAGATGCATGTGCAGGTCCAACTGATCAGCGGCTGTCACTTCCTGGATTACTCGTCATGGCTCGTCTCTCCTTTTTTCCCCTGATGCTGCTGCTATGTCTGCCGTCCTTGCTTTTTTCCTCTTTCCTCCTTCCTGGCCTCGGATGAGCTTCCCTCTCTCCTGCCTGGCTCCGTTCCAGCCTCATATGGCCACCTCCCACCTGAGGCGCAAACAGAAGGTGTGGGTGGAAGCAGCGCTTGCAGCATTTATGCTTCTGGCAGCATCCGTTTGCTTAGCTACCCAGCCTGATGCAGGGGAGCAACCCAGGAAGGAGAGTGTGGGAAATGCAAAGCAAATTGTCACCTCAGCAAGCAACACTGGTAAGGTTGTAAGTCGAGGACTTAACAGCTCACTTGAACGATGATGATCATTCAAGCCACTCCCACCTGATCACATGGCCGGCAAGACACTCCCACCCAGTCACATGACCATTAAGCCACACCCACAAAATAAGCCACACCCACAGTGTGGCAGTAAAAAATGTGGCTGCCCATTACTGGGTATCATGTAAGCATTATGAAGGGGTGGGGCAATCCAGGGAGGTCCTGCGTGCATGCCCAGGGGTGCGGGGGACATGGGGGGCATTAAATTATGGGCGTGGGCTTGCGTGCGCTTTTGGCAACTGAGGGAAAAAGTTCACTATCACTGCTCTAGACAATTCAATAGATCAATTACTATTCACAAATCTACATAGGTAAGTTGATCTGAAGTACATCCTAGAAAGGAATGTTGAAATTTCATTTAAAAATGTGCTTTAATGCAATCTCCACTTAACTACTAAGATTGACGTGTAGCTTAAAGATTTAGCCAGATTAGTAATTCTACTGCCTGCTTTCAGGTAGATGCAGAGATTTTACTTTGATATAGTTGAATTAGCAAACTACACTGTAATTTATTGCAGACCAAGATGCAAAAATTGCAAAATAAGGTCAAAGTAGTATCCCTGGTATCTTTGTCACTTCAATATCATTGCCTTAAAAAGCACTGACCAGTAAAAGTAGATGACCTCATTGCAAAATTATTATAGTACAGAGAACTCAGTTTGAACATTATAATTCATTTTCTTCCAGAATATTTCAAATTTATTATTAACTTCCTGACAAATAATGGTAAATCGTTAAGGACAACCACTTTAACATAATATGAATACATATATCTCTATAGGTGGTACAGTGGCACCTACATTAGCATTATTGACTAGGGTGCATTTAACTTCTTCCCTAATACTTAATAGAAGGTTAATGTATAAGTCAGAGATTAAATGGCTTTTACTTAAAACAAGTATATTGATTAAAATAACTTAGGGTGGGTTTTAAAGGCTGACACTATAAAAATAGTCACATGTTTAAAATATTTTATTTCATATCATGTGCAGAATTGTGGGGAATGGCTTCCCCAAAATTAAGGGGAATTCTCACCGTAATTGCATCTCAAACTAATTGATGTGGTTACCAAATGGATACTTTAGAAATGGCTGTTCACCTAGAGAAAATGTAAAGCTTCTGTTCCACTAATGTGCAAATTATCTTTATTTTAGTGTCAATATCAAATAATGTCTTTCATATACCACCTTTTAAGAACTTAAGGACTGCCATGCTGGTTCAGTCAAAACAAATGTTTATTTTTGTCTTCAACATTAGCCAGCAAAATGTTCTCGGGACATAGTAGAGATCATCATTTTTATGGCTTTTCTGAGTAGTAAAAGCCATCATCATAAATCATGAACTGATGGAAGGGTTTTTAAGAAATACCAACATACACATTTCTGTTTAGTACAATCAGTAGGGAATATCCTTGTATGGACTCCAAATTTTAAAGTGACAAGTAATCTTCATAGACTCTTCCATCCTTGGTGGAACAATATTCTTGACGTCGTTATCTCTATCTATTTATTTACCAATTCCTTAGGGCCCATCATTGTTCAATATGAAAGTATAAGGCAAGTGAAAATTGGGCCTTTAAACCTAAGCTTCACTTCCTACCCAGCTACATCTGAGCTTTCTTCAGATGATGCACCAAACTGCACAAAATTCCCAGCTAGCTCAGTCAAAGCACAGACCAAACACCACCAAAAATGGATTCTTATTCCAAGTGTCATGTAGCAGAGGAGACCTTCAAAGACTGACCCATAAAAGTATAGTATTTGAAGTAGCCTTCAAAATAAAATGGATTTTATTTATTTTTATTTATAGGTATCTTGCAAGTAGGTAAATTTGGACAATAGGGCAGTAGAAACATAGAAACATAGAAGATTGACGGCAGAAAAAGATCTCATGATGATCCATCTGGTCTGCCCTTATACTATTTTCTGTATTTTATCTTAGGATGGATATATGTCTGCTGGAAGTTTGTTCCAAGGATCTACTACTCTTTCAGTAAAATAATATTTTCTCTTGCTGCTTTTGATCTTTCCCCCAACTAACTTCAGATTCTGTCCCCTTGTTCTTGTGTTCTTGTGTTCACTTCCCTATTAAAAACACTTTTGTCCTGAACCTTATTTAACCCTTTCATATATTTAAATGTTTTGATCATGTCCCTCCTTTTCCTTCTGTCCTCCAGACTATACAGATTGAGTTCATTAAGTCTTTCCTGATACGTTTTTGTTGTGGTTAGCTCTGGCCCAGCTCCTGCCCCAAGGACTGTGGATGTGGGGGAGACATCCACATGCTGCGGGCCTGTTTTGCCCTGGTGGAATCTGATGATGAAGGCACCTCTGACTAAGAAGACATGAGTGACAGGGAGGAGGAGAGTGTCACAGACAGCTCAGAAGATCAATTATCTAGCTCCTCCTTGGATTCAGAACAAGAGTTAATGATACAGTCATGCATGCGGAAAGCGATGCATAGGCACCACAACTGAGAGATTATTATCAAAGAAAATGAGGCCACCTGTGGTTGGGTGGGGCTGTGGTAATTAGTGAGGCTGCTATAAATAGCAGCCTGAGGGTTTGGCCATTGTGGAGGATTATCTGATTGTTTGTTGTGTTTCATGACTGCTTTACTGACTTTGACTTTTTGTGTGCTGATTTTTCCCTGCTTTGAAACTAAACCAGAGCAAAGTGTGTTTCACTTTGTGAAAGAATGACTTTGAATTACCTCACAGCTGCAAGCTAAGTATCACAGGACTGATAAGGGACTTGTATAAATTACCAGTTTGTTTGGAGACGAGTGCTCTTTGCTATACCAAAAGAGGGCTTGGTTTAAGTGAATTTTCATTATAAAGAGCATTGTTTTGAATTTTCAAACGTGTGTGTGTCTGAAATTTGTACCTGTGAATTTTTGGGAGGATTCTACCAGAGAGCCCGACAGAACAGTTTTATGCTTAAGACCTTCCACCATTCTTGTAGCCTGTCTTTGGACCCGTTCAATTTTGTCAATATATTTTTGTAGGTGAGGTCTCCAGAACTGAACACAGAAACATAGAAACATAGAAGAATGATGGCAGAAAAAGACCTCATGATCCATCTATACTTATTTCATTATACTATTTTCTGTATTTTATCTTAGGATGGATATATGTTTATCCCAGGCATGTTTAAAGGACAGGGACGGTAGGCATGATGGTGCGTAAACTTGATTTCTAACTTGAATCCTAATCTATTAGTGAATAATTTTCATTCTGCTCCTTACTTCTCCATACTTTTTGTTATGCCTGCCCCCCTTTTTTTGTTTTCATATATGAGTCACAATTAAAGGATAGAATAACTCTCCAGTACAGAGCAACTATTCAGTGCTTTTGAAATGGGTCTCTGTGTTCTTTTTATGTTTTCCCTCCTTTATTATTATTGAAATGTGTGTGTTAAACTTAATACACTTGCATCCAATGACTTAACTTACAAAGTTACAATGCTATTGGTAGGCTAATTTCAATGTTACTATTTTTCCCCCCTTTCTTTATTTCAAGCCAGTCTTTCCCCCAGCATACAGTGCTTAAGAATTGAATGTGAAATAAGACACCTGCGGGTCATTCACCTTCTCTGCATCAGTTTCAGGGCTGTAAAAGGCTCATCCTGAGAAATTCTGCTTTAAGGTAACCTAAGGTTGCAAGGAGAGCTTTTGCACTATTCTCTACAGAACGTTTTCACTGGCACAGAATTGTTCTTCCACAGGAATACGTATGTATAGAAAAGCAATGTGTGGGTTGGAGAAATAATGCAACAATTATAAGAACACATTGGTACACAGTATCCTTGGGTATTAATGGGGGAAGATTAAATTTATTAGCATCGTTAGTCAACATTGAGCATTGAAAATGTGTGTGCCTCTGCGGCAGAATTTAGCCAGGAAAAGAATCATTTACTGTTGTTAAGAAATGAAAACAAAAATATTTTACAGGCATTCCAAAAGTTGCCAATGAATTGCATTTTTTTTTATGAGAGAGAAAGAAAGCAATAGTAAATACCCGAAAGGGTTAGCTACACAATTAACTACATGGTGAGAGTCTCAGCAGTGCTTGACTGACCCATGTCAGCTTGGAAACTAAGCAGAATTGAGCTTGGTTAGTAGACGCGATAAGAAAACAGTAGGACTGCCACCCCAATAATCATACCCCCCTTCCTTCAGACCTTTGCACGTAAGGTCTGTGGCCCTTGAAGACCGATCAAATGTCTATAGAACGGCAGTGTTGATTTAAAAAAAAGAACAACTGGCTTAACAAATGACAAGAACTGTATATACAGTATTCAAACAGACACAAATCTGGTATTAAACTTTTCCTTCTTTCTCAATAGATGCAAGAGACATCGATATGTACCCTAAAATTGGACTGGCTTTCTTAAATCCTCTTTATCTTGATTTATTCAATTCTTTTTTTTTTTACTTATCTATAAACTTTAAATATTAGATATAAGGAAATGAGCTGCTGAGTGCATAATCTTAACACAGATCTACTGTACACCCACCCACTCCTTTCTTCCCTTTACTCTTCTTTTTCCCTTTCTTTCTTTCTTTCTTTCTTTCTTTCTTTCTTTTCTTTCTTTCTGTATCTTTGTATGTTTATTGACTTTTTTGTTTGTTTTCTTGGTTTATTGTCAAAGTATACTGTTCAGACTACAACCCAACATGATTATTGTCTTCTGTAATTCGTAATGTTTTTATTGTCAATCGCAATTATATGTATTCATTGTATATTTGTAAATAAAATATTTTTTTTTTAAAAAAAGAAAACAGTAGGACTGGAAGAACAAATGAAGGCAGTGGGAATAAACTCCCACAGCACAGCAAAGAAAACTTCTCGAGTGTTTCCATGTGGTCACCGGAAATTGAGGTCAATTCAAAAGAACTACGGGTGAAACTCGGAAAATTAGACTATCATGCAAAAGTTCATTTATTTCAGTAATGCAACTTAAAAGGTGAAACGTAATATATGAGAGAAACTCATTACATGCAAAGCAAGATAGTTGAAGCTGTGATTTGTCATAGTGGTGATGAAGCAGTAATTGCTGCACGTACTTCCCACTATATGGTGATAGTGATGGCGGGAGTTGGAACTGGAACTTAGCAGAATGGCACAGAGATGCCATGGAGCTGTCAGACTCCAGTAAAACACACGTCTCCCAGTCCGCTTTGCCTCCTGCACCCCAAAAATAATAAGATCCCCTTTGATAATAAGGCTAAGATCAAGAACATAAGAACATAAGAAGAGCCATGCTGAATCAGGCCAAAGCCCATGGAGTCCAGCATTCTGTGTCACACAGTGGCCCACCAATTGTACCTGGGGATCTTGAGCAGAAAGAGAAGGCAAGACCCTCCCTCTCCCTAGACCCCCAACAAATGGTACTCAAGGGAATCCTGCCTGCCTCAACCAACATAGAGGTGGCACATGGACATCGGTTTCAATAACCACCGATACACTTGCATCCATGAATCTGTCTAATCCTGCCTTGAAGCTATCAAGGCTGACAGCTGTCACGACCTCTTCTGGAAGGGAATTCCATAAACCTCTGGATGAAGACATATTTCCCTTGATTTGTCCTCGCTTTCTTACCTATGAGCTTTCGGGAGTGCCCCCTCATCCTAGTATTGTGTGATAGAGAAAATAATTTTTCTCTATCCACCTTTTCTATCCCATGCATGATTTTATACACTTCTATCAAGTCACCCCTTAAACGCTATCTTTCAAGGCTAAAGAGACCAGGTGTTGCAACTTGATTTCATAATGGAGGTGCTCCATTTCCTTGATCATACTTGTTGTCCTTTTTTGCACATTTTCCAGTTCCATTATATCCTTCTTGAGGTGAGGTGACCAGAACTGTACTCGGTACTCCAAGTGTGGTCTCACCATCGATTTGTACAGAGGCAATACAACACTTACTGACTTATTTTCGATTCCTTTCCTAATCATGCCAAGCATGGAATTTACTTTTTTTTACTGCTGCTGTGCACTCGGTTGACATCTTCATTGAGCTGTCCACCAAAATCCCAAGATCCCTTTCTTTGGTTGTCTCAGAAAGCTTGGTCCCCATCAGTTGATAGGTATAATTGGGTTCTTTGCCCCGATATGTATAACTTTGCACTTGTTTAGGTTAAAATGCGTTTGCCATTTTGTTACCCACTCACTCAATTTCGAAAGATCCTTCTGGAGCTCCAGACAATCAGTTTCACTTTTCACTACCCAGAACAATTTAGTGTCATCAGCAAACTTTGCTACTTCACTATTTACTTCTACATCCAGATCATTAATGAATAAATTAAAAAGTAAAGGTACCAAAAATGAACCTTGGGGTACACAACTTCTCACCATATTTCAGAGGTCAAAACAGAGTTTTATATTTTCCCTCAACCATGTAGCCGGGTGCATGCACAGTAGCAAAAAAAAAAAATCAGAACATCCCCCCCCCAAACCCCCCCCCCTCCATGGTAGTGCATGTGCTGTGCCGGAAACTCAGTTTCTGCACATGTGCAGAAGAAAAAAACAGCTCTCCCAAAAAATTATCCCCCCAAAATATTTCAATTAAAAAAAAATGACTGGCACCACAGACTGACACCAACCGATCCTGTTGCATGGTACTCATTTTTTCTGAATCTGTGCCAAAATTATTTAGATACTAATAGATTCATTAGAAAAGAAACCACCACCTGATTCAAAGGCAAAAATAAGAAATTATTAAGACTGCTTTAATTATTTTGGTTTATTTCCATGTAGACTTTATAAAAATATTCTGGAAGTACAGTTGTCCCCTTGTAAAAGTCAACGTAAAGTGCTTAATCTTTGCACAGATAGTTTGAAACATATCTTTTAATGCTCAAGGGAAAAAGTTGCAGTTTTTAAATGCCATTGAAACATGTGCTGTGCATGAATAATTGCTATTTACAAAATTAGAGGTGCTAAGAAAAATGAAAATTAATAATCAGGCTATAAAGTTGAAGAGTGCTAACTGATAGCACAAAAAGGTGCCTCGTGAGAATATGTATTTTATTTGCAAAAGTTCACAAGACATACAATCCCAACAGAATGGCACAAAAAAAGATAGTAAAATATATATATTGTCAAGTAGCATTGTTGCACTGTCTAGCTTTTTAATCATACCATTAACATTAATGCTATTAGAATTTCAGTGAAGACATTCGGAGGTCAAGGAACAAGAGGAAAAAATATAAAGAAAGAAATATAATATGATCGGTGCTAATTGTCTTTCCTGGAGCTTATCACAACAATGCAATTAATAATCTATCATTGCAGGGTGAGGCCAGGTGACATCTCATTTTAAAACAACGATATTGCTTCATGACATAGCATAATAAAAAAGGACAATTTAGACCATCGGCAAGAGCAAGATATCCATTGAGTGCAAGCATTCAAATTAAAACATCCCCAATAAATGTTTATCAATCTTTTTGAATTTATCCAGTGAAAGGGGGAGCTATCTCTAATGGATACGTTCCATTGTTAAAACTACTTTATACTATTAAGAAACGTTCTTACCATTCAACTAGAATTTGCGTTTCCATATTCAGACCACAATTCTGAAGGCTGCATAGGAAAAACCAGTCTTAGCTTTTTCTATGAAACAAACCCTTAATATTTCAAGAGCGCTATTTTTCAGAATATATATTGTACAACGATTATTATTCAGCAAGTGATTCTATGCTTTTTTTTCAGAGTATATCCAATTAGATATCTCCCATCCTATTCTTAAACAATAGATTTCTTTTTTCTAAAACGAAGAATTCTGCGTTCACTTCCATCAAATTTAATACGGTTATTTTTAGACTACTTGTCTTTGTATCTTCTATATATCTATCTTACACAGTTTTGTATTATCATCTGCTAATTGAGCAAATGAGAACCAGTTTAGTTTAGTGTACTATTAAATTTGACTAGAAATTAAAAAATTCTCAGTTCTAGTTGTACCTTAAACATTAAGTTAATGAGTGACCTTAGGCCATTTACTCTTTCTCAGCCCAAGCAGGAGGCAATAGTAATCCACTTCTAAAAACCCTTGCTAAGAAACCCTAACACCCCCCCACACACACACACATACAGAATTAGCAATCAGTCCTTTAATCTCTCTGCCCAATGTACACTGCTCAAAAAAATAAAGGGAACACTCAAACAGCACAATATAATTCTAAGTAAATCAAACTTCTGTGAAATCAAACTGTCCACTTAGGAAGCAACACTGATTAACAAACAATTTCACATGCTGTTATGCACATTCAACTTTGTTTTATGCTACTTTCCTTCTTTTGTTGCCTTTTTAAATCAATGGTTTGTAAATATGATCTACAGTGTATTTCTATGTGTTTATTGATAGATGATTTGTCTGAATGCTAGGCTTCTAGGAATTCCCTAGCATTATTATATTTAGTGTGGGCAATTGTTTGGATGCCCAGTTTCCCAGTCAAAATTGTGTCTGCATCCATTAATGTGTTGTAAAATTAAAGAATTTTCATTGTGCCTTCTAACTGCTAGCTGTTTATGGATGATATTCTTATGTCTGTTTATCTGAATTTATCTATCTATCTATCTATCTATCTATCTATCTATCTATCTATCTATCTATCTATCTATCTATGGATAAAAGAAAATATACAAATTTATGAATAGCAACAAGGCTGGAATGAAGTTAGGGATTTGAGTCACTCGTCCGTTAACGATAAAATGGATTATGATTAGATATACTCAGGGAAGAACAAGAAGGAGGAAGAGGAAGTAGAAAGAAAGGGGAGAGAAGCAGGAAGGAAGAGGGAGAGAGGGAGAGAGAAGGTAGAGGGAAGAGGGGGAGAGAGAGGGAGGGGAGTAGTGCGAAATATAGAGGGAAAACAGACTGGAAGCAAAAGAACAAAAGTTGCAAAATTAGGAGATTTTTTATGGCATATTGGACAGAAATATACAATTATCTATCTATTTCAAATTCCACGGGACTCAGGGTGGCTTACAACAATGCAAATATAACACAATAATAAAAAGAACTCAAATATCAACAATAAACTATGAAAACCTCATTATAAAACCCATAAACTAAAACTATAAAACCCCATTATAAAACCATAGATCAAATCTATCAAACAACATGTATACCAATCAAACATAACTCGGCTGTGTCAGATATTAGGATTGACGGTACCCAGGCCTGCCGGCAAAGCCAGTAGAGTGGGAGCAGTACAACATGGAGTTGGTTCCATAGAGCTGGGTCAACTAAACAGAAGGCCCTCCCCCTACAGTCCCACCATTGCTTAGTCAACAGGACCCAGTGAAGGTCGACTCTGTGTAATCTTATTGGTCTCTGGCAGGTATGTGACAGGAGACGATCCCGTAAATAGGTTCTAAGCCATTTAGGGCTTTATAGCTGATAACCAACACCTTGAATTGTGACTGGAGACAAATCAGTATCCAATACAGCACACAGAGTGTTGGTAATGGTATTACAGTCCTTAGACTGCATGTAGAAGATAACTTCTGTTTTTAATTTTTGGGTTACTGAGTCTTTTGGTTTACTTAAGATGTCCTGTTGGGCTTTAGAGGGCTTACATTCTACAGATTATAACATGGTGGTGCAGTGGCTGGAATGCAGTACTGCAGGCTACTTCTGCTGGCCGCCCGCTGCCAGAGTTCGGCAGCTCAATTCTCACCATGCTCAAGGTTGACTCAACCTCCCATCCTTCTGAAGTTGGTAAAATGAGGACCTGGATTGCTCGGGGAAATATGCTGACTCTGTAAACCACTTAGAGAGGGCTGTAAAGTGCTATGAAGTGGTATATAAGTCTAAGTGATATTGCTATTACAATATACATAAAATCCATTAAGAGTTCTAGACAAATGTTTAGTCTTGTTGTCTTTCTAAATGCCACCCATGAGGGCATAGTCTAGATCTCGGGAGGTAAAATATCATTGAAGGATAAAGATCAAGTTGGCATTCTGCTTCTCCAATCAGCTTTCCACAACTTATTTTATTTTAACCAAAGAGAAGGAGTTAGATATGTATGCTTTTTATTAATTACTTGTTATCCTTTTGTTGTATGCATGGAAGAATTTCAATATGTCCGTTTTGCTATTCATAGCCATTTTTCGCTAGCCTAATATCATTCTCTTTTAGTTTAGCCATCTCTACAAAACTAAGGTTGTTCAGAGTACTATGCAAGAACTGGCTCCATATCTTGGAACATGTTTAATCAGACTGAAATAGGTAACATTTTTTCAGCACAGTGGTTGCTTTGAAAAGTACAAGTGCACTAGAGTGCCTTCCGTCCCCTGTCCTATTGCTCTCCTATATCTCCTATAGCTTTCTTCTATTCCTATATCTCTTCTTGTATTTTTTCATTGATATGTTCTATTACTGTATCTTCTTTTCTATTCTTTCTTAGATATATTTTACTATGAGTATCTCCTCTATAACCTTTATCATGTATTTTACTATGTGTATATATACATATACCCACTAAAACCCTCATTGTGTATTGGACAAAATAAATAAATAAAAAATAAAATAAAATAAAAATAATAATTCAGCATGGTTGTAATGCTTGCCATATTCAGTCCTTGTTTTATTTTTGTTTTTTGTTTACTTTCATACTTACTTATGGCTTCTTTAAATGGTTGTTGCTAATTTGGCTATCTAGGTATTCGTAGAAGTGACCTCCAGACTACAAACCTTGAATTAAATGAATTTAAGACTGCTGCCAGCTTAATGTAAGATTTCAGTTCATTGCCTACAATAGTACAGAGCAAAGGAAAAAATGTGTCTTTGTTGAACCAAATGCACAACGTAATGCAAGACGTATGAATAGATTTTCCCCCAACACTTTCTATTAAAGAAATATGACAATACATGCATGTAAACGCAGTTGAACATGAGGCTGCCTGGGCATCTAGGCCCATTGGATCAGAGTAACCTGATCATAGTAGTAATCTAGTTAGTAATATGTCATAACTTAGCTGCTATTTCCTCCGTGAAAGAATAATGCAAGAAATGGAGTATGATTAAATTGACAGCTTCCCCCACAACTGCATCAGAACAACCATCACAACAACAATAGCGCTCAGTGACCCATTCATTCTTCTTTCTGGTCACTGGTCCTTCGATTTTCCTATTATCTGCTTAACAATATGCACTGAGCTTGTCCTTATATATTGATCTTGCCTTCGCTTAAGTACATTATGTCCAAATTTGAGTTAGAAGAAAATAGAGGTGGTCATATGTAACTATCTCCCATTTTTTCCTTTGAGGGCCAAACTCTGGAGACTGTCATTTGGTTTTCAACTCAGACAAACAAACCCAGCCAACCTGACAAAGCAGCAATTTTTGCAGGATATAAATATTTGCTGTTTGGAAACCTTCAATAAGGGCTATTTAAAAATAAAGGAAGAAAATGGCTGCTAATGATTAGTTTCAGGCTAACAAAATTATTATTTTTTTAAAAAATGTAAATCTGTGTGCCCTTAAATGTGACCTGGAAACAAAGGATTGCTTAACAGTTACTATTAAGCAATACATTAGAAGATCAATTAAACAGAACTTCTTTCTAATGAGAAAGCAATGGGAGAGTCACCATGGAAACCATGGAATGAGAGGAAGCCAGTATGCAAAATAGCAGGAAAGAAATGAATAATATTTGTAAACATGCATTTTGGAATTGGTATAATCAGCTTGCTGATGAAAGACAGATTCAATGCCTGCTTTGCCCTACATTCAAGGAAGAGAGAAACTGAGACAAAGGTACCATTTCAGACAATATTTCACTAGTGAGAAACTGAGGTGCCAGGCTTATTCTTATGAAGCCTCTGTAATAATTATGCTTGTCATTTATAGTTTTACAAAAAAAATACCTTGGCTTGAAACCAGAGCTCTGCGGGTGGCTTTGACACCCACAAAGAGTTCTCTTTTTCAAGGCAGTCACTGAGCTGGGCTGTCGGCCTTGGAAGGTTTGGTTAAAATCCAACTGTGTTAAAAAATAATAATATGTAGAATAACAGAATAAAAGAGTTGAAAAGGACCCTGGAGGTCTTCTAGTCCAACCCCCTGCTCAAGCAGGAAACCCTTCAGACAAAGGGTTGTCAAATCTCTTCTTGAAAATTTCCATGGTTGGAAGAACCCACAATTTATGGACACAACTGGTTCCTTTTTTTTTTGTTAAGATGTGTATCTTTTTATTTACAAAGTTGAACATCAGTTTTAGTAGACTGTATCATCTTTACATCAAAATCTTTCCATGGGAATCTTTCTACAGTGATCCCTCTATTATCGCGAGGGTTCCGTTCCAAGATCCCTCGCGATAATCGATTTTTCGCGATGTAGGGTTGCGGAAGTAAAAACACCATCTGCGCATGCGCGCCATTTTTTATATGGCCGCGCATGCGTAGATGGTGGAGTTTGCGTTCCCCGCCACCCATGCAAAGGGGAAACCCGATTCGGCTCCTCGCTGCTGCTGCACTACTGAGCAGATCAGCTGCTGGGCGGCCGAAGGAACCTTCCCTGGGTCTTCCCGGCCACCCACGCAAAGGGGAAACCCCGGCTACTCGCTGATGCCCGCCGCTCGCCCGCCCGCCAGCAAGAGGGGGAAGACCGAGGGAAGGTTCCTTCGGCCGCCCAGCAGCTGATCTGCTCGGCGCAGCAGCAGCAAGCAGACGAAGATCGGGGTTTCCCAGCCGCCCACGCAAAGGGGAAACCCCGGCTCCTCGCTGATGCCCCCGCTCGCCCGCCCGCCGCCCGCCAGCAAGAGGGGGAGAGACAGAGAAAGAGAGAGAAGGAAAGAAAGAGATGAGAGAGGGAGGAAGAGAGTGTGAGAGAGGAAGAAGCAAGATAGAGAAAGAGAGAGAGAAAGAAAGATGAGAAAGGAAGGAAGAGAGTGATGTCATCGGTGGAAAAATCGCGATATAGCGTTTCACGAAGATCGAGATCACGAAACTCGAGGGATCACTGTATATGCACAGAATAAAATAATGGATAAAAGCAGCATAATTTGAAGTCCTGCTTTTATAATATCTACCACCAGCAAAATATGAAAAAAATGATAGCTTAATCTGAAAGAAAAGAAAATAATTGACTTGTAATAAATAATAAATAATTGACAAGTAATAAAGCCTGATTTAGAAAAGATATTAATGAAAATAAGATGACATAAGCAAATTAACATATGAATTACAGTATAAACAAAATAAAGACTACTATACAGTTTGAGGGAAATTATATAGCTGGATAGAAAAGAAAAAAGAATTGAACTAACATTTAAGAAAAAGAATGAATCAATGGAAACAGAATTGTAAAGTATTAAGCAAATTCATATATATTTGTTTTCGTAGATTTTCATGGGTACAGGTATGACGGTCTTGGTATATTCGGGTTTCTTCCCATGTAGGATTTAGAAATTTCTGGTGACGTTTCGACGAGGTCCCACACGTCATCTTCAGGCTGGTGCTTCTGTCCTTGTTCTAGGGCGAACACAGCGAGACCTGAGCTGCCTTCCTTCTATAAATACTGGTGGCTGGGTGTGGTTTGATGGCTCAGCAATTGCCTGCTGTGTAGAAACTTCCTGGTGAGTCAGTGGGGTAACACCTGGGGTTGTTGATTTAACTGAGGTATGCTAATTAGTTAATGATTGTGGATTGGGGATGATATCCTGAGTAGTTGGAGATTGCAGGCTACTTGGTTGTTTTGCAATGTGTGTTCTGAGTCTGGTTTCAGTTTCTATGTCTGGGATACGTTTGTTAATGAGGGCTGGTTTCCAGATGTCTGGTAGGCGGGAGGTATCATCCCGCTTGTTCATATTTTGGGGATGTTTTTCTATCTTGATGGCTTCCATGATTATTCTTTTGCTTTAGTGTTCTGTTTTGGAAATTAATTTAGTACTGTCAAAATCAATTTCATGTCCTGTAGTTTTGAAGTGTTGGAAAAGGGAGGAGGTTTTTTCTTTTTTTCTTAATGAATTCTTATGTTCTGCAACACGTGCATTTACTCTCCTGTTAGTTTGTTCAATATATGTGGCTGGGCAGATTTTACATGGTATTTGATAAACTCCCTGGTTTTCTAGCTGGATATTGTCTTTGGGGTTTCTTAGGATGTTGGCTATTTTTTTATCTGTACCAAAGGCTGTCTTGTTGTTGTGTTTCCAAAACATAACACTACAGCAAAAGAATTTTCTAAATCCCACATGGGAAGAAACCCGAATATACCAAGACTGTCATGTGTGTGTGTGTGTGTGTGTGTGTGTGTGTGTTTTGCTTTGTTTTGTTTGTTTATTATTAAAATTAAAAAAAGATGACATAAGCAAAGGCTAGTCCTATGTTGCCACTTACGAATACTTGTCCTCATTTGTTCCTCTAGTATTTGCATATGAAGATTATGGATCGTCCCTACTATATAACGTGCTGGTCTGCTGTTATATTTGGATAGCAAATACTTGTGGATTAGTTATATAAAGCCTAACAGTAGTTCTGAATCTTGACAAAAATATTTTGACTTATTTTAAGATGATCTAAGGAACTCTTCTGGACAACTATCTTTTGGAGACAACTGGTTCCACTGATTAATTGTTCTCGCTGACAGGAAATTTCTCCTTAATTCAAGGTTGGTTCTGACCTTGATTAGTTTCCATCCATTGCTTATTATCCAGCCTTCAGGTGCTTTGGAGTATAGGTTGACCCCCTCTTCTTTGTGGTATCCCCTTAGATATTGGAACACTACTATCATGTCTCCCCTAGTCTTTCTTCTCATTATACAAGTTATAGTACATGTCTTTTATTTACTGTACATCCTAACTTTTCCCTGGAAGATAAGTATAGCTTAGATGAGTTCTACTTTATTTGAAGAAGGTTGGGTTTTAAATCTAATACTTTCACCATTATACTACTGGATTATCTTTATGGTAATGATGGAAGGCACGATTGAAACTCACCAATTAATCTAATAAAGATTAGGGTTTTTTAGGTAAGGAAATTCTTTCTTTGGTAAGGAGAAGGACATGGCTGCACAATTATTAACTTGACATTTTTTTTTTCTGACTGCCTTCACCACCAGCTGGTTTTTAAACAAAAAGGAAACCAGCAAACCGAGAGAGAGAGAAAGAAAAAGAGAAAAAGGTACAAAATACATAACCAATTAGGGCAATCAGCACAAAAGGAAAGAAAAAAGAAAAGAGTAAGGAAAAAAAAGACATTTATTTTGTCTTCCACCTGGTTGGAGAAGGCCATTCCGAGTGACTAGCTCCAGTGAGGTAATCAAGAAATCTAATTAGCTTGACGTGGAATTTACAAAGCTATTCTTGCTGAAGGACATGTAGCCATACAGTTCAACAAAATAGCATTATCTTTCTTGCTATTGAGCAGGCAACGGCAGTATACTGTTAAAATAAACGGGTTTAACCGAGTTTAGCAACAATGAAAGGTTATTTAAATGTAAAGCACTCCTTTCACATCTGTGGTACTTTCTTGCGATGATGCAGAGTCATTGTCAAGGTGTACTTGGGTATTCTTAGATATAAAATTTCATCAAGATTCCAATTGATGACTTTTGTTCTAATTATTTATCCCAATCTTCTGTGTTCACCCTGAAAGAGAAGAAACTAGAGGAGAAAGGGGAGCCACCATTATTGAATGATGGTGAGGCTAAATTTGAGGGATCTTATATTTACATTGTTTTAGTAAATGGAAAGAAAAAGATACCGAAAGAAATGTAAACAGAAAAAAACCCTCCAAAATATACAGTGGGGGGGGGGGGGGAATCAGATTTTAAACAACTCATTAAATTTTCACCATATTGATTGGCATTTCCATTTTATAAATAATCAATTCCTATGCAGAGAACAAACCCATGTTCCCTCTCTCTAAAATTATAAATCTGGGATGATACTATCTTTTTTTTATTACTTTTTTAAATTTTTATTTATTTATAAATTAAATATATATACCTCCCATCTCACTGTCAAGTGATTCCATATATAGGTACATATACAAGCCTAGCTATTAGTATATAATTCAAAATCACATTCATATATTTCAACCAACTTACTCTTCCCAAAAACAGATTCACAAAATTATAAACATTAAATTAAAAATCAAAATAAAATAGAAGTGAGGCCCTAACATGCAAGTATATCTTCCATCATTTTACATTTTAATCATAATGAAGTTGATTACCAATTCTTTAAAATATTATGAGTTTCCTGTGAATTAAGAGAAGTAGAGACCATTGGCCACATACTTCTTTGATGCTCCTTTTACAGAGATTTGGGGGAGGGAATCCTTCCAATAATTTATAATTAATATATTGTATTAGCAGTTCTGTGTTAGCAAAAACTTCAGAAGAAAAGGATTTAAGGGTAATGATTTCTGACAGTCTCAAAATGGGTGAACAGTGCAGTCAGGCGGTAGGGAAAGCAAGTAGGATGCTTGGCTGCATAGCTAGAGGTATAACAAGCAGGAAGAGGGAGATTATGATCCTGCTATATAGAGTGCTGGGGAGACCACATTTGGAATACTGTGTTCAGTTCTGGAGACCTCACCTACAAAAAGATATTGACAAAATTGAACGGGTCCAAAGACGGGCTACAAGAATGGTGGAACGTCTTAAGCATAAAACGTATCAGGAAAGACTTAATGCACTCAATCTGTATAGTCTGGAGGACAGAAGGAAAAGGGGGGACATGATCAAAACATTAAAATATGTTAAAGGGTTAAATAAGGTCCAGGAGGGAAGTGTTTTTAATAGGAAAGTGAACACAAGAACAAAGGGACACAATCTGAAGTTAGTTGGGGGAAAGATCAAAAGCAACATGAGAAAATATTATTTTACTAAAAGAGTAGTAGATCCTTGGAACAAACTTCCAGCAGACGTGGTTGATAAATCCACAGTAACTGAATTTAAACATGCCTGGGATAAACATATATCCATCCTAAGATAAAATACAGAAAATAGTATAAGGGCAGTCTAGATGGACCATGAGGTCTTTTTCTGCCGTCAGTCTTCTATGTTTCTATTTTTCTGTGGCCTGACCTTTAGTAATTCCTCTACCAAACCACCTAAGTTTGATCTGTCTCATCCTGTCTAGATGAAATTGAACATAACTGGGTGTGATACTGAAAGAAGTATCTCTGCCATGTATCACTGGGTAAAATTCCCTTTGTTGCAATTAGTAGGTTTTCCATTTTCAAACTGAAACAATCATTGGACAATGAAATTGCATGTGATTTTCATCAGAATTTAACATGGCTATTTACAGTACTTTACAGCCCTCTATAAGTGATTTACAGAGTCAGCATATTGTCCTCAATAATCTGGCTGCTCGTTTTACTGACCTTGGAAGGATAAAAGGATGGAAGCCCTTCATGGCATCGGACCAGGATATCTCCGGGACCGCCTTCTGCTGCACAAATCCCAGCAACCAGTTAGGTCCCACAGAGTTGGCTTTCTCCGGGTCCCGTCAACTAAACAATATCTTTTGGGGGGTCCCAGGGGAAGAGCCTTTTCTGTGGCGGCCCCGACTCTCTGGAACTAACTCCCCCCAGAGATCAGAATTGCCCCCACCCTCCTTGCCTTTCGTAAGCTTCTTAAAACCCACCTCTGTCATCAGGCATGGGGGAACTGAGATAACTTCCCCAGGCCTATATTGTTTATGTATGGTATGTTGTGTGCATGTTTTTTAAATTATGGGTTTTTAGTTTTAATTATTAGATTTGTATTGTACATTGTTTTTCTATTACTGCTGTGAGCCACCCAGAGTCTACGGAGAGGGGCGGCATACAAATTTAATAAATAAATAAATAAAATAAATGAAAGGCTTCAACCTCATAGAAATTATCTTTTAGCATATTTCTATGAGGATGAAGCCTTTCATTTATTTAATTTATTTATCTACACTACATTAGAATTAGGCATCTTTAAGTTCCCTAAAATATTTGATGCTATTAAAGAATAAGTAGACTTTGTTAGACAGAATTAGTTTGGAGTTTGTCTTAATTCAATCATTTTATGTAATATTTTATCAGTCTCAAAAAATCCCACAAGGAAGATGAAAAAACAGGTGAATTTCTAGAAAAAACAGGTGAATTTCTAGAAAAAACAGGTGAATTTCTAGAAAAAACAGGTGAATTTCTAGAAAAAACAGGTGAATTTCTAGAATCAACATGTATAATTGGCACTTGATACTTAATTCAATGACGTGAGATTGGGCCACATTATTCTACAGTTGTCATTAATTACTGCTGCCATATACACCAAGTCATGACAAAACTGCTATAAAGCAAGTAGGGAAAAGGAAATGTTTATGACAGAAGAACTAATACAATTGTGAAAACATGATTTCATGTAGGTTTAAAAATGGGAAAATTGTGTCTTGAGTCATAATGATTTACTACTGAAGTGCAGAAATGGTTGAAATGTCCATATCAGGTGGCTATTACTCCAATTCTTGGAGAGCTGCAAATGCATCAGAGTGGTTGACAAATACATTTAAATATCATTAATGCTGCTAAACCTGGAAAAGCAATTAGAGGCAATAAAATTTGTATTGAATTTGGATAAATTTTAGGCAATTAGGCTTTTTCTAAATGTAATTTCTGGCCAAGTAATCCATGGGGACACATGACTTATCTACATTTATTACTCATTACAGCAGAGTACTGCCTGTCACAGCTGAACGGCAAGGGATTTATGATCATACATTCAGATCTGCTAATGGACTGAGTAGTGTTTTTCCTCTGAAGCACAAATCCCCAGGCAACAGGTACAAAATATAAATTGGCCATAGTGAAAGGACATACTTGTACATTTAGTTTGTTGATCCATCCTTTTATATTGGTGGGAGGAAGGGTGGGAGGAAGGAAGGAAGGAAAGAAAGAGAGAAAGAAAGAAAGAAAGAAAGAAAGAAAGAAAGAAAGAAAGAAAGAAAGAAAGAAAGAAAGAAAGAAAGAAGAGAGCTATCGTGGGGTTTCCTAGATTCGCCCACGTTTCTATAACACTCCGTGGCCTGCACTGGCTGCCGATCGGTTTCCAGTCACAATTCAAAGTGTTGGTAATGACCTTTAAATCCCTTCATGGCATTGGACCAGAATACCTCCGGAACCGCCTTCTACTGCACGAATCCCAGCGGCCAATAAGGTCCCACAGAGTTGGCCTTCTCCGAGTCTTGTCGACCAAACAATGTCATTTGGCGGACCCCCGGGGAAGAGCCTTCTCTGTGGTGGCCCCGGCCCTCTGGAATCAACTCCCCCCGGAGATTAGAACCGCCCCCACCCTCCTTGTCTTTCGCAAGTTACTCAAGACCCACCTATATCTCCAGGCATGGGGGAATTAAGACATCTCCCCCAGGCTTTCTTATATTTTATGTTTGGTATGTATGGTTTTTAAATTGTTGGGGTTTTTTAATGTAATTTTATTATTAGATTTGTTCCATTGTTATACTGTTTTTATTATTGTTGTGAGCCGCCCCGAGCCTTCGGAGAGGGGCGGCATACAAATCCAGTAAATTGAATTGAATTGAATTGAAGGAAGGAAGGAAGGAAGGAAAAAGGAAGGAAGGAAGGAAGGAAGGAAGGAAGGAAGGAAGGAAGGAAGGAAGGAAGGAAGGAAGGAAGGAAGATCATATATATTATGGTGTCCAGTTTTGGCCACCACACTACAAAAAAAATACATTGAGACTCTAGAGAAAGTGTAACCAGGATATAAAGGGTCTGGAAAATAAAACATATGAAGAGTGGCGACAGAAACTGAATTTGGTTGGTCTGATGAAGAGGAGGACCAGGGATGACATGATAGTTGTGTTCCAATATTTGAGGAGATGCCACAGAGAGGAGGGGATCAAGCTATTCTCTATGGCACCAGAAAGTCAAACAAGGAATAATGGATGGAAACTGACCAAGGAGAGATTCAACCTGGAAGTGGGGAGAAATTTCTGACAGTGAGAGCGATCAACCAGTGGAACAGCTTGCCATTGGAGGTTGTGAGAGCCTCAATACTTGCAACCTTCAAGGGGAGATTGGACTGCCATCTGGCTCCAATGGTGTAGGAATGCCTGCTTGTACAGGGGGTTGGACTAGATGACCTACAAGATCCCTTCCAACTCAAATAATAAATCTAAATCTAAAATATTATGGTGTATGATTCCAAACAAGGCAAGTGAAATAATATTGTCACCAGTATAAATTACACAACACTAAGTTACCTTTAATATTTCAAATTTTCCCCAGAGTGTTTTTATAAACAAAAGAACACTAAAAGATAAGAAACAAATCATGATGGAAGTTTTGGTGGTATCAGGGCTTTGGAGCACAAGACAGGGTGAAGATCTGGGAGCATCTGTTGACTTTAAGCAATGTTTCTCAATGCCTATTGCATATGTGATATTGAAGAGTGAACCAAGTCCTGCAACCATGCTAATACAACTGCTTTGTGATAGGCAAAAGACCAGGTTGTTTGTTGCACTGCCTTTTCCTAATGTTTTCTGTCCATGCCACAGTACCTGACAGGGTAGATCAGATTTCCCAGATCTTAAGGTAGGTTCTGGGTTCTCCTTGAAACAATGTCATTCAGCATTAGCTAGGAATCATATCTCCACTATCATATCACCTGATGTATGGAATAGCTTCTACCCTGAGGTCTGGATGATCCCAACCCTATTAGTCTTCCAGACAACCTTGAAATCATGACCTGTCCCTCAGATATTTATTTATTTATTTATTTATTTGTTTGTTTGTTTGTTTGTTTGTTTATTCATTCATTCATTCATTCATTCATTTATTTATTTTGTCCAATACATAATACACATTGAAGAGAAAGATATGTAATAATATAAGTAAAGGAAAGAATAGAAGAAAAGATATAAAAGTATAGGTGAACATATTTGAAAGGAAGACAAGATAAGGAGAGACAATTGGACAGGGGACGGAAGGCACACTGGTGCACTTATGCACGCCCCTTACTGACCTCTAAGGAACCTGGAGAGGTCAATTGTGGATAGTCTAAGCCTCAGTAGTGTCAACCCCTAACCCCCAACATTTTTCCCTTAGACTCTAAGGGAAAAATGTTGGGGGTTAGGGGTTGACACTACTGAGTCAGGTAATGAGTTCCACGCTTCGACAACTCGGTTGCTGAAGTCATATTTTTTACAGTCAAGTTTGGAGGCAGATTATTGAGTGAACTTGGCATGCATGGAATTATGATGTGTATTAATTTCTAGCACTTCAGTAACATTGTTGTGTTGTGAGCCGCCCCGAGTCTGCGGAGAGGGGCAGCATACAAATCTAAATAAACATAAACACAAACATAAACAAATATTGTAATTTTAAAATGTATTTTGCAAAAATTTCCAAACTTCCTGGATCATGGTGCCCTTAGAGAATTATGGCGCACCTAAGGATTCCAAAAATGGACACTGTGGTACCCAAGGATATTGAAACAAACTAATCAACCTCATGGGGTCTAATCAAACGGTGCATGGCACGCATAGAATATCAGTCAAGCCTAGCCAGAGTTCCATCTTTCTTGCCAATGTTGTGGGTTCAGTGCAGCAAAGCTGAAAATTTGTGGGATGAGGAGTTCTGGTTTGTCCTTGGGGCTCACTAATATAAACAAGATGTATCTACGACAGGGGTGGGGGAACTATGATCCTTTTATGAGTTGTGGACTTCAGGTCCCAGATGCAAGATACATACGGCCTCAAGAATTCTGGGAGTTGGAGTCCACAAGTCATAAAGGGGCCATAGTTCCCCATCTCTGATCTATGTGTATCTAGTTTGTCATATTAGAATGTGCAGTAAATGAATCGTTGCACTCTTCTATACTAATTTTTAATGCTCCTATTTAAAACTCCCATCTATGCTTTTTAGATTGTCATCTTTTAACTATTTTATACAATTTAGCTTACTTTTTAGTTTTTTATTATTTATACTTTATTTATTTATTTTATTTATTTATTAATTAGATTTGTATGCCGCCCCTCCCCGCAGACTCGGGGCGGCTAACAACAATAGTGAAACAACATATAACAAATGTAATATTTAAAATAATTTTAAAAACCCTAATTTAAAAAACCAAACATACACACAAACATACCACGCATAAATTGTATAGGCCTAGGGGGAAGGGCATATCTCAGTTCCACCATGCCTGACGACAGAGGTGGGTTTTAAGGAGCTTGCAAAAGGCAAGGAGGGTGGGGGCAATTCTGATCTCTGGGGGGAGTTGGTTCCAGAGGGTCGGGGCCGCCACAGAGAAGGCTCTTCCCCTGGGTCCCGCCAAATGACATTGTTTAGTCGACGGGACCCAGAGAAGGCCAACTCTGTGGGACCTAACTGGTTGCTGGGATTTGTGCAGCAGAAGACGGTCCCGGAGATATTTATACTTTCTTATCTTTTATAAATAGGGGATGCAGTGGCTAAGCTGAGCTTATCGATCAGAAGGTCAGCAATTCAGTGGGTCAAATCCCTAGCACCGCATAACAGAGTGAAGTCCTGTTATTTTTCCCATCTTCTGCTAACCTAGCAGTTTGAAAGCACGTAAAAATGCAAATAGAAAAATAGGGACCACTTTGGTGGGAATGGTAAACATGCTCTATGCACCTTTGATGTTGGAGATATCATTGGGAAGTGCTGGCTCCTTGGCTTAGAAACAGAGATAAACACTACTCCTAGAACCAGGAAGGACTAATATTAGTTTAATCAGATTTGTATGCCGCCCCTCTCCGCAGACTGTACATAATATGTATGTACAGGGGAAACTTTACCTCTACCTATCTTTTATAATTTCTTTTAGATTTCCACATTTTTGTGCTAGATCAATAGAGAAAGAGACAGACAGACACATAGATTTTCTATATGTTTATATTTATTTTGCCCTGTACTGTGCTCAGCTGGTATTGGATCCATCCCCTTACTCTGATCAATATAGAGTGATTTGAAGATCTTTTCAGAAGAAAGAAAGGTGAATATTTTATATTCTTACTTTTTAAGATAGTTATTTCCATATTTTAGTATTAACAGTACTAATTCTGTATTTTGTTATATACTAATAGTGTTATCAGTATAATACTGTATTAACAGTATTATATTTCTTTTGTATCATCCAACTAGGAAATGACACTGTTACTAAAATGCATTGATCGCTTTAGTCTTCGCTTATTTAATGTATTGCATAGTATGTCAGCAATGGTGAATGTAGAAAGAATAAAGCTCATAAAAATAAATTCAGCTTCTCTCAGGAAATTGTTAATGTAAAAAAAACCCAGCATATATTATCCACAGGCACTAGATATATGTTTAAATTGTGCCAGAAAACAATAGATATATATATAACTAGCCTTGCAGGAGAGATGTTAAAACAGACTTTGTTATTATGAAAGGATAACAAGGTCCTGAAAGTGTGAACGCAAGTACGATATTGAAAAAAAGGATCATGGGGAGTTTGATATTGGTTAATTAAAAAAGAAAGCAGGGCTTTGCGTTATGGGAGAGCATTTGCAATATGAACAAATGAATTGCGTGAGAATCTACAGTAAATATGATCAGTCGTTCTGCTCATTCTATACCTGCCTACTTTGTTCAGTCACAACCAATATAAACACAAAGGTATTGGGGGAAGTGATCACATGCTTGGTTTCAGGAGGTCCAGGAGGGAAGTGTTTTTAATAGGAAAGTGGACACAAGAACAAGGGGACACAATCTGAAGTTAGTTGGGGGAAAGATCAAAGGCAACATGAGAAAATATTATTTTACCAAAAGAGTAGTAGATCCTTGGAACAAACTTCCAGCAGATGTGGTTGGTAAATCCACAGTAACTGAATTTAAACATGCCTGGGATAAACATATATCCATTGTAAGATAAAATACAGGAAATAGTATAAGGGCAGACTAGATGGACCATGAGGTCTTTTTCTGCCGTCAGTCTTCTATGTTTCTCAATTTAAATGCATTTAAATTTATAATGATGATCGAGTTATTAATGATTTTTATACAGTTAATAACAGTGCAGAGAAGGCTAATCAAATCTAAGTTCTCTAACAAATCAGAAGTAGAGTGAAACCTTATGTTTAAAGGTTTACAGGTTTCTTTCGCTTTCCTTATAACTGTAATTGTCAGTATTGAATCAATCCAATTTCAGAACGTTGTGAAAACCCACAAATGAGCTCAACTTAGTTTAAAACAAAACAAAAGAGAGAGAATATCTACCCTTGAAGAGTATTTGGAATACTTGGTGCAAATTATAGCAGCCTGGGGTAGTTTGGGAGACCCAAGAAATGGACGGTCGGCCAATTTAGCAGCCGGCTGAAATTGCACCAGGGCCAGGAGGAACACGGCCTCGGCGGTTTGCCAAGTGAGGCATCAGTGATCTTATGGTAATGAAAATAATAAATATTTGAAAATTCCCAAAGACGAATAATAGTTTAAATCAGTGATGGCAAACCTTTTTTTGTATGTGTGCATATGCGATAGCACACAATGTGTGGCCAAACTCATAATGCAATGCCCTCTTCCACACATGCACACACACAACTCCCCCCCACTGCACCCCAGGCATGTGCACCCCCCCCCAGTAATGGGCAGCCAAAAATTTTACTGCCACACTGTGGGTGTGCCTTATTTTGTGGATGTGGCTTGAGGTTCAGGTGCCTGGGTAGGAGTGGCTTGCCAGCCATGTGACCAGATGGGAGTGGCTTGAATGATCATCATCGTTCAAGTGAACTGTTATTGCTGCACAATGCCTTTTCATTTCAGCTGTGGGCAGAGTGAGGGCTTCGCGAGGTGAAAAAGACCACAGTCCAGACTGCTTCGGTGTGGCATGGCTCTCCTGGCCTTGGGAGGTGGCCGTGTGAGGCTGAAGGGGAGCCAAGCAGGAGAGAGGGAAGCTTGTCCGAGGCCAGGAAGGAGGAAAGAGGAAAACTGCGAGGAGCACACAGCAGCATCAGCAGGGGAAAAAAGGAGAGCTGAACTGAGACCAGTAATCCAGGAAGTTACTGCCGCCGGTCAGCAGGAGCTGTGCATGCAGCTTCATTTCTGCCGGTGGAACTGCGTTCCACTCTGTCTTGCCTGCGGCCCACCCCTGCCCCCAATGCTGAACCCCATGCATATGTGCAGGGCTCGCTGAAACCTCCAGAACCAACAGACCTACCGGAAATTTGAAAACAAACTTCTGGCTGGGTCGTTGGGACATTTTTTTTACCCTTCCCAGTCTCCTAAAGCCTGGGGAGAGTGAAAAACAGCCCAACGGCCCACTGGAAATTCATTTCCAAACTTGCAGTAGGCCAGTTGGGTCCATTTTTTGCCATCCACAGGTTCCAAAGGCTTTCCTGAAGCATGGGGAAGGTGAAAACAACCTCCCCTTCCTTCTGGAGCTCACACAGGGCAAATATCACTTGTCTTTGGATATGGCTCCGCGTGTCACCTGTGGCACACGTGCCATAGGTTTGTCATTATGGGTTTAGATTATATAAGACATGGTTGGATTATCTGCATTGGATCCCACCTAGCTGTTCATTCCCCCAATATGTTAAGTTCAGTATTCTGATATCTAATATCATTTATGATATTATATCCCAGGGAACACACATCAATACTATGTGGAAATATATATATATTTCAGTGGCTTTAAAGTCAGAAAAACAGTCCATATCTAAACTATAAATGCTCTATAATCTCATTTTTTCCCACTTGAATAGTAACACAATCACATTACTATTGTAGAGTAGGGGTATTTTAAAAGAATCAAGTTGTATAAGGCTAAGGCAGTGATTCCAATGTCTGCTGGTAAAGTTGATGATGAGCGCTCTTCCTCCTTGGAACAAGGGATCCCTTGGAGACATGCTGGAATGGGGTGCAGTTTTCATTGAGGTCCATGGCTCCCGTTGTCCTCCTCCCTGTTATTCTGGGCTTCACATTACAAGCCCCCAATTAAGTCCAAAGGAGAAATTCAAACACACACGTTTGTAAAGTAAACAAAGTTGGTTTATCAAAAGGAAAATACTGTCCAAAATGCACTTTTATTCAGTCAAAGTGCTCTCCCACACACAACAAGCCTTGACTGCTGTGAAAAACATAAAACAAAAGCAAAGCAGCTAAAAAGCAGCTGTGAAGATGTTACAGCCACCCCCTTCAAGAGTCCTCACGCTTAAAGTTAACTGTGAATTAGTCCAAGAGTCCTGTAAAATCCTGAAACAGTTCAAAGAGTCCTTGTACAATCCAGATGTCAAACACAGTTATCTCTCTCTTTCCAAATGGATAAATTCCCATGCCAAGAGGCAACAACATTGGCAATTTATCAGCAGCCCCATTAGCCTAATTGCCCCAGCCACAGGTGTTCTCCCTTATTTTCTGTAATACTTGCACAGTTGTTCCTTCCTTGACATCAACCTGCATCTGCAAACATCTATGAATGCCTCCGCTTCTGAGCCTAATGATGATAATGCTGATGATGATGGTAGTTCACTAATGGGGTAATTAGCGAATGGACTGCCTGTAATTATCTCCTCCGTTGATCCTACTTCACTAGAATCTTCCCCTGACACAGACGCTTCGCTGTCAGAAGCTGTTGGCAGTAAAACTGGCCTCTGATAATGTGATCAACCCCCACAGTCCTTGGAGCAGGAGCTGGCCCAGAGCCAACCACAACACTCCCCCCTTAGGAAAGCAGCAGGCAGATCAGACAAAAAGGAGGAGTGATTTCTGATGCTTCCTGCCAGTTTTCTATACATATTAGTGGGGAAGCCGACAGGAAGTTAGAAGTTGTGCTTACTCTCACTGCTTTTTTCCTTAGCCATGGTCATTTTGTTTCTGTGTTTAGCTAAGGGACAGTGATGGGCTCCTATGGGTATGGTCAGGTACGCAGAACCGGTAGAAAAAATTTGAATTATTTTCTTTTTTTCCCTTCTGGGCTCTGGGTATGTTTTTCCAATTGCAGTAAATGAGGTTGAATTTGTATAATTTTAGAAGAGCTCTCTCTCTCTCTCTCTCTCTCTCTCTCTCTCTCTCTCTCTCTCTCTCTCTCTCTCTGTGTACAGTTTATATAGTAGATAATGTATATTTGTGTGTGCCTCTGTGTAATATGTATGTATACATATGACAATTATACATATAATTAAATAGTATATTTTGGATGTTTGGATGTATATATTGGATGTATAAATTGTATCTCTTTGAGGCGAGGAGAGGCCAGGCACCCTAACCCAACCCAAACCCTTGATGTGAGTGACATCAGGTTGGCCACCTTTAAGCCAGTCACATGACCTTTAAACCACCCCTTGGTCACATGATCATCAAGCCACTCCCACCTGGTCACATGGTCAGCAAACCACACCCACAAAACAAGGCACGCCCACAGTGTGGTAGTAAAAAAAATTTGCAGCCCTTCACTGGTAAGGAAATATCTCAAAGGATGACCGAGTGGCTCTCAGGTGGCCTAGTAGTTTTCTAACTGGATCTATGAGAAGACATGGAACAGGAATGGGCTTGATTTTTCCTAAATTAAAGGCACAGTAAATCAGTCTTTTATATCTGATAGATGTCCAAATGTGTTAGACTACAGTTCTTATCAATCCCAGTCGGGACCACTGGAGAGGATACGGGGAAGAGTCCACTCAAATTTGTCATGTGCTCTTCCTTCCTTCCTCCCCTCTCCACTTGCAACATCATCTCCAATCCAGAGATGACATATGAGTACTAGGAAGAGAATTGCAAGCGCACCTGCCAATCTGTTTGCTCTTTCTGCTTCACAACGGGATTTGCTGCCAAAGAAAGAAGCAGCTGCTCACTTTAAGGAATAACATGTTTCTTTGCTCCTGGAAACTATTGCAGGAAAAATGGCATGCAAATGTCCAGCTGCCTTCAAACCTCTCTCCCATTTGTGCATATCTTTTATTTGAATCCCTGCCTTCAGTTTTCCTTGCTTCTGAGCAAGTGTTCAAAGACACCTTTGTGAGGGATGGGAGAGAGTGCTTTTAATTAGGACCAGGTTCCTTACTGCTGCCAAGATGGCTTAGTAAAATGCCCCCAAAGCTAAGTTTTATATCTGGATTTATAGTCATTATGCAATAATCCAGGCTGATTGAAACATTTGCCCAGTTTGCCACAATGTTTTTGCTAAAATATTTAACAAGATTTAAGCGTGAACTTTAAAACATAACAATTGTCTCGGTGAAAACCAAACATACACGTTTAAAAGTAAGTAGGCAACCTCCGATGCACTAGAAAAAATAAAATAACTATCTATTAATGAAAGTCCAGATTTTTAATTCTTTCAATAGCTACTTAAACTTTCAATGAAAAACAAAAATGCGAGAAATCAGCAGGATAAATAAATTCAAAGCATGGATTCGTGAATATCAAAGTGCATTTGACAGATATCATAATAGAAGCAAGTAACCAATGGTTGTTACATATATTTATCACATATTTGACCCTTGATCACCAAGGCCATATTTTAAGCCTGGATATTTGGACAGGAAGTACCTGCTTGTGTGATGCATGCATAATTGACTAAAAGCACCTTTTGCAGTTGTCCGTGATAAACAAGCAGTTCCTCTGGAAGCAGCAGTGAAGTGACAGCAGTCCAGAGGTCCAGCTTTATTTATTTTATTTTATTTTATTATTTAGATTTGTATGCCGCCCCTCTCCGAAGACTCGGGGCGGCTCACAACAGAGTAAAACAAATCATAAATAATCCGAGTAAGTTTAAAATATTTAAAGATTTAAAAAACCCATATACTAACAGACATACACACAAGCATACCATGTATAAATTAAACATGCCCAGGGGGAGATGTTTCAATTCCCCCATGCCTGACGGCAAAGATGGGTTTTAAGGAGTTTACGGAAGGCAGGAAGAGTAGGGGCAGTTCTAATCTCCGGGGGGAGTTGGTTCCAGCGAGCCGGTGCCGCCACAGAGAAGGCTCTTCCCCTGGGGCCCGCCAACCGACATTGTTTAGTTGACGGGACCCAGAGAAGGCCCACTCTGTGGGACCTAATCGGTCGCTGGGATTCGTGTGGCAGGAGGCGGTCTCGGAGGTATTCTGGTCCAATGCCATGAAGGGCTTTAAAGGTCATAACCAACACTTTGAATTGTGACCGGAAATTGATCGGCAGCCAATGCAGACTGCGGAGTGATGGTGAAACATGGGCATACCTAGGTAAGCCCATGACTGCTCTCGCAGCTGCATTCTGCACGATCTGAAGTTTCCGAACACTTTTCAAAGGTAGCCCCATGTAGAGAGCATTACAGTAGTCGAACCTCGAGGTGATGAGGGCATGAGTGACTGTGAGCAATGAGTCCAGATAGGGCCGCAACTGGTGCACCAGGCGAACCTGGGCGAATGCCCCCCTCGCCACAGCTGAGAGATGGTTTTCTAATGTGAGCTGTGGATCGAGGAGGATGCCCAAGTTGCAGACCCTCTCTGAGGGGGTCAGTGATTCCCCCCCCAGGGTAATGGATGGACAGATGGGATTGTCCTTGGGAGGCAAAACCCACAGCCACTCCGTCTTATCTGGGTTGAGTCTGAGTCTGTTGACACCCATCCAGGCCCCAACAGCCTCCAGGCACCGGCACATCACTTCCACAGCTTTATTCCCTGTTATCCATTTGGTACTATGGATATGTAATTTCTGCAAAGCATCATGAATCAAAATACACCCTATCAAAAAAATGAATACTATTGGTGAAATAGGTAAAGGAGTAGAATGTAAAAGTCTGTACATTGTCACATAATTCTTTGCAACACACTGATATAGTCTTGATATACAGTGATCCCCCGGTTATTGCGTTCCCGACCATTGCGAACAGGCTAATTTGCGATTTTTCAACCTGGAAGTCAAAACACCATCTGCGCATGCGTGCCCTTTTTTCTATGGGCACGCATGCGTAGATGGCGCCGGGCAGATCAGCTGATGGGCGGCTTCCCTGGGTCTTCCCCCTCTTGCTGGCGGGAGGGCGAAGGCCCCCCCAGCACCTGCTCGCCCGCCGTTCACCCGGCCACCCGCCGTTCGCCGCTCGCCCGCCCTTCGCCCGGCCACCCGCCGTTCGCCCGCCGTTCGCCGCTCGCCCGCCCTTCACCCTTCGCCCGGGAAGCTCGCCAGGAGTCAGCGGAGAAGCCGCGCGCCTGTTTTAAAACGATCAGAGCCGGCCTGGGGGGGCTTTCCAGCAACCCCCGAGCCCCCAACCCGGGTTCGGGGGTTGCTGGAAAGCCCCCCCAGGCCGGCTCCAATCGTTTTAAAACAGGCGCGCCGCTTCTCCGCTGACTCCTAAAGCGGGGAAGTTCGCCAGGAGTCAGCGGAGAAGCGGCGCGCCTGTTTTAAAACGATCGGAGCCGGCCTGGGGGGATCGGAGCCGGCCTGGGGGGGCTTTCCCTTTCAGGGCGGGCGAGCGGCGGGTGCGGCAGCAGCGAGGAGTTTGCGTGGGCGGCGGGGAAACCCCAATCTTCGGCTCCTCGCTGCTGGGAAGTAAAAACACCATCTGCGCATGCGCAGATGGTGTTTTTACTTCCGCAGCGCTACTTCGCGAAAACCCGCTCGTTGCGGGGGGTCCTGGAACGGAACCCTCGCAATGATCGGGGGATCACTGTATATGCAGAGTAACGCAGGAGGACTAGAGAAGATACCAGAATATATAGTGGAAATTAATGAACCAGATAAATAATGAAGACACATTTGTAGAAAACAATAGTTTATTCTTCAGCTTCAATCTTCTATATACAGGAAATTTACTTTAGCTATATTCAGCTTACTTACAAGTAGATACTCAACCAATCCAGGTTACAAGTAGATACTAAACCAATCCATGTTTCTAGTAAAGGCTAAGCCAATCCAGGTTTCTTCATATCATGCTACTACTCTACTCAATATATAACTCAAACTGCTCCAGCCAGCCAACTAACAATAGGTTTAGGTTTAGGTTTATTGGATTTATATGCCGCCCCTCTCCGCAAACTCGGGGCGGCTCACAACAATAATTAAAAAAACAGTACAGTACATAATACCAAATCCAATGCCCACCCATCTAGTTGCAATTTAAATTAATAATCTCATAAAAACAGTATATATAAAAAACAGGCACACAGTCAATCAATCAACAAAACAACATGGGCAAGGGGGAGGTGTTTTAGTTCCCCCATGCCTGATGGCAAAGGTGGGTCTTAAGGAGTTTACGAAAGGCAGGGAGGGTGGGGGCAATCCTAATCTCAGGGGGGAGCTGGTTCCAGAGGGTCTGGGCCCCCACAGAGAAGGCTCTTCCCCTGGGTCCCGCCAGACGACATTGTTTAGTCGACGGGACCCGGAGAAGGCCAACTCTGTGGGACCTAACCGGTCGCTGGGATTCGTGCGGCAGGAGGCGGTCCCGAAGATATTCTGGTCCGGTGCCATGAAGGGCTTTATAGGTCATAACCAACACTTTGAATTGTGACCGGAAACTGATCGGCAGCCAATGCAGACTGCGGAGTGTTGGAGTGATATGGGCATACTTGGAGAAGCCCATAATTGCTCTCGCAGCTGCATTCTGCACGATCTGAAGTTTCCGAACACTTTTCAAAGGTAGCCCCATGTAGAGAGCGTTACAGTAGTCGAGCCTCGAGGTGATGAGGGCATGAGTGACTGTGAGCAATGACTCCCGGTCCAAATAGGGCCGCAACTGGCGCACCAGGTGAACCTGGGCAAACGCCCCCCTCGCCACAGCTGAAAGGTGTTTTTCTAATGTGAGCTGTGGATCGAGGAGGACGCCCAAGTTGCGGACCCTCTCTGAGGGGTTCAATAATCCCCCCCCCCAGGGTAATGGACGGACAGATAGAATTGTCCTTGGGAGGCAAAACCCACAGCCACTCCGTCTTGTCTGGGTTGAGTTTGAGTTTGTTGACACCCATGCAGGCCCCAACAGCCTCCAGGCACCGGCACATCACTTCCACTGCTTCGTTGACTGGACATGTCAATGACCACCATCAACAGCAATCAGCAGACAGAAAGAATGGTGAAGTTGATTTGCATCTTATAATGCTCTGGCCCAATCAGGTTGCAGTTCACAACCTATGACTTTGCATTAGCATGCTTACATTCTGCCTTTTACCTTATACAGTATTACAATGAAATATCAGCCAGGATTGCTAATTACTAATGGAGTCCTTGATATTCTCTGAGCTTGATTGTTTTCTTGCAGATATTCTCTTACTCTTCTCTGAGTATAGAATTTGCTCCCTGTTGATGTAGAGTAATATGCCCTGCTAGCGTTGGTGAGGATGGTAGTATTACCATAGCATTGTTTCCTATATGCAGTTTTGGTACTGTTTTCCTCCTTATTTGATTCTTGATTTTCTCCTTTTCTCCAATGAGAAAACAACAGTTCTCCCCACTCCCTGCAACATTGAGAGGACAAAGCTACTGTATGTAAGCAGAGAACAAAGCCCACTCCCCTCTAACATTAAAGATAATACCTAAATGGGTAATGAAAAAACCTGCAAAGAATAACCAAGGTCAGAGACCACCAAGGACTCTATAGTTCACCTCTGAGCTGCAGATATTCTCTTCAGTTGGTGGTATAACTAATATAATTCCTTACCCTCTTTCCTTTCTCCTTATTCCACAATTAAAACAATAAAAAACAAAATTAATATTAGACAAATCTGGCGTTTTCAAATTAATTCAAATTTTATCTTTCCCTCCCTTCTTAAACTAACTTGGTTTTATGCACTTTTTCCATGACATCTGTTTTGTGCTCTTTGAGTTTTATATCTCCCATCCATCCATCCATCCATCCATTTTTCATCATCATCTATCTATAGATAGAAACATGTACATAGAATAGATAGATAGATAGATAGATAGATAGACAGACAGACAGACAGACAGACAGACAGACAGACAGACAGACAGATAGACACACACACATACATACAAACACACATATAAACACACACAAACACACACACTTAAGAGCACAAAAAAGATGTCATGAAAAAGTATATATACAAAAAATGTGTATGTGTTTCTTTGCATTAAGAAAATAAAAATATTCAATGAAACAATTATAGCAAAATATTTAAAATGCCAGAATTCTGTAGTTGGAATATCTTCCAGTGTTTGAGGTATTACAAATTAAATTACATTAATTTCAATAGAGATTTATTTAACTGATTCAAAGAATGTCATCATATGATATAATGATATTCTATACATTCTCTCTCTCTCTTCCTCTCTCTCTCTCTCTCTCTGTGTGTATTCTGAAGCAAAAAAACACAGGCTCACTGATATGTGTGGAGGTTTGGGAAATCAGCACTGCAGTACAAATGAAAGAAAATTCTTACTTATCTCTCTTGCATTAGATTGGGTAGTTTATTTGTTGCAGGCATGGAAGCCGCAGTTGGCATTCAGATATGCAGACATACATTTAATTATGCATATCACATAATTTATCTTTACTTTGTAAAGAATTTCAGTTTCTCTGTCATAATTTTAGAGAAACACGTGTTCTCATAATCATGACCAATCTAGAGCATGACAGCCTGAGAATCTATATTTACTGTATTTGCGTGTGCAACACTATTATTATTATTTTTTATGAATGTCATTTTAGCAAAAATAATACATTTGGAGTTATAATCTTCTTCTTGTGGATTTAATTCTATCCTTTCCATTCCCTTGTTATTAGAAAAAGCATATATTCATAATTTAGAACAAATATAAAATAATATACAATGCACTAAGCAAAAGAGAGATGATGCAATAAAATAGGAATATTTTACTCAATGATTGCTGGCAGGAGTAAAAGGAAGAGAGATTTGAAAACAGCTATTTTTTTGCATATTTAATAATACATAATGATGTTGTCTAATTTGCCTACTGGTGCCTTGTAGTAATTAACATATTAAAGTTTGATAATAACATATTTTCTTCTCTTACATTGCACTGACAGATGTTCTAATGATGCTTCTTTCAGTAAAGTGATAGCCATTTTGTTCCCCCCTATTGACTTCCTCATTACATCTCCTGTTTAAAAAGCAAAACAAAGCCACACCGAATAGGGCCACTTTTGTAAGTACCCATTCAGTCTCAATCCTGAAGGACAGTACCAGCTCAAAAAAAAAAAAAGATTTCTTTTTCAGGATAGGAGTCCAAAAGGATGTTCAACTAGGCCTTAACCTTTGAAAACCTGCTGGTATTGAATAGTCTTGTGCTGGTTGCCATGCCAACTGATACCAGAGGACGGGTGTTCATCTTCTAGAAAGCTTCACCAGATGTCTTCAACAAATTGCATGAAAAGCCTTCAGTGTGTCAGTCTTGTTCGGAGGGTTACTTTAAAAAAACCCACACAAATGACTACAGAAGTGTCCCTGCCTCCGTGGTAGATAATGCTGAGCCATAAAATATGTAAACCTGTACTAGAAGCGGAATACGGCAGTAAAACCTCTCCCTGCTTTCCCTTTCCCCTCCAAACTCCATTCTCCTTACTTCCTCTAGCAAGATTTTTAAAATATTTATGCTCTTATTTCTGTGTGCAGCGCAAGGCTATTATGCTTCGCAGCTGACATCGCCTGGCACTGGAAACCTAGGAGCATCTGGCTGACAGGAGAGAACAAGAACAAGTTCATAAATTATTTATTTACATAAATCAACACCCTTTAAATATTGGTCTTTTGAAACTTCTTTCTCCGCCCCCCACTACCCCTCCGGAGGATTTTTAATCCAAATTGGATGCCTTGAGCTATATACCTACCCCACCACACACCACACACAAGCCAACAGGTAATCGCAAAATTTCAGATACATTACAGTGGTACCTCCACTTATGAACTTAATTCATTCTGTGACCAGGTTCTTAAGTCGAAAAGTTTGTAAGAAGTAGCAACTTTTCCCATAGGAATCAATGTAAAAGCAAATAATGTGTGCAATTGGGGAAACCACAGGGAGGGTGGAGGCCCTGTTTCCTCCCAGGAGATTCCTAGAGAGGTCCCATGGAGGCTTCTCCCTGCCTTTTCCAGCCCTGCTTCCTCCCAGGAGATTCCTAGAGAGGCTCCATAGAGGCTTCTCCCTGCCTTTTCCGACCCTGTTTTCTCCCAGGAGATTCCTAGAGAGGCCCCACGGAGGCTTCTTCCTGCCTTTTCTGGTTACAGTTTTGGAGGCTCGGGTTTGTAAGTGGAAAATTGTCCTTGAGAAGAAGCAAAAAAATCTTGAACACCCAGTTCTTATCTAGAAAAGTTCACAAGCAGAGACGTTTGTAGTTAGAGGTATCACTGTGTAACAAATTTGCAGATTGTGTAAATGTTGAGATTCCTACGAAACCATTGCATGGAATTGAAATATCTGGAGTGAAAAAGTCCAGGCTACCAACAGACAGAAACGAAAAGATGATAATCAACATTTTTCATACTCTCGGAAGGATTGTCCAAAGTTTTGCAGCCCGGATCTGATAACCCTAATGTTAGTGAAACTCCATATTGCAAGTCAATCAATTAAAAGTGACTAGTATTATTTATAGGTAAATAATTTTACGTAAAACTGGGAAACTATTTGAGGACCTTAGTAACATTCAAGAAGATTGATTAGTACTTATCCATACTGACCAAATTCTGGAATATTTCAGAGATGGGGCTGGATCAGTTATATTCCATATACAAAATCTACAAAAGAAGTCTTCACAGAGTGTTACTAAAGCACAACAGTAGCTATCTTCTCTCCCTTCCATTGGAAGAAAAAGAAAGTCTCACTTTGGGAGGAAAGCAGCTGAAAAAGGATTGGATTGATTAAATCAATGTTTCATATATTATTTTAATTGATATATGAGACATGAGATTGCATTAAAGCCACTTTTGTGGCTCTTACAGAAATTCTACCTCTGCCTTTCTTTCAGCCAATTTATTATCTAATGCAAATAGCTTCTTTCAATATGTAGTAATTCTATGGTCATTTTTGTAATTCATGCATAATTACAAAGAGTCTGGGTTTCATGTCCATTTGAAATTAGAATAATGTTAACAACAAGCAAATGGTTGTTTGTGCTTTCTCCATATTGATGCATAAAGTTAATAATGTTATTTTTTTAGCACAACTGAGAATTAATAGCGCCATTAAAAGCTGATGATGGCAAATTATTTAACTCTCATTAAAATGTGTTTTAAAAGTAGCATTAAGCTGTAGCTTGTATTAGAAATTATGTTTCTATATGCATTTGGGAATCTTTTATAACTATTCTTGCATAAGCAGTTTCCTTCTACTGGAATTCACGTTTTCTAAGAATTTTATCTACGTTTTTCAAGTTATATATTATGATTTTTTTTTTTTTTTTAAAAACAAGAATGTGTTTCATGCAAATCATTGTTGTATACCAGTGATTTTCAACCTTTTTTGAGCCACGGCAAATTATTTACATTTACAAAATCCTGGGGCACACCACCCACCAAAATGACACAAAATGACACCCTAAGACATTCTCCTCTCTTTTTCCATCCCTGTCTCTTCCCCACCCTTGTGTGTATGTGTGTGTGTATACACACTCTTGAACCATTTGCAAAAACAGGTGAGGGCTGGGTTTTTCTCTCTCTTATTCTTTGGGTGCTTTTTATCATATGCTTTAAATCAAGAGTCACTTCTCTCTCTCTCTCTCTTTTGTTTCTCTCTCTTTCCTCTCATTCTCTGTCTCAATCATTTTCTCATTTCTCTTTTTTCCTCCCCTTTTTGCTCATTTCTCTCTCTCTCTCTCCCTTCCTCTCCTTTTCTCTCTCTCTCTTGCTTTCTCTCTTTCTCTCTTTTCTTTCTCTCTTGCTTTCTTTCTCTCTCTCTCTTGCCTTCTTTCTCTCTCACTCTTGCTTTCTCTCTTTTCTTTCTCTCTTGCTTTCTTTCTCTCTCTCACTCTCTTTCTCTCTCTCTTTCTCACTCTCACTCTCTCAGCAAAATGTTGCGAGACCGGAACCTGAGCTTCCTTCTTCGCGGCACACCTGACCATGTCTCACGGCACACTAGTGTGCCATGGCACACTGGTTGAAAAACACTGTTGTATACAACTGTCATCCCTAATTTTGCATCATTTCAATGTATCAGATTATTTTTTATAAATAATGTGCAGTCAGAATAAAGAGGAACATTTGAAGCATGTTGTTAACAAGGCTACTATTCACACTTAGCTGGAAGTAAGAATGAACTTGTCAAATTTGCTTTTGATGAGAGGTAGTAAAATTTCTCTGGGTGGACTCAAAAAGTTATTCAAGGTCATACCCAGGTAGCACTTGGGAACCTATCAGGGAATGCCAGGTATATAAGCTACCCTGGGTAGTGTTCTAGTTCCAGGCTAATTCAGATAATAATTGGAATAAATGATTGCCAAATGCTTATATTTGTAAAAATACAGTAGCTTCCTTATTTTTCTTGCAGTGCATAGAGATGTTCTGACACAATGCTTTTCTTTCTCATCTCCCTCCTTAGAGGATAAGCAAATTATCTCAGTAGTAACATCAAAACATTCCACAAGTCATTCTAAAATTTATCGGCTAATCAGCACTAGGAAGGAACCGTAAAAACAGGTTATAAATCACACAATTTTTTGCTTACTTCCCGGAGCGTGTTGGTATGACAAGATTGAATGGAATCAGCTTCTTCTTCCATCTACAGCCGGATGTGAGGTAATTGATTAACTATTTCCTCACCTCCTAATATCTCCTTCTTTTCACTTGTTCTAATCGCTTCTGGGAATGTCTGAAGTAGGAGTTAATCCACTTCAAGTCCTCCCCATTTGATCCTGAATCCATCTCTACGTCATTAGCCTCCTCCCCTCCTTTACTAACATTCCTTTCTGTCTGTAAATCAGGCAAATCTGCTCATTCTAAATCGCTCCCCCCTTTGGAATCCGAGCATTCCTCAGGCTGAAAGGGAGTATACACTACAGGTAGTAGCAAAACATCCTAGAGGGAGATAGATGTAATACATTTCTACATTGCTGCCAAGAAAAATTACACGAACTTGAATTAATAGGTTTGAGGTTAGTTAAAGGTTTGCGTGGTCTGTTTGCCTTTCATAATATCCTGGTTATTTTTTATAAAGCAAAATTGTAACTCTACAGAAAAAAACCATAATTGTTTACATTCAGAGCAGGGGTGCACTTCTGCCCGGATGGGTTGTGTGTGCACGCAGTGGGGTAACAAAAATGGAGCTCCACCCCAGAACACTCAATTTGCACTGAAAGGTGTTCAAAAAAATGCAGGGCGTCCTGCATAAGCCACGCCCACAGTGTGGTAGTAAAAATTTGGGTAGCCCTTCACTGATTCAGAGTATCTTTTTATATATGCATTTTTTGTCCCTAACTTTGTCTAGCATATGTAGCTGTTAATATTGGATTGGATACTGTAGCCGAGAGGATAATTCTCTGCCTTACAAGGCAGAGGTTGCAGGTTCAAGACCCAGTGGGTATGGCTAGCTGATGAGACCAAAATAAGGCGGAAATAGATCTATCCTAGTCTCCTTTAATTTTAAGGGGCGAGTACAAATGCACTAGAGTGCCTTCCGTCCCCTGTCCTATTGCTTTTCTATATCTCTTACACCTTTCTTCTATTCCTATATCTTTCATTGATATGTTCTATTACTATATCTTCTTTTCTATTATTTCTTAGATATATTTTACTATGAGTATCTCCTCTATAACCTTCATCATGTATTTTACTATGTGTATATAGATATATACCCACTAAAACCCTCATTGTGTATTGGACAAAAATAAACAAACAAACAAACAAACAAATAAATAAATAAATAAATAAATAAATAAAATATAATTTGGCTGCCATTTTTGTAACGTCAATTAAATCTTTATTTGGTTATAGACTAGCAAATAAAATATCGAAATCACTGCTAATTAAAATGGGAAAAGTGTGTGTGTGTATTCTAAAAGTTCTAAAATATCTAAAAAGGTTTAGAGTTAATAGTAGTGAGCATTGTGCAGAGTATTGTGCAGTATTTGGCTGTGAAATCAGATTGATCTGATAATAATATTTAAAATAAGACAATAAGTAGAGTGACCAAAGTATTTAGTAAACTGTGGAAATAATTCCTAGTAAGTTCCTGCATAGAGAGGACAGTAGAACACAACATGTTCTGTCAATTCTATTATTCCACCCTCACAATCTCTGTTCAAGATGGATTATTTTGTATCTTCCTTCAGTAATAGCACTTAGAAGGGCATTGCATTTATCTAAAGAGAAGACTTCACTATGTGACTGAGATGTCTGGCTGGTTGGAGAAGATGTGTGGAATGGTTCGAGAATGTGTTTTTTGGTAGGGCTGAGAAGCTGGCTTGCAGCTCTAAATCAATGACTCACTATCTTGAGATCAATTAGAGGACATTCACAGCCTATCAAGGTGATAGTTCACCATGAATAGACATAGAGTTATTTTTTGGCTTGTATTGCCTGGCTCCAAGTACATTGGAAGCTGTCAGTCATCATTAGAGGAGCCAAAATGACTGGAAAGAAAAGGATCTTAAACCAATGGGAGAAGATGTGAATCCAGGCTGATGTTTCTTGGGGAAGGAGTGTGTTCAAAATATAGTGAGGTATGGTTCTCAGAAATTTTATAATGTCATTTTATTTTCATTCTTTAATATTATGCAGGTTCTTTCCATGTAATTTTTCCCCTGGTAGTCTTTTGCAATTTTAACAGAAAAAAACACATTTATTTATTTAGCCTGTTTTATTTAATATTAGACTTTGTACGATAGCAGGATTATTTTATTTGTTTGTTTGTTTGTCATACAAATATAGTATTGTAGTATGCTTAACATAATATAAGTATAAAGTAGAGATAGAAAAGATAAAAAGACATTAGGATAGGAATGATAGGCATGTAGGTACACTTATGCACACTCCTTACAGACCTCTTAGAAAAGGGGAGAGGTCAATTGTAGATAATGTAAAGTTGAAGATTTTGGGATTGGGAGAGGAAACAACAGAGTCCGGTAGTGAATTCCAGGCATTGACCACTGTATTGCTGAAATCCTATGTTCTGCAGTCTAGTTTGGAGTGATTTACATTTAGTTTGTATCTATTGCGTGCTCTTGTGTTGTTGTTGTTAAAGGTAAAGTAGTCACTAACAGGGAGGACGTTATGATGTATGATTTTATGAACAACAGTTAAATCAGTTCGGAGGCGGCGTAGCTGTAAATTTTATAAACGTATTGCAAAATGCAATGGTTACATAACAAACCAAATTAGTTAGCAGAGCAAGCAAAATTCTTTAGCTTCCCTGAACAATAACCTGAATACAGGTTATTGTCCCAGAGCTCTTCCTTAGGAATTTTACAATTTTATTTGCCACAACATCAGTGATTAATGATAGGACTAAACTATAAACTTGGGTAGTGAAAACTAAGTCAAGTGCTGGAGAATGTATTAGCTCAAATTTTATGACAGAAGCTTTAAGACAATATTTGAGCAATCCCAATACTGCATTCTAACCACTGTGCCACCACAGCTCTTATAATTCTATACCTTTTCTTTTGAACTTAAAAAGCATAAAACTCATATTTTTATACTTTCTGTCTGTCTCACAGATGCTTCTATGGTGCTTCAATCAGTTGTATTTAAGTCATATTTACAAGATCATCAACATATACATCATCATCTTTATTACAACACTACATACTTATGAAAATGCAAAATACTATATATATAAAATCAAAATACAATGCAACATAGCAATTGTTACCAGTGCTTATCATTCTTCTAAGGTGCTTATTCCATTCAAGTCCAATGTTCTCTGAAAAAGTCAGATCTTAAGTAGTTCCCTGAATATCAAATGAGAAGGTGCAATTTTTTTCCAGGAAATGGACTATACTAGTGATGAAACATGAGGATCATCAATCTTGCAAGATTCTGTTACTGTAACCATACAATAAAGTATCATTCCTCTAGTTGTATCTCCTGTCTGCTTTACCTAACTTATTTAGAGTAACTGCATGGAATATGCTTTATGGCTAAATATCTACAATTATTGACATTTATCAAAACTATTATTTATCCAAAACTTTTATCTTCTATTTCTGACTTTAAATTTCATAACGACACATTACAGGGAATGGAATAAAAATTTTCACTGTGTTCAAACACTGCCAACATTCATATAGTCTTCTTGTCTTCAATTATTTTCCCAATCCGGAAAAAAGCATAGAATAATAAAATGTTGTTGCAGGGTGGTCACAAAGAGCTCCTTATATAGTTGTACATGCTTAGAGTAGTTGTTTCTGCTTGATGCAACATTTCTTCAACATATTTAAGATTAAACCTAGATTAGGGTATCCTAACAACAAACACAAAGTTAATTAGTCCTAACTAACAGCCAAGTTGTAAACAATGAGAGGTCAGCTGCACCCTCAGGAAAATGAACATTAGCGAGACGTTTTAAAGCACTGTCTGTTTTTATAGGCAGTGCAGGGAAAGGCTAAACCAATAAAATGTGATCTTTCCCTTCTGCATTTTAATAGTAGCCTCTAAAGGACAGAGCACATCCCTCTGCTTTGATGACAAAACTTTGCACCAAGCTAATAATGATATGTAGGTAAAGAAAATTACTGTCATTTCACTTTGATCCTGACCACTGAATGTAACGAACAAATAGCAGTCAAGCCCATGTCAGTTGCCAGCATCTTCTGGGAGGTCATGTCCCAGGGTGGACAATAGAATAGTCTCCAAAGGTCACTTTGAGGTTTCCACCGTTTACACAATGTGATAATTCTTCGAGATTTCAAACAATTATGTTTGTGGGCAGGGGACCCCGAGGTCCTAACAACAAGAGAAGCCAGAAGAAGAAAACAGTGTAAGAGAAATTATTTGGAAATGTTAGGTATCAGCATATGTTGTTGATTATGACTTCATTTTCTTTTGAATCTTCTTTGGTGCCATGCCATAAGGGCATTGGAGTTTTAAAGTTTTGAAATAGCCTTATCACTTAGTGAAGTCTAACACAGCAAACAAACTCTGCAAATTTTAAGTCAGAAGGCTTTGCAAAGGTTTTCCTCACTAGGACCTCCTGCTCAGAGAATTTTAGCATTAAGTCCCGCAATGAACTTAGTAAACGAACAAATAACAGAGTGCGAAAAATTCCTCCAAAATGCATGTCATTTGCATAAACATTTGCCATTTCAATCCATTGACTTCTCATGGTTGTGGGGACTCTGCTAGATTCTGAAATAATAATAAAATGCTTTCATTTAAAATAACCATAAGTCTTTTCTAGACTTAGAAAAGGCTAGACTTTTCTTGACTCAATTACTGAATTCAAATACAAAAATCAAAATACAGGGAGTTCTTGACTTGCAAGCATAATTGAGGTCAATATTTCTGTTGCTAAGCAAGCAATTGGATTTTTTTTAAAAAAAATTCACCAACTTTAGATAGACATCCATACATATACAGTGATACCTCATCTTACAAACGCCTCATCATACAAACTTTTCGAGATACAAAGATTTTTTTGCCTCTTCTTACAAACTATTTTCACCTTACAAACCCACCACTGCTGCTGGGATGCCCCACCTCCGGACTTCCGTTGCCAGCTAAGCACCCATTTTTGCACTGCTGGGTTTGCCCTGAGGATCCCCTCCATGGGAAACCCCACCTCCGGACTTCTGTGTTTTTGTGATGCTGCAATTTCGCTGAGGCTCCCCTCGCTGGGAAACTCCACCTCCGGACTTCCGTTCCCAGCGAAGCACTCATTTTTGCGATGCTGGGATTCCCCTGCAGTATCACAAAAACACAGAAGTCCGGAGGTGGTTTTTCCTATGGAGGGAAGCCTCAGGGGAATCCCAGCAGAGCAAAAACGGGTGCTTTGGCTAGTAAAAGGGGTGAATTTTGGGCTTGCACGCATTAATCGCTTTTCCATTGATTCCTATGAGAAACATTGTTTCATCTTACAAACTTTTCACCTTAAGAACCTCATCCCGGAACCAATTAAGTTTGTAAGACAAGGTATCACTGTACTGTAAATCATATCAAAACATACATAATTTTACATTTCTGTCCAATATGCCATAAACAAATCTCCTAATTTTGCAACTTTTGTTCTTTTGCCTCCAGTCTGTTTTCCCTCTATTTTTCATACTACTCCCCTTCCTCTGTCTCCCTCTCATCCATCTACATTCTTTCTCCCTCTCTCTATCTTCCCTCCTGCTTCTCTCCTCTTTTTTCTACTTTCTCTTCCTCTCTCTTGTTCTTCCCTGGGTACATCTAATCATAATCCATTTTAAAGTTAATGGATGAGTAACTCAAATCCCTAACTTCATTCCAGCATCAGTGCTATTCTTAAACTTGTATCTTTTCCTTTATCCATAGATAGAAAGATAGATAGATAGATAGAAAGATAGATAGAAAGAAAGAAAGAAAGAAAGATAGATAGATAGAAGATAGATAGAAAGATAGAAAGATAAAAAGATAGAAAGATGGAAAGATAGAAAGATAGATAGATAGATAGATAGATGATAGATAGATAGATAGATAGATGAAAGATGGGTAGATGGATATATAGATATATAAAGAAGCGATAGACATCAAAATCTCCAGAACATTTTTAAAAATTATTTAAAACTACTAAAAATGTACTAAGCTCTTATCAGCCCCTGCTCACTTCATCAAAGTGTAAAATACCCATTGAAGAGACGCTTGCTTTTATGTAATGCTGCTCAATTTAGTCATTGCACGCGTAATAGGCTCACAGCCCGTCTTCCTTCCTATAATTAACTGTTGTTTCTGCTTTAGTCATGCTGATAGATGATGATTCGATTTCTGTTTCCTCTTTCCCCCTTGTATTGCCTATTTCTCTCCCTGGGGGGTAAAGCAAGGCTATTATTGCTTTGAAGGTATTTCTCCCTGCTCCATCACCCACATTGTTAATTCTCTCTCTTTTAGGTACACGTGTTGTCTCCTCTAACTTCTGTTCTGAACTTGTGATAGGTCTGTGTTATTGTTTTTCACCTACCCACTCTGTCACTCTTGTTCTACTGCTCCTCTATCATGTTCCCCTGCACTCCCAATACCTCCTGGTCTCTTCTCCCTATTATCCCCCTCTCCCATTGTTTAAATTGCTTGTTCAAAAACCAATGCTCCTCTCTTACTCTTTTCTTATCACTGTAAATCTCAGTGTAATCATCAATCTGTTTTTATTTCCAGGCCTTTTTTCATTGGTATACTGTAATCTCTTTGTTCTTCGTTTTTATCTTCCACTAATATAAATTTTGAGTGTTCTTTATGCTCCAGCTTCATTTCTATTTACCTATCACCTCTAATTTCCAAAAGTTAAGTTTTTATATCTTCATGAATGTATTTTAACATCTCAGTCAATTTTTCGTAGATACGTACCTCCATATTGTCAAATTCACAATTGTTAGAGATTTAGGGGTTTTTTTTGCTTGAGTTTAAGTCCATATAATCTATTTGTATTTCAGTACAATCCAGTTCAAATTCCTATTATTTTCTATCACCAAAACAGTACACCATCAAACACAATAGCACAACACACACTCCTTTCAAATCCTTTCAAGCTCCTAGTTATCTTCTTATGAGCAAGGTCAATCTCCATATTCAAGATTTCTACAGTCTGTTGAAATATTTTCCTTTTAGCCAACAGATAACATTGCCAGTTTGCCAATATAACAAGATAGAACTTTTACAAAAATCTCCAAACTACTTTAAATCCACTTAGCACATAAGGAGTATTTTCTTCAAATTCTTTATTCTTTTTAAGTCTCTTTAACTTCCACCAAGTCCAATTATAAAAGTATCTTCAAATTTCTTGGGCTTTTAAACTCTGTTCCTTTAACTTTTTCTATGGTATTTCCAATTTGCTAAATAGCCGCTCTATTCTGGGATATCTTTTCTGGGATATCTTTTCCTTAAGAATTTCTTCTTTTTATCATTAACTTGGCCAAACACTTACCTAGCTCCAACACTCGTAGATCCAACACACAAGCTCTTAGATCTTGCCACCCAGGCACTCCACAATGACTCTATTCCAATCTTTCTGATCGTGGCCATTCCAGCTTAAGGTGACAGAGTTGTCTTCCACAGATACTGGTCAAGAGAGTGGTGCTGGCTCCCCCAGGGGCAGGTTGAACCCCCCCCCCTCAGACCATCGACCAGTGACTTTCTTCTTCACCAACCCTCCATGGTGGCTCTGATCTGGTCCATTTCCAGGTCCCCAAACAACTGGGATTCTGGGTTTCCTGTGGAGCATGGGAGACACCTGTAGCACTGGGACATTGTGTCCCTTCCCAAGCAATTGTTAAATGAGTCATTTTTTTACCTTTAGGTGAAACATTGTTAGTGAATTGTGCAGTTGTTAGCAATTCTGGTTTCCCTCATTGAGGTTGCTTGTGAGGAATTGACAAATGACAATCTCAGGACATTTTTCAATGTTCTTGTAACTTTTTTCAATGTTCTTGTTCAGAACTGGAAAGAGAGAAACTTAGTTTTCCTTTGTAGTAGCCATTTTTGCTAGCAACTTAAATAATAAGTATCACTGTTATGTCCTAATTCACATATCTCCCCCACCCCAATAGCCTGAAACATGTCTGAAAGTTTGAGACTTTTTCACATATGGATGGATGAGAGCTATAGAAAGAAGGGCACATGATTCACAGAACTATTACAATTGTGATCCCCAACAGTGTTCTCCTTTGTTATGGAAAGTCACTGGATGGACTACTTTGCTTTACCACACTGATTCATATCAGTGGTATGCTGTTCATGTGCAGCACATATGAATATCATTCATATGTGCTGCACATGAATACTATTGAAGATTAGAGATTAGAGACAAAATGGTCAGTTCATAACACAAGAATGGCAAAATGGCTTGGATGCAGCATCTAAAACTGAAGTACTTTTAGTTTGATAGACACATCAAAGCACTGTTTGGATAGACCTTTGATTGAAATAAAGCAGACCTTATAAACATCTAAAACAATATGTCTATTTTGATTCTACCACCTACAGGAAATCCCTTGGAGCAACCTCTTATTAATAATCATAGTCAGGACACACCATATTTTTTTCTGGAAGACAGACAGTGTTATGACAGCAATGTTTTATTTAGGTTCAGGATATTAATTAACAGCAAGAAGTGTGCAGTTTGTTAACATTTTTATTAAATCTTTCTCCAAGTCTACTCCCTTCAGCTCTTTCTTTCTTTGCAGAGCTATATGTCATCTTTTGAAAGTAGTGGGAAGAGACTTTTAACACAGTCTGATGAATCACAAAAGAAAATTCTTTATGAAGCTTGTTTTCCATATGAAAACGTAAGTAACATAAATGGCTTGCAAGTTTTTATTTCTTTCCCTTCTCTTTTTTTTAATTGTGTCCTAAGTGCTTATGATTGTCCCCAGTATTCAGCATTCAGTCATTAAGTAGCTTTAAAACAACAGGAAGAGAAAAAGGAAACATTTTGTACCTGTGTCATAGACTTGGGCAACACAATTTTAAGCAAACTTCTGTTTACTCATTTAGATCTAAATTATTCAGAGACACAAAGATGTATGAATTGATGAAAGGCAAATAATATATCTGTGAGCCATTAATAGTCAATTCTTTCTGCCAGTTACTGGTTTTTGGGGTGGGAAGAAAGAATTGCATTGATTTTTCTATCCAAATCCAATTCTCTACCCTACTTTTTTCACTCCCACTGTTAGTTGGCAGAGTCAGCTGGGTGGGAAAAGAGATGATTCTTCAGATGGTGAGATAAATAAGTCATGCTTCTTCTTACTGCACAATAATAATCTCTTCGGAGACAAAAAATATCCCTAGTTTTGTGCCCCACTTATGTATTGAGGCAAAATGATCGTTGTGCACAAAAGCTTCTTTTTAGTATATATTACAGGAGTATCCCATTGAGAAGAAAATAGGAAGATGCTGTCATTATGTTTTTAGACTTCTTTTTTCCTCTCCAAAATTTTTTACTTGGATTGGAGGTAGATAAACATGGGACCTTTAAGAAAAGTTTGCTTAATTCCACATAGCTATTTCATGGCAGAACAAAACTACATAGAAACATAGAAGACTGATGGCAGAAAAAGACCTCATGCTCCATCTAGTCTGCCCTTATACTACTTCCTGTATTTTATCTTAGGATGGATATATGTTTATCCCAGGCACGTTTAAATTCAGTTACTGTGGATTTACCAACCACGTCTGCTGGAAACTAGGCATAATTAAAGGAAAAGAACTGAACTTATATATCCTCCCTATATTTTAATAACTACTAGCAGTTCTCATGAATGTATCCTGAGCAATCAAACATGTAAATGTGTACTATGCCTATTGATGCATCCACCTGATCTGATAGCAATGTTCCATGTACACAGATGCTCCTTATCTTGTTAATAATGAAAACCCATTCAATGCTTATTTTTACGTGAAAGGACCGCCCTTTGCTTGCAGCGCCGCTGTGGTGTCCTTTTTTGTAAAAATAACGTTTCTTTTTACGTGAAGACCTCCCTTTGAAGGAGCTGGGGAATCCCTCCCACGAAGAGATTCAGGGGCGGAGACTTGGCGTCACCGGCAGGTTGCTAAGGAAGCCAAGGTGATCACTTCCTGGATTCCATAGCCGGTGACATCAAAGCTCCGAATGCCGAACGCGACCCCAAACTTTGCCTGAAGTTTCAAAAAAAATTGTGTTCATGTTCGGCATACCGAACACCGCAAAATTCGGTATGGACCTGAATTGTGCGGGTTTGGTTCGCCCATCACTACTCATGGGCTTAAAAGTTTACATCTTCTTCAGAATAAGCTTTCACAAGGCTTAAATATTTGTATCTAAGCTTGAGAGAACTGCATTGGAGTTACAGAGAAAGCATGGAGATGAGAAAAGAAGTTATCTACTGGAGTATTATATTCACTTTAGTTCTTGGGAAGGAAAATGGGGGCGGGGGGAATCTGCCTACCAGGTATTCATCCAGCTAGTGTCTTTAATCTAGTCATCTTCAGCACATTGTTTTATCTCCTGGTTAGGGCTTTTAAAAAATACCTTATTAGAAGAGACTAATAATAAAAGAGCCTGCAAGCCAGTAAGAGCTTTTTAGCACCTTGTTTGGGTTGGAAAGAGCAAGTAGAGCAAGGGGAAAAAGCTTGCAAAGACTTGGGGCTGGAAAAAACATTCTTCAGAGAGAGTAACAATGAAACAGCCTGTAAGAAAAGAGCTGGGAAGATCGTTAGCACCTAGTTAGGGCTGACAAAAAAGCTTAAAAAAAAGCTACATTCAGAGTACCACGTGCATCTTATACTTCAAACAATAAATGAATGAATAGTGACGAAGGATGCATATGCAACATTTTTTAAAAAGCAATGTAAATTGAACAATATTTATTGTTATGTAAATATTATATTATATAATGGAATGACAAAACAGGATGGTCACAAATGTCCAATGTTTTTAATTTTTGTTTGTGTAAATAAAGAAACTTAAAAAAAACTTCCTGGTTTTATTTATTTTGGTGTGTTCAGAGGAAACGTTCTGGTTACCTCTTGGATTTTCTTTCTGGAAATCCCTTATCACACATGTTTGTCAACAGATCATTAGGCACACCAAGAAAACAATTAACTATTTTATCCTATTGCAGGAATTCATTATGATGTGAACCTAAGCTGGCACTGAAATTCTCAGCTGAAAGATTCAGACTCACTTCCTTTTTCTCAAGTTGTTTAACAAAAATAGAGGATGCTGATTTTTTTTTCTCATGTCTCAGACTTAATTCATCTCTTTTCCCCACCCCACAATTTTGAGAGCAATGCAACAGAGATGCATTGTTAAAGTAATTCACTGGTTTCAGAAATTCCAAAATAATAATAGTTAATATCATAAACTACTATGAATTTAAACTGATGGTAACATCAGGTATAATAGTGAAGTGAACTGAATAAACAATCTCTCACTGTCAACCCACACTCAGTAAAAGACCTTGGCGAATGACCTAAGTGCTAAAGCCCACTGCAACAATATCGCCAAAAAGGCTTCTAGAGTTGTTAACCTGATCCTACGAAGCTTCTGCTCCGGCAATCTCACACTACTCACAAGAGCCTACAAAACTTTTGCCAGACCCATCCTAGACTACTGCTCATCCGTCTGGAACCCATACCACATCTCAGACGTTAACACCCTTGAAAACGTCCAAAGATATTTCACCAGAAGAGCCCTTCCCTCCTCCACTCAAAACAGAATATCCTACGAAAATAGACTAACAATCCTGAGCCTAGAAAGCCTAGAACTACAGTGCCTAAAACACGATTTAAGTATTTCCCACAAGATCATATGCTGCAACGTCCTACCGGTCAATGACTACTTCAGCTTCAACCGCAACAACACAAGAGCACGCAACAGATTCAAACTTAATACGAACCGCTCCAAACTTGACTGTAAAAAATATGACTTTAGCAATCGAGTTGTCGAAGTGTGGAACTCATTACCGGACTCAATAGTGTCAACCCCTAACCCCAAACATTTCTCCCTTAGACTCTCCACGATTGACCTCTCCAGGTTCCTAAGAGGCCAGTAAGGGGCGTACACAAGTGCACTAGTGTGCCTTTCGTCCCCTGTCCAATTGTCTTTCCTTTATCTCATATTTCATATATATTTTCTTCCTTTCATATATCTTCTCCTCTAAATTCACTTTTACCCTTATATATATTACTTCATGTCTATCTTCTTCCTATGTATTTGTGTATTGGCAAATGAATGAATAAAAAAAAAAGTCTTATTGCTTTACTGATGCCTACAAGCCTATCCATTTTCAAACTTTAAAATTGTACATTTATCTACCTACCTTGAATATTTTCCCTTCGTATCCAAAACAAGCATATAGCCTATTTGCCACATCCTTATCTCAAGCCACAAGAGACATGTCTTAGGAACCCATTGACTGAGCACCTTTTTGTAATGTTTTTTCTTGTTACTATCTAAATTCCAAAACAAGTCAAAGAGAACTATCAATACCAGTAGCAGCAGCAAATCAGCATTTCTGAATTTATTGATATTCATTTCGAATCATAATTATGCCCCCAAAGAATCCATCCCAGTTTAGGAAATAGTGATGCCCAAAGAGGAATCTCAAGAGGAGAAAGATAGGGATTTAAATCAGAGATGGGAAATCTGCAGCTTCAACTACTCGCCACGGCCACACAATGACAAGTGTGCGGCAGCCCGGGCGGGGATCTTCCCGGGTGTGGATAAGAGGCGGCCTGCTATTGGTTCATCGCTAGTGGTCGGGATGAATCCTAGAAGGTCAGTGAGCATTCCCTGTGCCTCCACTCTTCCTGTCACTGATAGCTGGAGGGATTGTGAGGGGAATGTTTAGGTTCGGATGGAGGCGGCTGGCGGCGGGCTGGGTAAATGGCTTCCATGGGCCGTATCCAGCATGCCGGACGTAGTTTGGGGACCCATGTTTAATTTCCCCACGGCACACCTGACCATGTCTCACAGCACACTAGTGTGCTGCAGCACACTGGTTGAAAAACACTGGTCCAGTTGACAGAACCTGGAGAAGGCCAACTCTGTGGGATATTAATATCAATAAATACCCAATGAAATATAAAATACTTTATAAGCATACAAATTGATCTTCCAGGAAGAATATTAACTTAAGAATGGTTTGTTCTTTGTTTCTCCATTTCTGTATTAAGTGAATTCCCTCAAATCTGGCTGTACAGTTCTCCCCCCAGCAGATATTTTCATCTGAAAGATGCTCATGATTAAAATATCAATTAACCTTGATTATTTTACCCTCTGTGATGTTAACTTTGATATAGATGTAGAAATGTAAACCTTTTTAATGAGCAAATTACCAAGGGGGCTTTAGTTTAATTAGCTTAGTCATTTTACAACAGTTTTAATTATATAACTAAAGTCACTACCCTTGGAAAATATTGCATTCAATATGAACTGCTCTTTCATGCTAATTATTTTAATAGTCAATGACTTCATTTGTTTATATTTATTACTTAGTTTATTTTTGTATAAGCTGTGGGTTTTTTTGTTTCATATTTCCTCCATAATTAGCTGTTATTCATGTGCTTTGTCAAACGGAAACATTCACAGTGGCCCAATATCTAATACAGCAAGAAAAACAAGATGTGTGTATTTAAAAAAAAAAAAAGCATAGCCTTAAAATGGTTCTTCAAAGGTGACATTTTAGAGCATTTCAGCAAAATCAGTTAACAACAGGTGGCTAGCTAAAGCAAGTTCAAACTATATCCCTCCCAATATCCATTTTTTTTTTAAAAAAACAAAGCTTTTATGCAGGCACAATAGAGGATTCCATGAAAATTCAGCCTGTGCTTATTAGCTCATAAGCAAAAATGAGAGTCTTTGGAGAAATTCCAAAACATGTCAACTTTGTACTTCTATGCTATTTAATGTGTTGCTCCACTACTCATCAATGATGTCATTCTCATGAGTATGGAGGTGCTGGAGTCTTTTCTATATCAGCTTGATTCCTTTCTGGAAAGTTATGAAGTTCTACCTTTTAAACATCTTCAGACATTGGCTGCCCCGGCTCTATGGAACCAACTACCTCCCCAATGTCCATACTACTCCCACCCTATGGGCCTTCTGTAAGGCCATGAAGACTTGGCTTTGCTGGGGGCCATTAATTGTACATCTTTCATGGCCAAGCTGTATGAATGGTGTGTATGCATATGATTATGATCGTTTTTATACAAATGGGTTTTATTACGGGGTTTGATTGGATTGGATTGGATTTGTATGTCGTAGACTCGGGGCGGCTAACAACAGTAGTAAAACAGCATATGACAATCCAATATTAAAACAGTTAAAAACCCTTATTGTAAAAGTTTTAGATATTATATTTGACTTCTTCTTATTGCTTGTATTGTTTTGTATTGTATTATATAATTTTTAAGCTACCCTGAGTCCTTCGGGATTGGGCAGCATAGAAGTCAAATAAATAAATAATTAAATTGCAACTGTCCATAACTACCCTGTTTTCCCCCAAAATAAGACATCCCCTGATAATAAAACCAATCAGGCCTTTGAGTGCATGGCAATAAGGCCAAGCATTTATAAGACAGGGTCTTATTTGGGAGTGGGGCAACACAGTATATATTGTAGCCAGAAAAGAGATTTGTTTTCAAATATTGTTCCACTTTCATACATTTTATTATTATTATTTAAAGAAAGGAGGGGATTCTAATGTCTTCCAGGTACTGTTGCATTAGACCTCTTATCTGGGCTCCCTACTGACAGTATAATTAGGGGTGCCCAGGAGATATAATTCAACAAAATCTAGAGGGCCACAAGGTTTTGATTCCTACTCTTAGGAATACCTGGATTGTTAATATCACAATTGTTTATAAGATGTAAAAAGGATGTTGAGACTGTAGAAAGAGTGCAGAGAAGGCTGTGGCAAGGAGGGCGTTTGCCCAGGTTCGCCTGGTACACCAGTTGCAGCCCTATTTGGACAGGGAGTCATTGATCACAGTCACTCATGCCCTCATCACCCCGAGGTTCGATTACTGCAACGCTTTCTACATGGGGCTACCTTTGAAGAGTGTTCGGAAACTTCAGATTGTGCAGAATGCGGCCGCGAGAGCCATCGTGGGGCTTCTTAGATTCGCCCACAATTCTGCAACACTCCATGGCCTGCACTGGCTGCCGATCGGTTTCCGGTCACAATTCAAAGTGTAGGTCATGATCTTTAAAGCCCTACATGGCATTGGACCAGAATACCTCTGGAACTGCCTTCTACCGCATGAATCCCAGCGGCCGATAAGGTCCCACAGAGTTGGCCTTCTCCGGGTCCCATCGACCAAATAATGTCGTTTGGCGGGCCCCAGGGGAAGAGCCTTCTCTGTGGCAGTCCCGGCCCTCTGGAATCAACTCCCCCCAGAGATTAGAATGGCCCCCACCCTCCTTGTCTTTTGAAAATTACTCAAGACCCACCTTTGTCGCCAGGCATGGGGAAGTTAGGATATTCCTTCCCCTAGGCCATTACAAGTTATGTATGGTATGTTTGTGTGTATGTTTGGTTTTTATAATAAGGGTTTTTAGTTGTTTTATTAAATTGGATTGTTACATGTTGTTTTTTTATCATTGTTGTTAGCCGCCCCGAGTCTGCGGAGAGGGGCGGCATACAAATCCAATAAATAATAATAATAATAATAATAAAAGAGCAACAAAGATGATTAGGGGACTGGAGGCTAAAACCTATGAAGAACAGTTGCAAGAACTTGGTATGTCTAGTTATAGGAATTTGGGGATCAATATTACCTACAGTTAATACGAATGAAATTTTGCATCTATGTCTTTTCTGGAATGTTTAAGAAAGTTTTCTGAAAAGGTTTCTTTGCTTTTAGCGCTCCTTGAAAAATAAACCTTATTTCACTGCTTGTAGCAAAACCGCAGAAGCAACAATTCTACAATAAGTATAATTGCAGGCTATTTGGCAAGCTATGGGAGTTTTAAAGAAAAGAAGAGAAAGCCTAAAACATAACAATGGCAAAAACATGGCAACTGCCTAGTAGGGAAAAAAAAGAAAGTGTAAAATTTAAATCATGGTTGCAGTGAAAACAACAATGTATGTATGACAAAACTTTCTCTCAACCCTTTGGAAACATTTTTCTTCATTGTCATTTTGGCTGGAAAAATGTTATCTGAGACTTCTGAGGATCAGAAAATGGAAGAGATGGCAAGTTTGATTTCAGTTGTTCCCATTTTAAAAAGAATTTTGGTGTCTCCTTTGCTTTCTGATGAAATGAACAAGTTAGCAAAAATTATGAGAGAAAAAAAATATGGAACAACTCTGAGAGAAATGCAATTAATTTCAAAAGAACTTTATTAATGGCACTTCTCTTATCAAGGAACACTTCCTTTCTTTTGTTCAACATTTTTTCCTCAAGGCATGTATAAAGCTTAACGCACATATGGCAATTGAATTGCAGTATGAGTAAAGTAACCACAAATTGGCGCAATGACCACTATCTGTCAGTCCCTCCTCTACCATCGGCCACATAAACCTGGTTTAGATGGAATGAGAAATCTATGATGCTTATCTTTTATGTCTCCTAAAAGATACCTGGGCTTCTCAGAAAAACTTTAAAAAAGCAACAACAATTGCACGGAAAGGCTCTCAGAGTTAAGAAATCTGTAACTTATAAAGATCCAGGGAAGTAACAGATGATAGTGTGGGATTTCTCAATTTTTCTTACAAACCAAAATGTTTAGATCCTTTATCTATGACAGCATTCCCTAATCCAGTATACTCCAGATGTGTTGTGTATTTCCAAACTCTTGGAAGCTTGTAGTCCGAGGACATTTGGAAGACACCATTACTTTTCTAATGTCTTCTATTCAAATGTTCTTGAGATAAGTGTTGTGGTTAGCTCTGCCCCAGCTCCTGCCCCAAGGACCAGGGCCGCCATCAGGAATTTTGGGGCCCTATACAGCCTAAGTGTCTGCCCCCCCCCCCGCCATTTTAAAACTACTTTTTAAAAGTTTTTAAGAAGATGTTAGATAATCATCTGAAAATAGCTGTAAATAAAACCCGATGTTCCCAGAATTAACTTTATTCATAAGATTATGATAGCAACAACTTGACCTTAGTTTTACTGGAACTATACAATAATCATATAATAACCGCTGATGTTACAGGCCGTATAACTATATAAAGAAGGAACTATGAGGATAACAGTTCAAAAGGGACGGGGGTGGTGTTTGTTATGTTGTGTTGTTTTGTTGCTTGTCTTATAAAATGCAAATACAAAATTTAAACAAACAAATAAGTATATTGTAAAATGATAGATTATGTACTATCTTATTTTTTTAATGTTTACATAATAACTACTTTTTTTAAAAAAAAATCATCTGTCTGAAGTAGTGTAGGATTCCTGTCTAAGCAGGGGGTTGGACTAGAAGACCTCCAAGGTGCCTTCCCACTGTTATTCTATTCTAATTATCCAGGGGGTTGTGTAGTTATCAGTGGTATTAAAATAGGAGCTGTTAAAAAAAAACCAAATACAATTTCATATTGCTTCACATCTCAATATCCTTTTTGATCTAGTTTTTACGCCCATTGGTGAACGCAGGTCTGAACGAGCCCGTGGTATCCAAGTTAATTTCAAAGTACACTGCTCAAAAAAAGTGAAGGGAACACTTAAACAACACAATATAAACTCCAAGTTTTCAATCAGCGTTGCTTCCTAAGTGGACAGTTTGATTTCACAGAAGTTTGATTTACTTGGAGTTATATTGTGTTGTTTAAGTGTTTCCTTTATTTTTTTGAACAGTGTAGATCAGGGGTCCCCAAACTTTTTACACAGGGGGCCAGTTCACTGTCCCTCAGACTGTTGGAGGGCCGGACTATTAAAAAAACGTGTGAACAAATCCCTATGCACACTGCACATACCTTATTTAAAGTAAAAAAACAAAATGGGAACAAATACAATATTTAATATTTATTCTTCCTCTTTCTCTCTCTCTCTCCCTTTCTCTCTGTCCTTTTGTCTTTCTAATTCTCTCTCTCTCTTTCTCTCTGTCCTCTCTTTCTCTTTCTCTTTCTCTCTTTCTCTCTTTCTCTCTCTTCTCTCTTTCTCTCACTCACTCTCTTTGTATCTCTCCCTCTTTCTCTCTCCCTCTCCCTGTCTCCTCCTTTCTCTCTCTCTCTCTCTCCCTTTCTATCTCTCTTCTTCCTTTCTCTCTCCCTCTCTATCTTTCCCTCTTTCTCTCCACCCTCTCTCTCTCTTTCTCTCTCTCTTCTCTCTCTCTCACTCTTTCTATCTCTCCCTCTTTCTCTCTACCTTTCTTTCTCTTTCTCTCTCTCCCTTTCTCTGTCCCTCTCTTTCTTTCTCTCTGTTCTTCTCTTTCTTTTTCTCTGTCCCTCTTTCTTTCTCTCTGTCCCTCTTTCTTTCTCTCTGTCCCTCTCTTTCTTTCTGTCCCTCTTTCTTTCTCTCTGTCCCTCTCTTTCTTTCTCTCTGTCCCTCTCTTTCTTTCTCTCTGTCCCTCTCTTTCTTTCTCTCTGTCCCTCTCTTTCTTTCTCTCTGTCCCTCTCTTTCTCTCTGTCCCTCTTTCTTTCTCTCTGTCTCTCTCTTTCTTTCTCTCTGTCCCTCTCTTTCTCTCTGTCCCTCTCTTTCTCTCTGTCCCTCTTTCTTTCTCTCTGTCCCTCTCTTTCTTTCTCTCTGTCCCTCTTTCTTTCTCTCTGCCCCTCTCTTTCTTTCTCTCTCTTATCTCTCCTTCTCTCACTCTCTTTGTATCTCTCTCTTTCTCTCTCTCCTTCTCTATCTCTCCCACTTTCTCTCTCCCCTTTTCTATCTCTCCTCTTCCTTCCTTTCTCTCTCTTCCTTTCTCTCTCTTTCTCTCTCCCTTATTTTTTCTCTCTCTCTCTTTCTCTCTCATGCACCACACCAGCAGCAGAGAAAGAGAGAGGTAGAGATCGGGCGCGTTACCAGGTGGTGGAAGCGGTGTGGGGCCAGACGCTGGGTGCCGGGGATGTGGGGGGAGGGCGAAGGGGTGGACGTGGCTGCTGCTTCTCAGCTGCAGAGCCGAACGGGGGCGGAGATCAACGGTGGAGTCCGGCGCTGGGGCCATGCGGGACCGCTTATCCAGGCGGGCGTGGACTGGCAAGCCGCCCTCCGCTCTATCTCTTTCTCTCTCATACACCACGCCAGCAACAGAGAGAGAAAGAGAGAGAGCGGAGGGCAGCTTGCCGGTCCACGCCCACCTGGATAAGCGGTCCCTCAAATCTCGTGAGCTGCGGCGGGCTGGTTAAAAGACCTCGTTGGGCAGATTACACTGTAGATAGAGCAGGAGGTCTCCAATCTTGGCGACTTTAAGACTTGCGGACTTCAACTCCTAGAGTTCCTCAGCCAGCGAAGCTGCCTGGGGAACTCTGGGAGTTGAAGTCCGCAAGTCTTAAAGTCGCCAAGGTTGGAGACCTTCTGATAATACAGGGATTCTATCGTTGTATAAGTTACAACCGGGTTCTGAAGACCAGCCCCACACGACAACAAGCCTCCCTTCTTTTGTTTTGGGAAGGCGCCTCGAGTTTCCCTCACGTCCATTCATCCGGGTTATTTTTCTTTTACCGAAGGGAAGCTCTGATTGACGGCATTACCTCAACCCACCTGTTGCCAGAAGTTCTCCCTTCCCGGCCAGCCGTGGGTCGAATGTCCGGGCGTAGCGCACATGGCCCCAAAAAAGGCACCCAGCCGCAATAGCGCCCACGTGTACTCCAAGCGGCGGTGGTGGAGGGGGTGGGAGGGGGCGGGGCAGGAGAAAGCCGAGAAGAGGGGGCGGGGTTGTCTATCAAGGCAGAGGAAGGCGGAGCTTGGCAAGTCGGAGCGACGGAAGCACCAGCCAATTAGGGGGCCCTGCCCCAAATGTGTCAACTTCGGAGAGCGGTTCTGCTAGGCGAAGTTGCCACTGGCGGCGGCAGGGATTTCAGTGGGAGCGATGGAAGCCGGTGAGTGGGGTAAAGGCAGGCAGCCGGCAAAAGAGGGAGGGTACAGACTGAGCATGTGCAAGGAGCCGCTGACTGCGGGCCCCAATTTGCCCGGGCCTGGTACGGCACTCCCAGTAGTACCAGTCTATCGGCGGCCCTGCCAAGGACTGTGGATGTGGGGGAGACATCCACATGCTGCAGGCCTGTTTTGCCCCCAGTGGAATCTGATGATGAAGGCTCCTCTGACCAAAAAGACATGAGTGACAGGGAGGAGGAGAGTGTGGCAGACAGCTCAGAAGGAGATCAATTATCTAGCTCCTCCTTGGATTCAGAACAAGAGTTAATGATTCAGCCATGCATGCGGAGAGCGATGCATAGGCAACAACAACTGAGAGATTATTATCAAAGAAAATGAGGCCACCTGTGGTTGGGTGGGGCTGTGGTAATTAGTGAGGCTGCTATAAATAGCAGCCTATGGATTTGGCCATCTGATCATTGTGTTTTGTGCCTGCTTTACTGACTTTGACCTTTTGTGTGCTGATTTTTCCCTGCTTTGAAACTAAACCAGAGCAAAATGTGTTTCACTTTGTGAAAGAAGAAGGACTGTGAATTGCCTCACAGCTGCAAGCTAAGTATCACAGAACTGATAAGGGACTTGTACAAATTACCAGTTTGTTTGGAGACCAGTGCTCTTTGCTATACCAAAAGAGGGCTTAGTTTAAGTGAATTTTCATTATAAAGAACATTGTTTTGAATTTTCAAACGTGTGTGTGTCTGAAATTTGTACCTGTGAATTTTTGGGAGGAGCGTACCAGAGAGCCCGACAGAACAGATAAAAATATACAGTGACAAGAAGTTTTACTTTAAAACAAGCAAGCAGTTTTGATAACCCAATGCACTCATATTAAATGATAATAGCAACAGCACTTAAACTTACATACTGCTTCATGGTGGTTCACAGCCCTGTCTAAGCAGTTTATAGAGTCAGCATATTGCCACCAACAATCTGGATTCTCACTTTGCTGACCTCAGAAAGATGAGAGGCTAAATCAAACTTGAGCTGGTCAGAAATGAACTTCTGGCAGTGAGCAGTGAGTTACTCTACAATACTGCTTTCTAACCACTGCAGGTAAGCCTGAGTGAAGATCTGTATTCAGGCTTCTATCACAAATAGAGGTACCAGTGAAAACATAATGCAAACTACTTGAGCTAATAGAGTCAGACAAGCAGTGTGGCAGAGACAGAAATAATGCATCCACCTGTATTATTAGATGAAGATTGGTTTGGTAGTGAAGGCACCAAGCTAGAAACTGGAAGATCCAGAAACTGGGAGGCTTTGGGACTGTAATTTTGTCTCATACCTAAGAAGGACACAGAGCTAAATTACTTCCAAAAATATTGCCAAGAAAATTGCAGGGACTAATCCAAGCAGTCTCCAGAAGTCAAGAATGACTCAATGGCAGAAAAACAAAAGCAAGTGTTAGATTGTATATGTCTTGGAAAAGTTGTATGGGTGTATTTCAGGGGTGAAATCCAGCAGGTTCTGACATGTTCTGGAGAACTGGTGGTAGTGGAAATTTTGAGTAGTTTGGAAAACCAACAAATGCCATTTTTGGCTGGCCCCAGAGATGGATGGGAATGGAGATTTTGCAGTATCTTTCCCCTGGAGTGAGGTGGGAATGGAGATTTTGCAGTATCTTTCCCTTGGAGTGGGGTGGGAATGGAGATTTTGCAGTATCTTCCCCCTAGAGTGGGTTGAGAATGGAGATTTTGCAGTATATTTCCCCTGGAGTGGGTTGGGAATGGAGATTCTGCAGTATCTTCCCCCTGGAGTGGGGTGGGAATGGAGATTTTGCAATATCTTTCCCCTGGAGTTGGGTGGGAATGGAGATTTTGCAGTATCTTTCCCCTGGAGTGGGGTGGGAATGGAGATTTTGCAATATCTTCCCCCTGGAGTGGGGTGGGAATGGAGATTTTGCAGTATCTTTCCCCTGGAGTGGGGTGGGAATGGAGATTTTGCAGTATCTTCCCCCTGGAGTTGGGTGGGAATGGAGATTTTGCAGTATCTTCCCCCTAGAGTGGGTTGAGAATGGAGATTTTGCAGTATATTTCCCCTGGAGTGGGTTGGGAATGGAGATTTTGCAGTATCTTCCCCCTGGAGTGGGGTGGGAATGGAGATTTTGCAATATCTTTTCCCTGGAGTTGGGTGGGAATGGAGATTTTGCAGTATCTTCCCGCTGGAGTGGGTTGGGAATGGAGATTTTGCAGTATCTTCCCCCTGGAGTGGGGTGGGAATGGAGATTTTGCAATATCTTTTCCCTGGAGTTGGGTGGGAATGGAGATTTTGCAGTATCTTTCCCCTGGGATGAGGTGGGAATGGAGATTTTGCAGTATCTTTCCCCTGGAGTGAGGTGGGAATGGAGATTTTGCAATATCTTTTCCCTGGAGTTGGGTGGGAATGGAGATTTTGCAGTATATTTCCCCTGGAGTGAGGTGGGAATGGAGATTTTGCAATATCTTTTCCCTGGAGTGAGGTGGGAATGGAGATTTTGCAGTATCTTTCCCTTGGAGTGAGGTGGGAATGGAGATTTTGCAGTATCTTTTCCCTGGAGTGGGGTGGGAATGGAGATTTTGCAGTATCTTCCCCCTAGAGTGGGTTGAGAATGGAGATTTTGCAGTATATTTCCCCTGGAGTGGGTTGGGAATGGAGATTCTGCAGTATCTTCCCCCTGGAGTTGGGTGGGAATGGAGATTTTGCAGTATCTTTCCCCTGGAGTGGGGTGGGAATGGAGATTTTGCAGTATCTTTCCCCTGGGATGAGGTGGGAATGGAGATTTTGCAGTATCTTTCCCCTGGAGTGAGGTGGGAATGGAGATTTTGCAATATCTTTTCCCTGGAGTTGGGTGGGAATGGAGATTTTGCAGTATCTTTCCCCTGGAGTGGGGTGGGAATGGAGATTTTGCAGTATCTTTCCCCTGGAGTGAGGTGGGAATGGAGATTTTGCAGTATCTTTCCCCTGGAGTGGGGTGGGAATGGAGATTTTGCAGTATCTTTCCCCTGGGATGAGGTGGGAATGGAGATTTTGCAGTATCTTCCCCCTGGAGTGGGGTGGGAATGGAGATTTTGCAATATCTTTTCCCTGGAGTTGGGTGGGAATGGAGATTTTGCAGTATCTTTCCCCTGGAGTGGGGTGGGAATGGAGATTTTGCAGTATCTTTCCCCTGGAGTGAGGTGGGAATGGAGATTTTGCAGTATCTTTCCCCTGGAGTGGGGTGGGAATGGAGATTTTGCAGTATCTTTCCCCTGGGATGAGGTGGGAATGGAGATTTTGCAGTATCTTCCCCCTGGAGTGGGGTGGGAATGGAGATTTTGCAATATCTTTTCCCTGGAGTTGGGTGGGAATGGAGATTTTGCAGTATCTTTCCCCTGGAGTTGGGTGGGAATGGAGATTTTGCAGTATCTTTCCCCTGGGATGAGGTGGGAATGGAGATTTTGCAGTATCTTTCCCCTAGAGTGGGGTGGGAATGGAGTTTTGCAATATTCTTCCCCTACCATGCCCACCAAGGTATGCTCACTAAGCCACACCATGCCTACCAAGCCACACCCACCAAGCCACACCATGCCCACGGCCACAGAACTGGTAATAAAAAATGGATTTCACCACCGGTGTATTTGCGTATAGTTTTATAGGTAAGGGAATGATGTTGTGATGGATCATATACATATAATCGAGTCTCATTGTTAATAAACAATATGTTAATACCAGAGGTGGGTTCTTTAGAACAGTTAGTAAACTGGTGATGACATCATGGAGCCAGTTCTGTTGGTGCCAGTGTGTCGGTGCCGCCATCTTGTTTTTGGCATTTGCGCATTCACAGAAGCTAATTTTTTCTTCTGCGCATGTGCAAAAGCTGAGGTTTTGGCACCGTGTGGCCATGTGGGAGAAAGCAAACTGACAGTGAGGTATGAACCCACCACTGGTTAGCACATAATTTATGAATCCATCCCTGGTTAGCACACAATTTATAAACCCATCCCTGGTTAGCACACAATTATTTTTCAATGTTAAACAATAATCAAAAACATCATCAAAAAAGCACAACAAAGAATGTTCTTTCTGCGCCAGCTCAGGAAGCTCAAACTGCCCAAGGAGCTGCTGATTCAGTTCTACATAGGAATCATTGAGTCTGTCATCTGCACCTCTATAACTGTCTGGTTTGGTGCTGCAACCCAACAGGACCGACACAGACTTCAGAGGATAATCAGAACTGCAGGAAAAACAATTGCTGCCAACCTGCCTTCCATTGAGGACCTGTATACTGCACGAGTCAAAAAGAGGGCGGGTAAAATATTTACTGACCCCTCACATCCTGGACACAAATTGTTTCAACTCCTACCCTCAAAACGTCGCTACAGAGCACTGCACACCAAGACAACTAGACACAAGAACAGTTTTTTCCCGAACGCCATCACTCTATTAAACAAATAATTCCCTCAACACTGTCAGACTTTCTACTAAATCTGCACTTCTATTCTACTAGTTTTTCTCATCATTCCTATCACCCATTTCCTCCCATGTTGACTGTATGACTGCAACTTGTTGCTTATATCCTAAGATTTTTATTAATATTGCTTCTTCATTGCTTATTTGACCCCTATGACAATCATTAAGTGTCGTACCACACGATTCTTGACAAATGTATATTTTATTTTATGTACGTTGAGAGCATAGGCACCAAGACAAATTCCTTGTGTGTCCAATCACACTTGGCCAATAAAAAATTCTATTCTATTCTATTCTATTCTAAATTAAAGAGAGAGTTTGGTGTAGTAAACTTGAGGCTGGAAATCAGGAGTTTTAATTCTATCTGAGACATGAAGCCAGTTGATCAATTTTGGGACAGTCACTTTCTCTCAATCCTAGAAAAGAAATAATTTCACACACACACACCCCTCCTAGTTATTTTTCCATTAACATCATTTTCTAAGTTGCTTAGCATTGCAAAAAAATGGTATTATTACAAGTAGTTCCAAATAAACCTGAATTTTGGTTTGCTTGCTTTTCAATTCAGCATTTAGCAAAGAACTTGGGTTTCAAACTTACATGTCTTTGATCCACAGTTTATCTACTGTTCACCCACCTCTAAACTTTTTTTCGAACTTTAAGGCTATTCTGAAAGATGCTGAGTAGATATTCAAACTATGATATATCAAAAGAATGTCATTGTGCCTTCATTCACTTCATCATCAAATATGACTAAAGATCACACAATTATGTCATGGATACATGTGTATTGTCCCATGGAACAATTTCTCTCAATCAATTAATTTAAAATATATTATTCAACTGATTCTACAAAGCAAGGAAGAACCATTCAAGATATCAGTCTTACACTACCATCCTGGGCATTGTGTTAATGATTTAATAATTTGACAACTTTCTAAGTAGGATCCCCCCTTTGTTGTGTTTTCCGACCTCTGTTGTAGGATGGACTGGGTAGAATGTGTACGATTGTGTAGTTGGTGATTTTATAACACTGGTTATGTTTATTGATGTTTTTTAATAGATTTTTAAATTTTATTATTAGATTTGTAATGTATTGTGTTATTGTTGTGTTGTGGGCTGCCCCGAGTCTTCGGAGAGGGGTGGCATACAAATCTAATAAATTATTATTATTATTATTATTATTATTATTATTATTATTATTATTTAAGCCCACCTAAAAGCTGACCATCTAACTAATACACACACACACACACACGCAAAATGAATATACACATATAAATATGCACATGCATACACACACACAAACACACACACAATACTACCTTTGAAAAGTGTTCGGAAACTTCAGATCGTGCAGAATGTAGCTGCGAGAGCAGTCATGGGCTTTCCCAAATATGCCCATGTTACACCAACACTCCGCAGTCTGCATTGGTTGCCGATCAGTTTCCGGTCACAAAGTGTTGGTTATGACCTATAAAGCCCTTCATGGCACCGGACCAGATTATCTCAGAGACCGCCTTCTGCTGCACAAATCCCAGCGACCAGTTAGGTCCCACAGAGTGGGCCTTCTCCGGGTCCCGTCAACTAAACAATGTCGTTTGGCGGGACCCAGAGGAAGAGCCTTCTCTGTGGCGGCCCCGGCCCTTTGGAACCAACTCCCCCCGGAGATTAGAAGTGCCCCCACCCTCCTTGCCTTTCGTAAGCTTCTTAAAACCCACCTCTGCTGTCAGGCATGGGGGAACTGAGATATTCTTTCCCCCTAGGCCTTACAATTTATGCATGGTATGTTTGTATGTATGTTTGATTTTATAATAAGGGTTTTTTTAGTTGTTTAATATTGGATTGTTACATGCTGTTTTTTATCACTGTTGTTAGCTGCCCCGAGTCTGCAGAGAGGGGTGGCATACAAATCCAATTAATAATAATAATAATAATAATAATAATAATAATAATAATAATAATAATAATACAGTAAATACATACATACATACAAACACACACACACATAGATACATAAATATCAACAAAATCAACTTTCTCTTGTTCCTTCATAAATTATATCATTATACGATTAGGTCCCACAGAGTGGGCCTTCTCCGGGTCCCGTCAACTAAACAATGTCGGTTGGCGGGCCCCAGGGGAAGAGCCTTCTCTGTGGCGGCCCCGGCCCTCTGGAACCAACTCCCCCCGGAGATTAGAACTGCCCCTACTCTTCCTGCCTTCCGTAAACTCCTTAAAACCCACCTTTGCCGTCAGGCATGGGGGAACTGAAACATCTCCCCCTGGGCACGTTTAATTTATGCATGGTATGTCTGTGTGTATGACTGTTAGTATATGGGTTTTTTAAATATTTAAATATTTTAAATTTGTCTGATTGCTTATGATTTGTTTTTTACATGTTGTGAGCCGCCCCGAGTCTTCGGAGAGGGGCAGCATACAAATCTAAGTAATAAATAAATAAATAAATAAATAAATAAATTATAACAATATTCAAGGTCATATTGATTTCTGGGAAATGTATTTAACTTTTTCAAACCAAGTTAGAATGAAGAAATGCTCACTCCATTATTTATAATGGCCAGTCCCAAATAGACAGGAGTCATATTGGCAAGAACATAACATCAGAAAATTTCATTTTTTGATCAGTTCGGACTGTAAACAATATTTTCTGGTTATTTTGTAAAGCCATATTAGTCAATTGCAGGCTTCTCTTTACTGTGGTTGCTACTGAAAGTTTCAAACCTTCCAGTTTCAATCTACCTATATAAAAGTATTTAAACTTTTTTTCACTATTGGAAAGATATAGGTTTGTGAAACATTGTTGCAAACTGCAATGTGTTTGTCATATCAAAAATAAAACAAGAAGATACAAATGCAATGATTATTAATTCCATGTATGTGGTCGAAACTTTCTTGAAGTTCTGCAAACATCTCCAATTTATCCAAAATGCACTTTTGATCTGGTCAGTTCAATGCAACCCCCAACCAACATCTTTGATCTCTGAGTTAGTGATCTAATCTGCCATATAACTTAACTTTTATTGATCTGTTCTCATGCTAAGCAAATCAAGTCTCACTTTTATGGGACAGATTAAAAAAAGATAGTAAAACTGCCTCCGAGACTGCAGTTTAAATCTTTGCAATAACAGGGGCAGCCTGAGATAAGATTTTTATTACTCTGCCAAACTTAACGTGAACCCCAAGTCTCATTAAAAGGCATGTGTCATTTGCCACATATCTTTATTTTACTAGATAAGTCAGTTACCACCCATTTAGAAGCAAAATAGTGTATTCTTCACTTTTACGAATTCTATTCTTGGCATCCAATTAACATTCCAGGTAATCATATTTCTGTGTCATACAATATAAACCACATATTAATCTGCCTAAATACAGTTTTACACATGTAGAATATATGGCTAATAGCAAAATTTCATTTACTGATTAATTAACCCAATAGTCATCATGAATTAATTTAATATATGATGCTAAGCCAGATGTACTATATATTTGCTATATAAATCTTTCTTTACACTGAGTAGTCCATCTCCTATCTTTTCTTACTAGAACAGGTTGTATCATGCAGGCAAAAATCAAAAACAGGATTTTAACAGCAGCAACAGAATAAAGGTTGTACCAAGATTCTTTTTTAAAGGGTATTTTTATTTTTATTTTTATTTTTTATTTATTTTTTTTTTATTTTATTTTTATTTTATTTTTATTTTTATTTTTATTTTTATTTTTATTTTTATTTTTATTTTTATTTTTATTTTTATTTTTATTTTTATTTTTATTTTTATTTTTATTTTTATTTTTATTTTTATTTTTATTTTTATTTTTATTTTTATTTTTATTTTTATTTTTATTTTTATTTTTATTTTTATTTTTATTTTTATTTTTATTTTTATTTTTATTTTTATTTTTATTTTTATTTTTATTTTTATTTTTATTTTTATTTTTATTTTTTTTAAAAGTAATGTTTATTGAATATATACAAAACTATGTACAAAAACAATACAAAACAGTATGAACAGGACAAGGTGTTCTTATCATATGTGTCTAATCGTTATTTTCATTAAGGTCGAACAAACCACATTTAACACTAACAAAAAACGTAGGACACCCCTTTTCCCTCCCCCCCCCTCCGCCAACCTGCAGTTGTATTTATATTTCATTTTTCCGGTTATACTTTCAGCGTTATCTTAAAATTTGCTTAATCTATTAGTCTAGTGTTTCCTTTTCTAGGTGTTGTGTTTAAAATTCTAGTTGTTGTGTTTCTGGTATATTCCTTAATATTGAATAAATAAATAAAAGGATATCGGCGAGCAATCAAATAAGTTGTTTTGTCTTGTTCCTCTCCTCCTTTCTCTTCATTCCTAATCTTTTTGTGGTTTGTTCTCCTTTCCCTTCATTTCTGTCTCTCTCTCCCTTTCCTCGTTCCAGTTATAGAACTTATCCCATGTGGTTATCTTTTCTGTTTCTTTATTATCTTTCAGTTTTTGTGTTAGGGAATCATATTCGGCGCAGTCAAATATTTTTTTGATTATTTCTCTGTCTGATGGTACCTCCTCCCTTTTCCAGTTTTGAGCTATTGATATTCTGCTTGCTGTTATAATGTGTTGGATTATATGATAATCTGTTTTCTTTATTTTTGTGTCCATTATTCCCAATAGGAAGATCTCTGGCTTGAGAGGTAGGTTTGTGCCCGTGATTTCGAATATCCAATGTTTTATTTTAGTCCATAATTTTTTTATCTTTGGACTGCTCCACCAAATATGGAAAAAAGTTCCCAACGGATTTGAACACCTCCAGCAATTTGGTCTGGTTTTAGGAAAAATCTGTGCTAGTCTTGATGGCGACATATGCCACCTGTAGAACATTTTTATGATGTTTTCTTTGAATGATACTGACTTCGTAATTTTGTAATTTTTATTCTAGATTGTCTCCCATTGTTCTATATGGATGTTGTAGCCAAAGTTCTTTGCCCAGCTGGTCATTGGGTCTTTAGATATTTCCGTTTCCATTTCATACATTATTAAGTAGCTATATATTCTTGTAATAAAATGTTTTTCGCTTCCTAATATAAGTTTATCCAGGGGAGTGTTGTGTGCTGCTATTCCTTCTTTTTTAGTGTCTGTTTGCCATTTTGAAAATATTAGCCTATATGGCCACCAGTTCAGGGTTATGTTCTGCTCTGCTAACTCTTCTTTCGTTTTTATATTTCCTTCTGTATTTAATAAGTGGTTATAAGTTATCATATTTTTTAATTCAATAGTGTTTGGGTGGGTAAGAGCTTCCAGACTGGAATACCATCTAGGTATTTTTGTATAATGATCTTTTTTTAATTTAAGCCATGTTGTTATTAAAACATCTCTGATCATGTGATTTTTTTTTTAATTTTTTTTTTATTTTATTTTTTTATTATTTTTTTTATTTTTATTTTTTATTTTATTATTTTTTTATTATTATTATTATTTTTTTTATTTTATTTTTATTTTTATTTTTATTTTTATTTTTATTTTTATTATTTAGATTTGTATGCTGCCCTTCTCTGAAGATTACTACATCTACTTCTATATATTAACTCTGCAGAATGCAAATATCATATCTTATTTTTTATTATTTATTGGATTTGTGATGATATATTGAATATGATAGATGATAAACAGACAGATATACAGACTGACTAAAAGATGACTAAAAATGTTGCTCTAACATCTGTAGTTATGAAAACCTTTGAAAGGCTAGTGTCGTCCCACTTGAAAACTATCATGGTCCTCTTTATAGACTTTGGTTCAGCATTCAATACCATCATTTCATACACTCTTCTAACTAAAGCACTGACCTTGTTCAGTATAATGTTTTCAGCCATGCTGTCAGATGCCTTCCAGAACAGTTCCTTGGCAGTTAGCCTGAGATACAGGACTGATGAGAAACTACTCAACCTGCTATGTGACCTCCTCCTCCTGATGACTGTGCCCTGAATGCTGGATCAGAGCAGCAAATAGAGCAGTGTGGATAATTTTGCAGCAGCATGCGACAACTTTGGTTTCCTTATCAACACAAAATGACTGAAGTGATTCATCAGCCATCGGAGAAGGGAGGCATACAAATCTAATACATTATTATTATTATTGTTGTTGTTGTTGTTGTTGTTGTTGTTATTATTATTATTATTATTATTATTATTATTATTATTATTATTATTATTATTATTAAAGGGACAAAAGCTACAAGCAGTGGACCAATTTACATACTTTGGCAGCACCCTCTCCTGTGCAGTGAAAATTGATATTGAGGTCAACTGCAGAATCACCAAGGCAAGCTCTGTATTGCCAGATTAATGACTAACATGTGGGCCGATGTGGAATAAGGCTTGCCTTAGTGCTAACTATCCTGTTGTATGCCAGTAAGACTGTATACAGGAGACATGCTAAGCAATTGAACCACTTCCACATGATCTGACTCTGTAGAATTCTGAAGATCTGTTGGCAGGATAAGATGCCAGACACTGAAGTCCTCTCCAAAGCAGGCCTGCCATCAATTCGCACACTGCTGATGAAAGGCCAGACATGCTAGGCAGAGAAGCTTCGCCCAACGTGCAACGCGTTGGGTTTCAAAACACCACATTGGAGTGGTTGTGCGAAGCCATGTGTGATTGCAAATGGCTAGATTTGACTTCCTGTGTTACCCCGATGCCCAGCCCATTCTCACATCCCTAACAAACTGGGGTTAAGCGGAGCATAGATTGCGTCAGCTGGAGCAACAGTTTGGCTTTGGAAATATGTGCTTTTGCATTAAGATTCGGCAAGGAAAACCTGAGCTTCTCCTGAGCTTTTGATCTTGGGAGGGAGGTAAGGAAGGAAGGAAGGAAGGAAGGAAAGAAGGAGAGAGAGAAAGGAAGGAAGGCAGGGAGGAAGGGAGAGAAGGAGAGGAGGGAAAGGAAGGAAGGAAGGCCAATCCAAGAAGGGGCAGGGAGGACCCTCATTTCTCCCCCCAACCCTAACTTCCAGGGACATGGGGTCCTGTGGGAGGCAACGGGTGGCAGTGTGGGGGGCATGCAAGGTGCCCCTGTTGTCAGGGCCAGCCCAGCTCACTGGGGGAAGGTGAGGGCCCAGGTGGGAGGTGCCATAGTGGGCAGTCCAATGCCAGCAGACCCCGCCGGCTCACATCTTCCAGCCCCGGCAAAGGCAAAGCCCCCAGATGCCCTCTTTTCAGGTCTGGCCTTAAAACACCCCTGAGGGGTCCCTGCGGTGCCTGAGTGGCTGCAGCTTCTGTCCAGGAGGTGGCATCCCTTCCAAGACTTCCCGGGCTAGCCTGCCCAGTCTGGTCTGGCTCAGGAGCCCACAGGGTCACCTGGAGAAGATCCAGGGCAGGAGGCAGGACAAATTATTCAAAAGCGGGACTGTCCCACCAAACACGGGTTGTCTGGTCACCTTAAGCTTGGTGTCATCTGAAAATTTGTGGAGTTCCCCATCTATCCCCTTGTCCAAGTCATTGATAAAGATATTGAAAAGTACTGGGCCTAAAACAGTGCCTTGGGGTACTCTACTGCATTCTTCCCTCCATTTTGTCTCAATCTTCCATCCTTCCGAGGTGGGTAAAATGAGGACCCAGATTGTTGGGGCAATATGTCAGTTCTGTAAACTGCAAAAGCACTATGAAGTGGTATATAAGTCTAAATGCTCTTGTTATTGCTATGTAGATGCAGTTCCATTGAGCACTACATGTTGAGTATGGGTGGTCAGCCAGTTTTGAATCCATCTGATGGTATTGCTGTCTAATCCACATTTTTCTACTTTATTTAGTAGTAAGTTATGGTCTACTTTATCAAATGCCTTACTCAAGTCCAAGTATATTATATGGACAGCATTTCTCTGGCCCACTAATTTTATCACTTTGTCAAAGAATGCAATACATTTAGTCTGGCATAATTTGGATTTGACAAACCTTTGTTGGTGTTTGGTTATTACTTTATTTGCTTCTAGGTTTCTCATTTGTTTCTTTGATTTCCAGAATCTTCCCTGGTATTGAGATTAGGCTGATAGGTCTGTAGTTTCCTGAATCTATTTACAGTAATACCTCATCTTACGAACTTAATTGGTTCCAGGACGAGGTTCGTAAGGTGAAAAGTTCGTAAGATGAAACAATGTTTCCCATAGGAATCAATGGAAAATCCAATAATGCATGCAAGCCGATTAGGAAAATCCAAAACATTAAGGCTTTAAAAAAAAAAGCTGCCGGCAGACGAAGCTGAGGCGAAAGGAGTGGGGGGAGGGAAACCCATGGAGATCCAGAGGGGAGAATGGTGCAAGACAAGGTGGGGAAAAACGGGAGGAACCCATGGAGATCCAGAGGGGAGAATGGTGCAAGACAGGGTGGGGAAAAACGGGGGAAACCCATGGAGATCCAGAGGGGAGAATGGTGCAGGACAGGGTGGGGAAAAACGGGAGGAACCCATGGAGATCCAGAGGGGAGAATGGTGCAGGACAGGGTGGGGAAAAACGGGGGAAACCCATGGAGATCCAGAGGGGAGAATGGGGCAGGACAGGGTGGGGAAAAATGGGGGAAACCCATGGAGATCCAGAGGGGAGAATGGGGCAGGACAGGGTGGGGAAAAACGGGGGAAACCCATGGAGATCCAGAGGGGAGAATGGGGCAGGACAGGGTGGGGAAAAACGGGGGAAACCCATGGAGATCCAGAGGGGAGAATGGTGCAAGACAGGGTGGGGAAAAACGGGGGAAACCCATGGAGATCCAGAGGGGAGAATGGGGCAGGACAGGGTGGGAAAAAATGGGGGAAACCCATGGAGATCCAGAGGGGAGAATGGTGCAGGACAGGGTGGGGAAAAACGGGGGAAACCCATGGAGATCCAGAGGGGAGAATGGGGCAGGACAGGGTGGGGAAAAACGGGGAAAACCCATGGAGATCCAGAGGGGAGAATGGTGCAAGACAGGGTGGGAAAAAATGGGGGAAACCCATGGAGATCCAGAGGGGAGAATGGTGCAAGACAGGGTGGGGAAAAACAGGGGAAACCCATGGAGATCCAGAGGGGAGAATGGTGCAAGACAGGGTGGGAAAAAACAGGAGGAACCCATGGAGATCCAGAGGGGAGAATGGTGCAAGACAGGGTGGGAAAAAATGGGGGAAACCCATGGAGATCCAGAGGGGAGAATGGTGCAAGACAGGGTGGGGGAAAACGGGGGAAACCCATGGAGATCCAGAGGGGAGAATGGGGCAGGACAGGGTGGGGAAAAACAGGAGGAACCCATGGAGATCCAGAGGGGAGAATGGTGCAAGACAGGGTGGGAAAAAATGGGGGAAACCCATGGAGATCCAGAGGGGAGAATGGTGCAAGACAGGGTGGGGAAAAACGGGGGAAACCCATGGAGATCCAGAGGGGAGAATGGGGCAGGACAGGGTGGGGAAAAATGGGGGAAACCCATGGAGATCCAGAGGGGAGAATGGGGCAGGACAGGGTGGGGAAAAATGGGGGAAACCCATGGAGATCCAGAGGGGAGAATGGGGCAGGACAGGGTGGGGAAAAATGGGGGAAACCCATGGAGATCCAGAGGGGAGAATGGGGCAGGACAGGGTGGGGAAAAACAGGAGGAACCCATGGAGATCCAGAGGGGAGAATGGGGCAGGACAGGGTGGGGAAAAACGGGGGAAACCCATGGAGATCCAGAGGGGAGAATGGGGCAGGACAGGGTGGGGAAAAACAGGAGGAACCCATGGAGATCCAGAGGGGAGAATGGTGCAAGACAGGGTGGGGAAAAATGGGGGAAACCCATGGAGATCCAGAGGGGAGAATGGGGCAGGACAGGGTGGGGAAAAATGGGGGAAACCCATGGAGATCCAGAGGGGAGAATGGGGCAGGACAGGGTGGGGAAAAACGGGGGAAACCCATGGAGATCCAGAGGGGAGAATGGGGCAGGACAGGGTGGGGAAAAACAGGAGGAACCCATGGAGATCCAGAGGGGAGAATGGGGCAGGACAGGGTGGGGAAAAATGGGGGAAACCCATGGAGATCCAGAGGGGAGAATGGGGCAGGACAGGGTGGGGAAAAATGGGGGAAACCCATGGAGATCCAGAGGGGAGAATGGGGCAGGACAGGGTGGGGAAAAATGGGGGAAACCCATGGAGATCCAGAGGGGAGAATGGGGCAGGACAGGGTGGGGAAAAATGGGGGAAACCCATGGAGATCCAGAGGGGAGAATGGGGCAGGACAGGGTGGGGAAAAATGGGGGAAACCCATGGAGATCCAGAGGGGAGAATGGTGCAAGACAGGGTGGGAAAAAACGGGAGGAACTCAAGTCTAGAGGTGGGGCATCCCAGCGGCCGGGGGCAGGTTCGTAAGGTGAAAAAAGTTCGTAAGAAGAGGCAAAAAAATTCCGAACCCTGGGTTCGTATCTTGAAAAGTTCGTATGACGAGGGGTTCGTATCATGAGGTACCACTGTATTCCTTTTTTGAAGATGGGAACTACATCAACTCTTTTCCAGTTCTCTGGCAGTCTCCCAATGCTCCAGGATCTTTACATTCTATTACATTAAAGCTATTACATTACTAAGCAAGGAAGAAAATAACAGTGGCCAAAGTATTGTGCCTCAGCTTGATGTTATTAAGAGTAGTTTTGCTTCAGAGGGTTCCCTATTGTGGTATTTTTTCCCTATTGTGCCATAGCAAGAAAGACCTGATGACTGTAGGCAGCACATATCATACATTCAGTAGGCAATGCTTTTAGTTATCATGCTTTGAACAATAGTAACTGAGAAAATGTCTGTAAATTGATTGCCTATAATTTTGGGGGAACTTTCATATCACCAAGGCAAACAAAGATCCTAGATGACACCTGACAATTTACATGTCTATCTGGTTACATTCTTATGAGAGGGAAAGCCCTTCTGTTTTCATTACTCAAGTGAGTAGAACAATGGGCTTCAAAATATCCTCTGCCAGAAAGTTTTGCATTTTTTGCAATAGGAGATCTGAACTGAGAATGTTCTTACAGCTACACCATAGCTCAAATTTATGTAATGGGACCAGGTTCAAGCATTATAGAAAGCATGGAGGTTCAATTCAAAAAAACCTTTCAGCTTCGCATTGGAATTGGGTTGGACTAATAGCAGGAAAATTCTATTGAAGTCCATTCTCATCAGGAAAACTCACTGTGTATCTTGGGCCAAGTCACTATCCTTCAATTGACCCCCATACCCCATGGGTGTACTGGAAGATACATTATTATTCTGCCTTGCATTTATAGAGGAAAATAGGATGTATCAAATAAGAATAAAAATAATTAAATGTCCCAAATTGTATATTGTTATACTTGGTGTTGTGGTTAGCTCTGGCCCAGCTCCTGCCCCAAGGAATGTGCAGGTGGATGTGGGGGAAACATCCACATGCCACAGGCCTGTTTTGCTCCTGATGGAATCTGCCGATGAAGCCTCCTCTGACCAAGGAAGCATGAGTGACAAGGAAGAGGGGAGTTTGGCAGACAGCCCAGGAGGAGATCAATCATCTGTATCATCTTTGGATTCTGAACAAGAATTAATGACACATCCACGCATGCGTAGAGTGATGCATAGGAGACAACAACTAAACGATTATTACAAGAGAAAATGAGGCCATCTGTGGTTGGGTGGGACTTCAGTAATTAGGGCTGCTGCTATAAATAGCAGCGTGTGGGTTTGGCCATTGTGGAAGAGCATCTGATCGCAGTTCGTCAGGAATCCTGTGTTGCTGGTTTCTGGACTTTGTTGATTTTTCACGCTTTTTAAAACAAAGCAGAGCAACGTGTGTGTGTGTGTGTGTGTCTCACTTCGTTGGAAGAAGAAGGGGTGTGAAGTTTCTTCACAGCTGCCAGCTAAGTACTTAATGACTGCTTAAGGTTAATTGTACAGACTACCCAGTTGTTTTGGGACGAGTGCTCTTTGCAATACAAAAAGAGTGCTTAGTTTATTTTGAATTTTGGGATAAAGAACATTGTTTTGAATTTTCAAACGTGTGTGTGTGTCTGAAATTTGTACCCTTGAATTTTTGGGAGACTCGTAGTAGAAAGGCCAGCAGAACACTTGGTAAATCCAGTATTGTGTCTTTTAAACATAGTCAGTGGTGAAGGGGCAGAAAAAGTAGCCTTAAGTCTTAGAAACGTCAGAAAAATCTCCCCCCCCCCCCGCGCTCTCTTTTTCTCTTTCTCTTATTCATTCCTGGAACTACCTGCCTATTTTTCAGATTTGCTATCTCCTGACCTTCACTCTGTGCAGAAATAGCAGCATATATTCAAACTCCTTTGAAAAACCATATTTTTATTATAACTCACTGGGTACCAAGAAGGTGGGAGACAACTAAAAGTCATGTTCTGTGAGATGATCAGCCATATAAATCTGATTAATTCACATTAATAACATTTGACTAAATGCAAATTTTTCTGCCATATTTGAAGAGCATTCGCATGCCCAATCATTTATCCATGCTTCTGAAAAAGTTGGTTTTCCCCCACCTCCTTCATTTTACTGTACTAGGGTTGGATTAACTTTGTCAGAATATGTAGCTCAAGGTTAAGCATTTGGGATCTTTTCTGAATTTATATTGCTTTCCTAAAGACATTTGAGTACCAGACTATCTAACATCATGAAGGTTTTGATGATATTACCTAACTTGTCAATGCAATGTTTGTCGGAAACAGTCAGAATCTGAGAACACAAAAATCTAACTCTGTTTATCAAAATAAAATGGCAAAAACAAAAAAGCAAAAAATACTACCACTTATGCAGAGGTGGGTTTACATACTGTAACAACTGGTTCACCTAGCACCGGAAATGTGCCATCTGTGCATGCGGTGTGGCATCACAAAACACGGCAATTTGCTCACACATGCTTTCCATACATCAGCGATTGCAGTTGGTTGCTACTACCAGTTCACTTATTTTTATTTTTTATTTATTTATTTTGTCCAATACACAATGAGGGTTTTAGTGGGTATATATCTATATACACATAGTAAAATACATGATGAAGGTTATAGAGGAGATACTCAAAGTAAAATATATCTATGAAAGAATAGAAAATAAGATATAGTAATAGAACATATCAATGAAAGAATAGAAGAAGAGATATAAGAATAGAAGAAAGAAAGGTATAGGAGATATAGAAGAGCAGTCCAAACTTGAACCAGTCCAAACTTGTTGAATCTCACCTCTGCCAACTTATGCAACAAAGTTTGTTAATTATGAGTGCTTTTTTTGGTCTCATGTTTTTTTATTATTATTATTTATTAAATTTGTATGCCGCCCCTCTCCGTAGACTCGGGGCGGCTCACAACAATAATGGCAAAACAATGTAATGCAAATCTAATAATTTAAACTAAAAACCCATAATTTAAAAACATGCACACAACACACCATACATAAACAATATAGGCCTGGGGAAGTTATTTCAGTTTCCCCATGCCTGACAGCAGAGGTGGGCTTTAAGGAGTTTACGAAAGGCAAGGAGGGTGGGGGCAATTCTAATCTCAGGGGGGAGCTGGTTCCAGAGGGTCGGGGCCGCCACAGAGAAGGCTCTTCCCCTGGGACCCACCAGATGACATTGTTTAGTCGACGGGACCCGGAGAAGGCCAACTCTGTGGGACCTAATCGGTTGCTGGGATTCGTGCGGCAGAAGGCGGTCCCGGAAACATTCTGTTTTATTGCAATGTTGTAAACTAGCCAGAGCCATAATAAATTAAATAAACAAAATTTTAAAAAATCTTATCAAACATGTTATACTAAGAATCAAACTGAACTCAGAGGAATCTTTTATCATTACCTCTCTACTTTCTAAGAGAAGAAACAGACAATGACTATTAGGATCTTGCTGGAATGAAGATACTTGCGTTCTGCCAAATGCTTTCACACTTTCCTTTGCTGATCTGAAGCTCCTATGCTTCAAGTCTTGTGAAATCATTTACCTGATGAATTCCAGAAGCATCCCTTGTGTGTCATGGTATCTAATCACCTGAAGATCTGAATAGCCTCAAACCTGCTCCCATTTAGAAAGCCTCAAAGACCTGGATCTTTCTCCAGGCTTTGAACTAAGGGAACAGTGTGGGTGCATGATGGGTTGATTTTGCTGTTACAGTGGCTGTTGTGTCACAATTTGACTATCTTTTATTTTTTTATGCTGTGGGTGGTTATTTTTAACTTGTAGCTTGAGTTGTTCTGAGTGAGTGACCTATTATTTTATTTTATTTGACTCCCATCTTTAGTATTTTTATAAACAAGTCAAGGCAGTGAACATATCTAATATTCTTTCCTCCGCTTTTTTTTCCGTACAACCACCACCACTGAGGAGAGTTGGGCTCACAGAGCTGGGCCAATGTCTCCCGGTCAACTTTCGGGCTTAAGGCAGAACTAGAACTCACAATCTACTGGATTCTAACTTGTTGCCTTAACCACTACAATGTTTCCCTGAAAATAAGATCCTGCCTTATATTTTTTTAAAACCCTGAAATAAGCGCATGGCCTTATTGCCCTGTTCTCAAAAGCCCGATTGGGCTTATTATCAGGGGATGTCTTATTTTGGGGGAAACAGGATAGATCAGATTGTCTCTTTAAATAAATTGAAACTAGAAAATGCTCTTTGTGGCATATTGTTATATGTGTGTTCAATCAGTCAGATGTAAAAAATTAAAATCCATATCCAAATTGAATCATGACTTTAGGAAAACAGCTAGTTCTCCAAGGTGGGAAGGAGAAATTCGTCCGTGTCAACCAAAATGAAAACTATACCTACCTGAATATTTAGCATGTACTCAGGGCCATAGTTCCCTCTAAGCTGAGCAGTGAGCAATCGCTCACTTAAAAATCATCATCAACTCAGAGTTTTTCAAACCTGCCCAGAAGCCGAGAGGGAAAGAGTGAGAGGGAAGGAGAGAGAGAGGAAGAGAGGAAGAGAGAGAAACAGATAGAAAAAAGAGGAAGGAAAAGAGAAAGAAAAAGAATGGGAGTAAGGAAGAGAGAAAGAAAATCAAAGTCTAGTTTGAAACTAGCTCAATTATTTAAGTGGCATTTTGATATTGATTGTTTATTTATTTATTTAATTTATTTATTTAATATTTCTGTGCCACCCAGTCCCGAAGGGACTGCCGCTCAGACACTATACTTTTCTGCCCACCCCCCCAAAAAATTAGAGGGAACACTGCTCAGGGCTCTATAAAACAATGCAATATCATAAACCATGACTGATCCTGTTATGGTTTTTTTTTTACTGAAGGAGTAAGAGAAGGAGCAAAGAGGAAGAAGAGAAGGAAGAGAAAAAGAAAGAAAACTAACTAGGAGAGAGAATATGAAAAGCTTCCCACCTACTCGTAGTGAATATTTATGCAAGATGTTCAACTTTATGGCAAGGAATATCGAACAATTTATATAGAATAACACAATTGGATGTGAATGTTTAGATCACAGAATCCAGCCCTCAGGAATTCAGAGTGAAGTTTCTTTGGCTTTCTTTTGTATACATTCCATGAAGCACATCCCATAACTTCATTCAGGATTAATAACTCAACTGTTGAAAACTTTTGATTGTTACGATTCTCTCCTCCTCCTCCTCTTCCTCCTCCTCCCAACATTGAATTAGAATCTGCCTTCCTGTCATTTAAATCCATTATTCTACATCCTGTACTTTAAAATGAAAGAGAACAAATGTTAGCTGTCTTCTATTGTTTCAGGGATTTGATTATTCGAGTTTTGTCTGGGTTTTTTGGGAGAGCAGGAAGTGGATGGGTCACGATTAAACAAATCCCAATACTATATTCTCATTTCATCAGGCTTATGGGTAGTCCTCACTTAACAACTTCACTTAGCAATCATTTCCAATTACAATAGACCCCACCTTAAAAAAAAAAGCTAGTAAAAAATCCTGTTTTGGATTTCTCACTGTGGCACTCTCCATAGTCATATTACCACATTTCAGTAAAACATTTCACTCTTACAATTTTTTGGGGGGTCTGTTCCTAGCCCTTTTGGCTGGTTTTTGATAAAAGACCCTCATAAATGAATGTATTCATTTGATGATTGTGATATTTGTTGAACAACTGACACATAAAAAAGTTTTAAAGTTGGATCATTCAGATGGATGCCTCAGTTTATGGCCATCATGACTTACTTACAATGGAAATTATAGTCATAAGATAAGGACCAGATTCACTTTCTAATCTTTAATCATTTTTATTGCTTTTATATGAATCTATTCCAATTTGACACATCCTTAATGTGGGGTGCTTATAAATATTCCACTACTCAAGGTGTACAGGACCACAGCAGGGGGAAAAAAGAGCACAATTACTTTTTGTGCACTGGAAATTCCATTTGTGTTGCTGTGGTATTTGGTGATTGTATTTAAATTTGTTGGTTGCATTTGTAGTCACATGATCCCGCTGACTCATATTCACTGCCATATTTCATGCATAAGCATTTGATCTTTGTTTCTTAAGTAAGGAAATTACATTTTGTTTCTGTTAAATTTCATTTCTTTATTTTCCACCTATTAAGCATTATTTCGAATATTATATATTTCTCGTAGGGCATTTGCTGTCTCAACTAATTTTATATCTTTAGCTTTAATCAACATTCATTCATTCTTTTATTTAAACCATTAGCAAATATATTGCAGAAACAAAGAGCAAGAACTATTACTTGTTCCCAGGAATTTCAAACTGGATACTTTTCTCCACTTGGATGAAGAACCATGAATGAGCACTTTTTCAATAAAATTGTTGAGCTACTACAGTGATGGAAAACCTATGGCATGTGTGCTGGAAGTGGCATCCAGAGCTATCTCTCTGGGTTTGCCAGCTGTCGCCCATTGCTCTTCCAGATTCCGGCATTCACATGCTCATTGGCCAGATGATCTTCATGTATTCAGGGGTGCCGGAAACCAGAACAGCATGCACACCGGAAAACTGCTCTTCCTGTTTCCTGTGCTCGCCCGTGTGTGGGGGCTTCCATTTTGGTACTCAGTGCTGAAAAGGTTCACCAATACTGGGCTAATGTATCCAATTAATTGTCATTTTAAAAAAATTATTTTGAATTTTCAAATGTTTTACAGGCAAGCATAAAAACTAAAAGCAATGAGATTAATAATAATAATAATAATAATAATAATTATTATTATTATTATTATTATTATTATTATTATTATTATTATTATTATTATTTATTAGATTTGTATGCCACCCCTCTCCGAGGACTCGGAGCAGCTCACAACAATACATCTGTATACATCATATACAAATCTGTTGTGGTTAGCTCTGGCCCAGCTCCTGCCCCAAGGAATGTGCAGGTGGATGTGGGGAAAACATCCACATGCCACAGGCCTGTTTTGCTCCTGATGGAATCTGCCGATGAAGCCACCTCTGACAAAGGAAGTGTGAGTGACAAGGAAGAGGGGAGTTTGGCAGACAGCCCAGGAGGAGATCAATCACCTGTATCATCCCTGGATTCTGAACAAGAATTAATCACACATCCATGCATGTGTAGAGTGATGCATAGGAGACAACAACTGAAGAATTGTGACAAGAGAAAATGAGGCCACCTTTGGTTGAGTGGGGCTGCTGTAATTAGTGCTACAGATAAAAGTGTAGCCTGGTGTTTTAGCCTCATGGCAGTTTATCTGATTCATTGTTTCGTCAAGATCGTGGTTTTTGTGCTGTTATTGGGTGAGCAATTGGATTGCATTTAACCTGTGCCTTGTGTGTACCAGAAAATCCCTTTGACATTTAAAAAGGGAGCCATTTCTGTTTTTCTGTATATAAAAACTTTTGGGTTTTCCTTTTATTGTGTGGTGTGTGTCTTCCTGGACTAATTACCCTGTAATTACGGGTGGTTGAAACACACCGGCAGAACACAAATCTAATGTTAAAAACAATTTAAAACCCTTATTATAAAAAGAAAACAACCACGCAACCTAACAGACCATACATAAACCATAATAGCTAGGGGTATGTCAGTTTTCCCATGCCTGGCGACAAAGGTGGGTCTTTAGAAGCTTTCAAAAGGCAAGGAGGGTGGAGGCGGTACTAATCCCTGGGGGGAGTTGATTCCAGAGGGCCAGGGCCACCACATACAACAAAAGAAAAAAAATAAAGAAACAAAAAACAATACAATAGAATACCAATAATACAAAGAACGTAAAAAGGAAAAAGAAATCTAACAATATTAATTACGTATCAGTAATATTCGCTTCCTTGACATCAATATGTCAATTATACATTCATCGTTACAATCTTTTATGAAATATCTCATCATAATTTTGTTGTTTTTAAGTTTATAATTTTTTTCTCTTTTCAAGCCATATATATGTCATGTCACACAGCTCCTATGTATCTCACCATCTAATCAGCAAGGCATGTGGCATTTTGTCAAATGCTTTGCTGAAATCAAGATATATTATGTTTACAAGATTCTCACACTCTATTAGAGAAGTTAGTTAGTTAAAACAAAAGGGACATAGAAACTATGAAAAATGTACAGAAGAGAGCAACCAAAATATAAAGGGACTAGAAACCAAGACATATGAAGAGAGATTGCTGGAACTGGGCATGGATAGTGTAGTGTAGTGTAGGGCCAGGGGGGACATGATAGCAGTATACAGGTTCTTGCGGGATTGCCAAAGACAGGAGAGAGTTTTCCAGGGCACCAGAGGGCCAGACCAGGACCAATAGATGGAAAATGACCAAGGAGAGATTCAACCTGGACAGAAGGAAGAACTTTCTGACAGTGAATGCAATCAACCAATGGTATGGCTTGCCATCAGAGGTTGTAAATGCCCCAACACTCAATATATTCAAGAAGAAATTGCCATCTGACTGGGCTAGAGTAGGACTTGTGCTTAAGCAGGGGGTTGGACTAAATGACCTGCAAGGTCCTTTTCAATAAATAAATAAATAAATAAATAAATAAATAAATAAATAAATAAATAAATAAATAAATAAATAAATAAATAAATAAATAAATAAATAAATAAATAAATAAATAAATAAATAAATAAATAAATAAATAAATAAATAAATAAATAAATAAATAAATAAATAAATAAATAAATAAATAAATAAATAAATAAATAAATAAATAAATAAATAAATAAATAAATAAATAAATAAATAAATAAATAAATAAATAAATAAATAAATAAATAAATAAATAAATAAATAAATAAATAAATAAATAAAACAGTACATTAACAAAATAGAAAAGAGACAAATAGAAAAATAAACACACACATGCTAAAACTGGTAATTACATATTGTTTTCTATGTGCTTAAAAATGTGCTGTAGAATTCACCATATCTTAAAATAAACCTAGTCTGTATTTTGTTGCATTTTGCTTTCTCCATTCTTTCAAGTAGAGACAATATTTTTTTCTCTTCCACTTATCTGACATTAGCCAGCTCTCAATATTTTTCAAATATAATATAGTAGGGGTTCACTCAGGCTGTTAGCTGTTTTCTTCAACTAATTCATCTGTTTCTGGAAATCCAAATCATTCAATTTAAAGAATTAATTTTTGTAAATTTTGTTTTGGGCAACCTCAAACTTCAACCCTACCCATCATAATTTCCTGGAGAAAGACTGGGTTTGCTTCGTTTTTTCTGAGAAGACTGAATTATAATTGGAATTGAGTAGCTTTGTCCCTTTTTTCGTTGTTGTTACATGCTAGAATTTACCAAATAGGTACTATGTTTATTCCTTTTTGTCTCTTTTTATTTCAAATATATCAAAAATGTTCTGCTTGCTATTCTTTGCTTCCTTTGTTAACCTCAAATCATGCTGAATTTTGACGTTCACTTTCCTGACTACCAATCTATGTGACCTTGCTCTCTTTCAATGTTCCATAATGTTTCTTTTTTCTGTTTACAGCTCTTCATGAAGGTTTTTATATAACCACATGGACTTCATTTGCTGCCCTTATTCTTTTTTCTTCTGGTTGAAATTGTTTGCAGTTGTGCTTTTTAATATCTTCTGTTAGGGAACTTCTACCATCTTGAGCTACTTTTCCCATTAGCGTTCTCCACTAATGCATCCTTCTTATCATTGCTCAGATAAATGATTGCTCCTCTTTATTGAAGTTCAAGACACATGCTGGATTACTCTTGTTTACGTTCACCTAAAATTAGAAATCCCATGTTCATTTTCCCTCTATGTTGCTGCCGTTTCACTTTGCTCGGTTAAGTTCTTTCCTATTGACTTGTACCAAGCCACTTGACTCTTCAATTCCTTCCTCTACTCTCCTCCCCACCTCCCTTCTCTTGACAGCTTGGCATACTGGCAGCTTACACCCTTAAAAAGTACCAACAATAACATTAAGAAAATAAATCATGTATGTTCATGAAGGAAATACATAGTACAATAAGATCATCTCTGTGGCGAGGGGTGCGTTTGCACAGGTACGCCTTGTGCACCAGTTGCAGCCCTATTTGGACAGGGAGTCACTTCTCATAGTCACTCACGCCCTTATCACCTCAAGGTTTGATTACTGCAATGCTCTCTACCTGGGGCTGTCTTTGAAGAGTGCTCAGAGAGTGCAAATTATGAAAAATGTGGGATTCCCAAGATCTGCCCACATTTCAACAACACTCTGTGAGCTGCATTGGTTGCCAATTGGCCTCCAGACATAATTCAAAGTGCTGATTATGAACCATAAAGTCTGACATGGCTTAGGATCAGACTACCTACGGGATCTTCTTCTGCCTCATGCATCCCAGCGGCCAGTTAGGTCCCACAGAATTGGCCTTTCCTAGGTCCCTTTGGGCAAACAATGTCATCTGGTGGAGCCTAGGAGAAGAGCCATCTCTCTGGTGGCCCTGGCTCTCTGGAATGAACTTCCTTCGGATATACATAACACCCCCTCCCTCCTGGTCTTTTGTAAAAGCTCTGAAGACCTACCTCTGCCAGCAGGCATGGGGACTGTGAGCCACAATATTGTCCCCGGCATACAAATCCAATAAATAATAATAATAATAATAATAATAATAATAATAATAATAATAATAATATGAATGATTGAATTGTATGAATGCATAAGGGGTTTAGATTTTTATTAATTTTGTATATGTCCTTTTAAAATAATTGGATTTCTCATATATATTGTTTGCATTTACAATGTTGAGAAGGACGGCATAGAAATCTAATAAACAAACAAACCAACAAACAAATTAACAAACAAACCAACAAGGGTTCATTGCAAAAATAGCTAAGTTTTCAAGGACTTTAGAATATTATCAGGGTAGAATCTGCATAATCTCTGCAGAGGTAGGTGCTTCAGTAGAGAAGGTAAGTTCTCTACTGTAACCGCCCTGAGTCCCACTGAATTGGGCAAAATCAAATCAAATCAAATCAAATCAAATCTCAGATTTCTGTTCTTTGTTAGTTCTGCCTTTTCTATAATTTGAATGAGATCTTAATCTCAATTGGGAATGAGTTTGTGAGATGGATCTTAGATTGGATTGCATGTATGTGGACTTCTTATTTTCATCCTTGTCTTCTCCTAAACAAAAAATGACAGAAGAGATGCCTAGAATGTCATTGAAGGAAGACAAAGTGAATCTAACAGAACATGTACGAGAGCCCACGTTAGACCTCTCATGGGAAGACCACAGTAGCAAAAGGTGATTATTTTTCTACTTGTATTATATCTTCCTACTTCCATCCAGAAGATTTATTTAGAGTGATCCACTCTCTATGGGGGAGATATGAAGACAGGGACCATTGTGAGGATTATTTTCAATACATGATTGAAAAAAAAGTGCTTACCTTTGTGTTGGGCTGGATATGGCAGGTACAAGCAAGAGGACTAAGATTACATCTTGCTCTGTTGTCTCTGAAGAGTTTAAACCTGTGGCTCTTGAGGGTGTGGAAAGAGTTGTTAACCCAACCACTTGTATGTTAGATCTATACCCCACCTGGTTGACAAAGGCCTCCTGAGTGATGAGGAGAAGTAATAGCAAACAATGTCCAAATTATTGCTTTTTAAAATCACATGAACCCCAAGGAGTCAAATTTTCTGGAGACTTCATAAAAAATTTTTTTGCTGTGGACTGAAATTCCCACTCCAATGAAAATCAATTTGAGCTTGTTTGGAGATTCTAGCAGGGGAGCACGGCTATCGTATACTCTTAACCGAAGATTGGTACACTCCTTCTATCTGGGAAGGTTGCCCTCTTCCACCGAGCATGCAGCTTTGGGAGGGATTCACCTGGAGCTTGAGGGAGGAAGGGGATACCTGCCTAGTCAGCCAAATCAGCCAAATCAACCCTGGCAATCAACGGGGTGACATATGTCGCAGCCAGATGTCACATCAATCTGAATTCTAAGATGAGAACTATGTTTCTTATTTTTCAATGTTATTGGAACAGATATAGGTTGGTTTCATGGACTTTTGCAGGTAAATATTAGAATTCTTTAATCAGTTTTATGTTTTTCTAAAATACTGGAATATCTGTTAAATAATAGAAAAGCAGAAACATAATTCCTTAAACTCAAAAGTGCAAAAAAAGAGAAGAATCTTCACTCATTTTATCATGAGCAATGTGCTGCAGTCTCAGTCTCTCTTTAAAACAGCAGTGATGGTGATATAATTCACATGGAAACTATATTATGGGCACTGCAAAGGCCTTGGTCATGTTAAAAATACTACCTGTATTAAAAATAGTTTAACTGGTCAGGAGTTGTTTCTAAAGCATGAAAAAGAATCATATACAATACAGAATCCTCAACTTTCCACTTGTTTACTATCATCTAATCCCTGTTTGGGGAAAATTAACTGAAAATCCCAGCTGCTTATAGAGTCTTAAATACGTAGACTTGTCAGGAAATGCCCACATTACCCAACAACAGCAGTTCCTTCTTTGTTGATTGATGACTTCTCTTTAGCTTTGTCTCAGACTGGAGAGCCAGTCGTGGGACTTTATTACCTCCCATTCTCATAAGGGTGGTCCAGTCAGTACATTCTGGAGGTCAGTAGTAGGGCACTCGAGGTACTAATTTTGCTTTGAAACAGACTTGTCTTCAATGAATCAAACCTGAGCTTCCCCATCTATTCTTGAGAACAGATGTATTCAGCTCAAGAACATTTATCAAATGTAAGCGGCGTCTTTGTTCAAATCCAGCCACAGTCCTCAACTGAAAGGATAGTACTGGAATATTTTTGTCAAAGAGTAGACCAAACCAAGAATCAAGCAGTAAACAATATCCCAAGCAAGGAACTACCTATTCGGAAAAAGAATGAAAGTAGTCAACAACTTAATCAATGATCTACCACGTAGAAAACAACATTCCAACCAACACGGATAGGGTTAGCCACTGTACAAAAACAGAGAGGCAACCCCAATCTCTTCTATTATTTATTATTTATTTATTATTTATTATTTATTATTTAGATTTGTATGCCGCCCCTCTCCGAAGACTCTACCACACAGTTAACTAATTTAGCAATAAAATCTCTGGAAGAACACAACCAAAGTCAGAGAACATCAAAGATTCCATAGAACAAATCTTAGTTTGGGAGAATAATGATAATGATAATGATAATGATAATGATAATGATAATGATAATGATAATGATAATGATAATGATAATGATAATGATAATGATAATGATAATGATAATGATAATGATAATGATAATGATAATAATAATAATAATAATTATTATTATTATTATTATTATTATTATTATTATTATTATTATTAATATTTGTATGCCGCCCCTCTCCGAAGACTCGGGGCGTAGTTATTTCCTCATCATTTTTCCTGATTCATCTGTATCGTCAGTTTTAATATTAAGTGCCTCCCCTTCATCCACTGACTACTATCTGTTTCATAACATACATTTTTGCTTTGGATGCTAAACAACCTGATATCTGTTCTTTTGTCCCAAATGATGTATAATTTACAGATTTCCATCATGCAATTACAACTGGGCCTTCTCTGTGTTGGTATCTGCTCTCTGCTTTCACGCTGATCTTTGGGAACCCTCTATTACTATGTAACTGTGGAGATTTTCAGACATCCAAGTCATGGTTGTCCCATAATAATAGATAATTGACCCGTCCTTTTAATTGCCTCTTGAATATGATTTTCCTCATCAAGGAGTAAATGTGATTTTCCTCATCAAGGAGCAGCCAAAAAGATCAACACAGTCCTGAGCTGCATAAATAGATGAATACAATCAAGGACCAGAGAGGTACTAGTATCGCTCAATAAAGCATTGGTCAGACCACACCTAAAGTACTGCATCCAGTTTTGGTCACCACACTACAAAAAAGACATTGAAACTCTAGAGAAATTGCAGAAGAGAGCAACCAGGATGATAAAGGGTCTGGAAATTAAAACATATAAAGAATGGTTTCAAGAATTGAGCTTGTCCAGTCTGGCAAAGAGAAGGACCAGGGGTGACATGATATTAATGGTCCAATGTTTGAGGGGATGCCACAGAGAGGAAGGGGTTAGGCTGTACTCTATGGCAGTGTTTCCCAACCTTGGCAACTTGAAAATATTTGGACTTCAACTCCCAGAATTCCCCAGCCAGCAAATGCTGGCTGGGGAATTCTGGAAGTTGAAGTCCAGATATCTTCAAGTTGCCAAGATTGGGAAACACTGCTCTATGGCACCAGAAAGCCAAACTAGGAATGACAGATGGAAGCTGACCAAGGAGAGATTCAACCTGGAAATGAGGAAAAACTTGCTGATGGTAATTCAACCAGTGGAACAGCTTGCCAGTGGAGGTTGTGAGAGCCCCAATACTTGCGACCTTCAAGGAGAGACTGGACTGCCATCTATCTCACATGGTGTAGGACTCCCGTTTGAGAAGGGGATTGGACTATATGACTTGCAAGGTACCTTCCAACTCTAATGATAAATCTAAATACAGTGTTCCCTCGATTTTCGCGAGTTCGAACTTCGCGAATAGCCTATACCATGGTTTTTCAAAAAATATTAATTAAAAATACTTCATGGTTTTTTTCCCTATACCACAGTTTTTCCCACCCGATGACGTCATATGTCATCGCCAAACTAATAATTTTTGCAAATAAATAACAAAAAATAATTATTGTTAATAAATAATTATGTTGATAAATATCAGGATCACTAAGTGTCTTATTCAATGGTGTGTACCAGTAATAATGGTGAGTAAATGGTTGTTAAGGGAATGGGAAATGGTAATTTAGGGGTCCATAGCCAAAAATGGTGTATTTACTTCCGCATCTCTACTTAGCGGAAATTCAACTTTCACGGGCAGTCCCCTGTGAAAATCGAGGGAACACTGTAAATCTAAAAGCCAGAAAGTCCAGTTGCCTCTTGAACAAGCACCTTGGGACATCTGGTGCTATTATTACAATGATAAAAGCAATACTGCACCACTGCAAAGCAAGTTCTATCTCTAAAGGAGTGGAAATGGCCATAGAACAGCACCTACTGCTCTCATGTTTAGCTGCCCCCTCAGTCCCCTTCTGAAGGAAGCATATGTATTTGAATTTATTTCTACTCTGGTTTGCATAAAAACCCATAGAAAATATTTTATTTGTCTCTGCTTCTTTCGATAAGAATACACATTCACCTAATTTACATAGCTGTTAACATAAATCAGTGAGGATTTTCTTTTTCTTTTTTTAAAAAAAGCAAATTATCCTGTTATTATTCTTTGACATGTGAATGTCCCCCTGCAGGCTTTTTAAATGTCACCTTCTTTGATGTCACCTGTTTAAACAAACAAACAATTTCATAAATTGCCCACATTTGCTGATTTCCAGAAGACAACTGTTTTATTCTGGAAGGCAGAAGTATTGGGGGGAAAGTCTCAAATTATTACCTTGACTGGTGACACGTTTGTGAATCTACCTGTCTGCACTGATCATTGTCAGAAGTTATGATTTCTATAGTCACCATTGTAGAAATGGTGGAGCATCTGCAGGATTCAAGATGTAGTACTTCTGATCCAGGAAGGGTCAATTTTCCCAGCATAATTTTTGTTCAGTGGGCCTTTCCCTTTCCTTGATTTAAGGTTTCTGGGTTCCTATGGTTTTTGATGTGTATATAATTATTTAATTAGTCTTAAATATTTTTGAAAGATCAAAAGCAACATGAGAAAATATTATTTTACTGAAAGAGTAGTAGATCCTTGGAACAAACTTCCAGCAGATGTGGTTGGTAAATCCACAGTAACTGAATTTAAACATGGCTGGGATAAACATATATCCATTGTAAGATAAAATACATGAAATAGTATAAGGGCAGACTAGATGGACCATAAGGTCTTTTTCTGCCGTCAGTCTTCTATGTTTCTATGTTTCTTAATTCCTGTTCTTTTTGTTATAATTGAAAATTGCACATTAGAGGGCAAAAAGGCGGTCATTGCTTGAGGCTGTTGGAAGATTTTGCTCTCTTCTTTATTTCCCCCCCAACAGATACAGATTAACAGAATTGGAGGGGACCTTGCAGGTCATCTACTCCAACCTGCTGCCAAGCAGGAGACACATCTACCTCTACCTAGGATTGAACTCACAATCTTCTGATTGTGAGGCAAGAGCTCCACCTCTAGGCCACAGCTCAAAACAGAGTCTATGTTGCGACTACCCTACAGCTAGCAGGATGGGCACCATATTGCATCACTTTGAAGGTTTCCTCAAGGTAACTTATTATGAGATTGTACCAACAATGATGGCAAACTAAAAGCACAAGTGTACTGAAAAAACACCTACAACAATCACGTGCTCCACTACTAAAGCAATAACACAAGTTTCCATAAAATAATTTCATTTAGAAGAACACAAACATATTTCAACAATCCCAAACAGCAGGAAAAAGAATCAGAGCTTCTATACAACGTTCATTTGTATAGAAACAGAGCTTCTATACAAATAGATATGTATGCAACTTCATCAAAAAAAGCCTGACCCCATCTCAGATACCACCACCAGAGTGTTACAACTACATAGAATTGGCATAGCATCCAAGGCAACCGAAACTCTCCTAAGTGTCCCAAAAGATTCAGTAGTTCTAAAGAAAAAACAGAAGTCATCTACAACATAGTGTATTGACTGCAACAACCAGTATGTAGAACAAACAGGCCAAAGACTGGCTGAACACATCCATGAACACCAACTTGCCGTCAAGAGACATGCTGAAAAATTCTGAGAGGTTGAAGTCCAAAACTCTTAAAGTTGTATTTATATTCTTGCCAATGATGTAAAACTCTTCAACACCACCGACAACACTCCTACCCTCCAAAATGATCTTTAGTTTGTGTCAGAATGGCCAAACATTTGGCAACTCCAAATCTCAATCAACAAATATTATATCCTACACATTGGCAAAAAGAACCAGAACACCAAATACAAGCTTAATAAACAAGACCTTGTAGATGACCCTCATTCTGTCAAGTATCTTGGAATACTCATATCAAATGACCTAAGTGCCAAAGCCCACTGCAACAACATCACCAAAAAGGCTTCAAGAGTTGTTAACTTAATCTTACATAACTTCTTCCCCTGTAATATCACATTACTAACCAGAGCATACAAAACATTTGCCAGACCAATCCTTGAATACAACTCATCTGTCTGGAACCCACATTGCATATTGGACATAAATACATTAGGAAGTGTCCAGAGACACTTCACTAGAAGAGCACTCCTCTATTTGCAACAGAATACCCTACGCAACCTGACTTGAAATCCTGGGCTTAGAAAGCTTAGAACTACATCACCTTTAGCAGAATCTAAGCATAACTCATAAAATTATCTGCTACAACGTCCTTTCTGTCAATGACTTTTTGAGTTTCAACCACAACAATACATGAGCAAACAACATATACAAACTCAAAGTGAACTGCCCCAAACTTGACTGTGGAAAATACAACTTTAGCAACAGAGTGGTTAATACCTGGAACTCACTACCTGACTCTATCGTTTTGTCACCCATCCCCCAAAATTTTACCCATAGATTGTCCACTGTTGACTTCACCTGATTCCTAAGAGGTCAGTAAGGGATAGATAGATAGATAGATAGATAGATAGATAGATAGATAGATAGATAGATAGATAGATAGATAGATAGATATCTGATGTCCACTCACTCATGAGCTCATGTTAGCAGGAATATCAGGAGACAATCCTAAAAATGGATTTTTTTCTGTTAATTTTGTCTATGTTTCAAGATTAATTAATTTGATCAGCATTTACTTTATTAGTCAATTATCATGATGAAATTAGGGTTTCAGATTATGCACATTACAAAAAATCATCTTGTAATTCTGAGCAAACACGGAAAGCCACATAATTCATATTTTGATAACAACTTTAATTCAAAGAGTATATAATGTTTCATATTTTGTGATCATATCTATCCAAAATACACACAGTAATCACATCGTAGCTTTGTGATTTACTTTTCTTGTTCTTTTTATTCACATTAATACAGAAACCGGATGCAAATAATTCATGAATAAAAACATTCAACTCTAGAATGGTTTAGATATATACTAATTCATCCATCCCAGTATGGACTTTTGCATGGGAATTTCAAATCAGAGAAAAATTCTGTGATAAAATCATACATATGGAATATCAGATGTCCATCATAATATATATTTTGGGCAGTAGCTCATGCTTAATTGTCTTATCTTTGAGTAGACAATGATATATATAGCTATTCACTCAAAAAAAAATTACAGCTATATCCTGCTTTCTCAACCTTTAAATGCATACCATATGGCTAACAAAACTGATAATTACCCTATAATTACAATTGAAAAATCAAATTTATTCAAGGAAAATTGTACATTTCATTAAGATGCCAAAGTATTCTAATTATTTTCCTAAACTGAAATTCCTCTTTACTGGCATTCTTTCAAATGGAATGTTCTTTTATTATATATCCTTTAATGTCAAAAGTATTTTTTCCCCAGGAAATTTATAAATTTGAACATTGTTTTTATTACCTAGCGAGCATTCTTGAAAAATATGTGAAACAGTGTTCACTAAAAGGTCTATCCAAGAGGCAGGTAATAATAATCTTAAATGAATGGTAATACTTGTGCTAGAAATTCAGAGACCTTTATAAATAACTAATTATTAGCATTATTCTAACAGAAGGAGCAGAAAATTTGAGTCCTAGGCATTTTTTTGTTTAACCCATGCATAACTTTACAGAGATGAGTAGATTTCTTGATTTGCATGTCCATATGTTAACCTCTTTTTTGAAGATCAGGGTTTTTTTTAAATGTAGGTTTTAGTGAAAGCCAGATGCCAGGTCTCAAAGAAATAAATTAAAAATATATGATTTTTGAAATTTGTAGGAGAAAGTATCTTGGAATATGTTACCTTTTACAAGTCCCAAGCAATATACATTAACCAAAAATGTGTGGTTGATCCTTTTTCAACCAGTGAAAAACAAAGCCTTTGCAATTGTATATTAAAATATTTGAATGAGTGAATATGAGAAAAGTTCAAGACAACATAGCATGACCTTTCCCTGTGAAAATAAGGAAAATATCAGAAGGCCTCTAGAAACAAAGCATAGAGTGCTGTGAATTAGAACCAGATGGAGAAAAAACAAGTAAGTGGAGTAAACATTGGTTGATGTTCATAGTGAAGATCAAAAGCACTCATAAAACCATCGTCTACAAAAGAATCTGGGGTTAAGATCAAATCAGAAAGTTAACTTCTGCTCTGCAATGCCTCTTAGTTTTTTACAGCTATTTGGTTGAATAGAGACTAAAAATATTGCTGTGTGTATAAGGTGGTTCTTCCTGAATAACTTCTCCAAAAATTGAATAAACGTTTATATTAAAGAGCTGCACACATTGTGAAATGGGAAAACATTTTAACTTCTTCATATACATTTATCTTTCTTTTTAGAATTGTAGGTGTACTCTTTATTTTGCACACATAAACATTTTAGGAAGCAGAATTGAGACCGAGAGCACCAAACCTATTCAGAGATCATCATGATAACTGAAGAATTGAAATAGGTTTTCCTTCAGTCCAATTCTGTACCTCAACTTCCCATGTATTTTGGACTGAATTTTTCAACAGCAATATAACATATATCCTTCCACAGTGACAGTAAATAAAGTACAGGCAACTACCAGCATCCCTGTTATTGCAATCCATTGATAAAGGATGCTGGAAGGTAGAGTTCAACATAGGGAGTGCCCTAATTCCCACCTGTGAGAAATATAATAGATCGTGAAGAGGCTGAGAAAGAAATAGAATGAATCCAGATGTAAGCAATCAACAGTAGAATATGCCATTAATTGTTTATCTAATAAATTGCAGTTCAGTCCAGGATGCATCAAACTTGGGAAGTGATTCAAAACCTTCAAAGAGATTCCACCTTAATGACAAAAGAGGACTCAAGTTTCCTATAAATGTTTCCAAGGTTTTGTACATCATTGTTATTGTTTTTAGTTGCGAAATCATTTCCAACCCATTGCAACCCCATGGATAACATTCTTCCAGGCCTTTCTGTCCTCTATCATTTTCTGGAGTCCATTTAAGCTCACGCCTACTGCTTCAGTGACTCCATCCAGCCACCTCATTCTCTGTTGTCCGCTTCTTTTGCCCTCAATCTTTCTCAGCATTAGGCTCTTCTCCAGTGAGTCCTTCCTTCTCATTAGATGGGAGTTTCAGTTCTTCCTTCCTTCTCATTAGATGGGAGTTTCATCTTCAGGATCTGGCCTTCTAAAGTGCAGTCAGGGTTCATCTCCTTTACAGCACTCTCTGAGTGAATTACAAATGTCAGCATATTGCCCCAACAATATGGGTCCTCATTTTACCAACTTTGGAAGGCTGGAAGGCTGAGTCAACATTGAGCCCATCAGGATTGAACTTCTGCTGTGGGCAGAGTTAGCTTGCAATACTGTGCTGGTAAGACCACATTTGGAATACTGTGTTCAGTTCTGGAGACCTCACCTACAAAAAGATATTGACAAAATTGAACGGGTCCAAAGACGGGCTACAAGAATGGTGGAAGGTCTTAAGCATAAAACGTATCAGGAAAGACTTAATCAACTCAATCTGTATAGTCTGAAGGACAGAAGGAAAAGGGAGGACATGATCGAAACATTTAAATATGTTAAAGGGTTAAATAAGGTTCAGGAGGGAAGTGTTTTTAATAGGAAAGTGAACATAAGAAAAAGGGGACAGAATCTGAAGTTAGTTGGGGGAAAGATCAAAAGCAACATGAGAAAATATTATTTTACTGAAAGAGTAGTAGATCCTTGGAACAAACTTCCAGCAGACGTGGTTGGTAAATCCACAGTAACTGAATTTAAACGTGCCTGGGATAAACATATATCCATCCTAAGATAAAATACAGAAAATACTATAAGGGCAGACTAGATGGACCATGAGGTCTTTTTCTGCCATCAGTCTTCTATGTTTCTACTGCAGTCTAACCATTGCACCATTCTGGTTCTGTACTCTGTAATAGCTTTCCTTCTGCCCTTTGTGGGAAAGTTCTATGACATACTTAAAGTATACTCCTGTGATAAGGAAAATTGAATTTTAGAGTCTTGTGTTATGTTGCTGCCCTACCTTTTTATAGGCCCTTCTGAGATACACGTGTTATTCCATTCATAATACAATGGACAAGTTGCACAGAGCCTGATTATAATAACCTTTCACCAGCTGACCAAGAGATAGGGATTTCATTATGGCCCTGTTTTATACACAAGGTCTAAACCCTGTGAGATGATGTGGATGTAGAGCCCTATCTAGGTTACCATGTCAGGGGTGAATTGCTCCCAGTTCAGTCCTGGGTGTCAGTCATCAGAGAGCTGATCATGAAGGGAGCATGACCAGATATCACCATTTAGGTTCTTTTATCCTCTGTGCATGCCCTTAATGCTTTGGGCATGCACAGAGCATTCATACAAACGGTGATGTCTAAGTAGATGCCCTACCTGGACCGAGAGTGCTCACAGTCACTCATGTCCTCATCACCTCGAGGTTTGACTACTGTAATGCTCTCTACATGGGTCTACCTTTGAAGAGTGTTCAGAAACTTCAGATCATGTACAATGCAGCTGTGAGAGCAATCATGGGCTTCCCCAGGTATTCCCATGTTACACCAACACTCCTCAGTTTGCATTGCTTGCTGATCATTTTCCATTCACAATTCAAAGTGTTGGTTATGACCTATAAAGCCCTTCATGGCATCGGACCAGAATATCTCCAGGACCGCCTTCTGCCGCATGAATCCCAGCGACCGGTTAGGTCCCACAGAGTTGACCTTCTCCGGGTCCCGTCGATGAAACAATGTTGTCTGGCGGGATCTAGGGGAAGAGCCTTCTCTGTGGTGGCCCCGACCCTCTGGAATCAACTCCCCCTTGAGATTAGGATTGCCCCCACCCTTCTTGCCTTTCGTAAACTCCTTAAAACCCACCTCTGTCGTCATGCATGGGGAAATTGATTTCCCTGGGCCATTTCCATTTTATGTATGGTTTGTATGAGACGTATGATTGTTTTTTACATTAAGGGGTTTTAAACTGTTTTTAATTATTGGATTTGTACTGTTTTTATTGTTGTGAGCAGCCCCGAGTCTTCGGAGAGGGGGGGCATCCAAATCTAATAAATAATAATAATAATAATAATAATAATAATAATAATAATAATAATAAATAATAATAAAGTCAAATTCCTTTTGTGTCCAATCACACTTGGCCAATAAAGAATTCTATTCTATTCTATTCTATTCCTAGGAGGTCTATAAGGGGTGTGGATAAACGCACCAATGTGCCTACCATTCCGGTCCTAATATTCCCATGTACTCAAAACTGTCTCATGTATACATGCTTATACTTTTACTACTTTACTACTATATGCTTGACAAAAGCAAACAAATAAAAATAAAGAACCTAGAACTAAGGAGAAATTTTTCTGACTGTACAATTAATCTGTGGAATAATTAATCAATGAAACTTGTGAAACATAGAAACATAGAAGTCTGACGGCAGAAAAAGAACTCATGGTCCATCTAGTCTGCCCTTATACTATTTTCTGTATTTTATCTTAGGATGGATATATGTTTATCCCAGGCATGTTTAAATTCAGTTACTGTGGATTTATCTACCACGTCTTCTGGAAGTTTGTTCCAAGGATCTACTACTCTTTCAGTAAAATAATATTTTCTCATGTTGCTTTTGATCTTTCCCCCAACTAACTTCAGATTGTGTCCCCTTGTTCTTGTGTTCACTTTCCTATTAAAAACACTTCCCTCCTGAACCTTATTTAACCCTTTAATATATTTAAATATTTCGATTATGTCCCCCCTTTTCCTTCTGTCCTCCAGACTATACAGATTGAGTTGATTAAGTCTTTCCTGATACGTTTTATGCTTAAGACCTTCCACCATTCTTGTAGTCTTTGGACCCGTTCAATTTTGTCAATATCTTTTTGTAGGTGAGGTCTCCAGAACTGAACACAGTACAGTATTCCAAATGTGGTCTCACCAGCATTCTATATAGCGGGATCATAATCTCCCTCTTCAACACTGAAAGCTTCAACACTGGAAATTTTAAAGATGAGATTGGATAACCATTTGTCTGAAGTCAACCCTCCAGTGTCCCTTCCAATTCTGTTATTCTGTTCTGTTCTATTATGTTTGATATATTTATCTAATGATATCTAGTTTACTTACAGCCTTTAGTTCACAGATTGCAATTTTATATGTTTTCCCAGGTATTATATTTTACATTATATTAGTATTTATTCTAGTAATCTTCTATTTTATCTTACTAATATATTGTACTTCTCATACTGCTATATTTGTAATGGCTGTGACCTTACTTTTTTGTGCTAGTCTATGTTGTGGTTAGCTCTGGCCCAGCTCCTGCCCCAAGGACTGTGGATGTGGGGGAGACATCCACATGCTGCAGGCCTGTTTTGCCCCTGGTGGAATCTGCTGATGAAGGCTCCTCTGACCAAGAAGACGTGAGTGACAGGGAGGAGGAAAGTGTGGCAGACAGCTCAGAAGGAGATCAATGATCTAGCTCCTCCTTGGATTTGGAACAAGAGTTAATGATACAGCCACGCATGCGGAGAGCGATACAAAGGCAACAACAACTGAGAGATTATTATCAAAGAAAATGAGGCCACCTGTGGTTGGGTGGGGCTGTGGTAATTAGTGAGGCTGCTATAAAGAGCAGCCTGTGGATTTGGCCATTGTGGAGGATTATCTGATAATTGTGTTTCATGACTGCTTTACTGACTTTGACCTTTTGTGTGCTGATTTTTTTCCCCCGCTTTGAAACTAAACCAAAGCAAAGTGTGTTTCACTTTGTGAAAGAAGAAGGACTGTGAATTGCCTCACAGCTGCAAGCTAAGTATCACAGAACTGATAAGGGACTTGTACAAATTACCAGTTTGTTTGGAGACGAGTGCTCTTTGCTATACCAAAAGAGAGCTTGGTTTAAGTGAATTTTCATTATAAAGAACATTTTCAAACGTGTTCGTGTCTGAAATTTGTACCTGTGAATTTTCAGGAGGAGTCTACCAGAGAGCCCGACAGAACAGTCTACAATTGAAATACAGTAAATGCAAGGTAAACTAAATTATTTTGAGGCATGGGACAGACATGGAATCCCTTTAAAAAATGATTTCTTTTAAAGGAAATGTTACACACATGGATGTCTGCAAGATGGGAAAGTGGTATCTTGCGAGTCATGATATCATTGCGCAAATGACAGAAATCAAGTCATTGGTGCCATTTGCAGAATGATGCAATGATAACATCATCATAATGTCCACTAAATACCTGGAAAGAGCACAAAGAAACAGGTCTCTAAAAATGGCCCAATAATTCATGTTTTCATTATTATCTGCCTGATACAAAGAAAATAATGAGGGTAAACTCCTAACTCATGTTTTCTTTTGAGAGAGAATATGGGCAAAAGTATGATTGAAAAGCATGCAGCTACACAGGGAGGCACTGAAGAACAGAGAACTATAAGGTAAAACTAGCAAAGCCACATTCTCCCACAGGACCTTTTGCCACACCACATATCGCTAAATATAGAAACATAGAAACATAGAAGATTGACGGCAGAAAAAGACCTCATGGTCCATTTAGTGTGCCTTTATACTATTTCCTGTATTTTATCTTAGGGTATTTAAATTCAGTTACTGTGGATTTACCAACCACGTCTGCTGGAAGTTTGTTCCAAGCATCTACTACTCTTTCAGTAAAATAATATTTTCTCATGTTGCTTCTGAACTTTCCCCCAACTAACCTCAGTACAGAGGCTGTACTTCCTGAGAATGCTCAGGAAGATAAATTTATCTCAGCATCTGCTGTTGTCCTACTATCGCAGCACTATTGAGAGTGTTTTGACATACGGCATTCTAGTCTGGTATGGGAGCAGCTCTGTAGCGAACAAAAAAGCTCTACAGAGAACTATTAAAACTGCCCAGAACATCATTGGGCTCCAGCTACCCGCCCTGGATTACACCTTCACATCTAGCTGTTCTAGGAAGGTACATACCATTCTCAAAGACTCTTCTCATCCTGCTTACAATCTTTTTGAACTGTTGCCTTGTGGCAGAAGATACAGAACAACTAGAACTCGGACTACGCGTTTCCTGAATAGTTTTTATCCCAGAGCTATACTCGCACTTAACAATGAACTAAAGAGTCACCATTAGTGAACTGTTGGACAATATTACTTGGTCTGTCATGTAGTTGGTTGAGTGGTTCAGGGTGGGGAATTTGTAGTGATGGGACATTTTACTCTATTTTTTATTCTATTTTTTATTCTATTTTTAAATTTACCTATTCTGATTTTATGTATGGTGGGACTGGTCTCTGGGTGTCACACGACTTTCGTTGCCAATGACAATTCGTTGCTTTGACAATGACAATAAATTTATTATTATTATTATTATTATTATTATTATTATTATTATTATTATTATTATTATTGTGCCCCCTTATACCTGTGTTCACTTTCCTATTAAAAACACTTCCCTCCTGAACCTTAACCCTTTAACATATTTAAATGTTTCAATCTTGTCCCCCCTTTTCCTTCTGTCCTCCAGACTATACAGATTGAGTTCATTGAGTCTTTCCTGATACGTTTTATGCTTAAGACCTTCCACCATTTTTGTAGCCCGTCTTTGGACCCATTCAATTTTGTCAATATCATTTTGTAGATGAGATCTCCAGAACTTAATACAGTATTCCAAATGGGGTCTCCCCAGTGCTCTATACAGTGGGATCGCAATCTCCCTCTTCCTGCTTGTTATACCTCTAGCTATGCAGCCAAGCATTCTACTTGCTTTTCCTACCACCTGCCCGCACTAGTCACCCATTTTGAGACTGATATGTGCCCATTCCTCCTGCCATATGGATTCATTGCTCTCAACAAATGTTAAATGCCTAAAGTCTGTTTTGCCATGCTTGTAATTGTGAGTGCCAAGGGCAATTGTCCCCTACAGACATTGCTTAATTGGGCCTTTTCTCTCCTGGCAAGAACACTTGTAGAACTCCACCATGAGAGAAGCCCAGGCTGAATTTGATGTCTCCCAACGACGCTACTTCTAACAGCCTTTGGGGCAATTTCTGGAAGCCGGAGAATGCTGATTACAAAAGCCCAGAGGGTGGGAGAGAAAAAACACACAGAGAAAAAGGAATCCAAGCTGCAGAATTCTCTTGGAATTACATTGTCATGGCACACAATGAACAAACCCAACGCTCCTGCGGAAGGGGAAATTTGAGTCTGCAATCTGCTTGATTGATAAGCAGAAGGATCCTGCCTTACACTTTTGGAATGGGAAACGGTCAACATAATTCCAGACAGAGCAGGTCAGTGCAAGTCTTTCCTGCCTCAGGCTTAAAATGACACTTAAGTGCTATGGAAGAAAGCGAAGGCAATTCTGCCGCCAATACAAACTCTCTTTGGCTGCTTTTGGGTTTCAAATGCCACCGATCAAGGGGAAAATGATGCCTGTCTGCCCTGAAGCTGCCTCTCTTTTTAGCATTCTGCTTTTGTGCAAGCCTAGGAAACTGCTCCAAGTCTTTATCAGTCTTGGAATACAATGAAGGACACTAAGAGTTCCAATGCTGTTCTAGGACAGAGAGCCTTAGTAATAGGAGAGGATGAACGGAAAATCATAAAAGGGAAAATGAAACATTTAGACAGGAGAAATCTTTGGAACAAATTCCTTAGATATAGGATTTTTTCTTTTCTGGGATGCTGCTGCACATTCACATATTTTCAGTACTAGGCAGGGGTGGGAAGCAGGCAGGATGGGGTAGAACGCAGTTCCACCAGTGGAAATGAAGCTGCATGCACATCTCCAGCTGACCAGCGGCAGTAACTTCATGGATTACCGGTCTCAGCTCAGCTCTCCGTTTTTCCCCTGCTTCTGCTGCTGTGCGCTCCTCACTTTTTTCCTCTTTCCTCCTTCCTGGCCTCAGACGAGCTTCCCTCTCTCTGACGGCAGAAAAAGACCTCATGATCCATCAAGTCTGCCCTTATACTATTTTTTGTATTTTATCTTAGGATGGATATATGTTTATGCCAGGCATGTTTAAATTCAGTTACTGTGGATTTACCAACCACGTCTGCTGGAAGTTTGTTCCAAGGATCTACTACTCTTTCAGTAAAATAATATTTTCTCATGTTGCTTTTGATCTTTCCCCCAACTAACTTCAGATTCTGTCCCCTTGTTCTTGTGTTCACTTCCCTATTAAGAACACTTCCATCCTGAACCTTATTTAACCTTTTGACATATTTAAATGTTTTGATCATGTTCCCCCTTTTCCTTTTGCCCTCCAGACTATACAGATTGAGTTCATTAAGTCTTTCCTGATAGGTTTTATGCTTAAGACCTTCCACCATTTTTGTAGCCCGTCTTTGGACCCGTTCAATTTTATCAATATCTTTTTGTAGATGAGGTCTCCAGAACTGAACACAGTATTTCAAATGTGGTCTCCCCAGCACTCTATATACAGTGATCCCTCGAGTTTCGCGATCTCGATCTTCGCGAAACGCTATATCACGATTTTTAAAAAAATATTAATTAAAAAAAAAACCACTTCCGCGTTTGGCTTCGGGAGTCAGCTGGGAAGCGGCGCGGCTGTTTTAAAAGGTCGCAGCCGGCCTGGGGGGCTTCCCAGCACCCCCCCGAACCCCCAACCCGGGTTCGGGGGGGTGCTGGGAAGCCCCCCAGGCCGGCTGCGACCTTTTAAAACAGCCGCGCCGCTTCCCAGCTGAGTCCTGAAGCCAAACGCCAAAGGCGAACTTCCGCGTTTGGCTTCAGGACTCAGCTGGGAAGCAGCGCGGCTGTTTTAAAAGGTCGCAGCCGGCCTGGGGGGCTTCCCAGCACCCCCCCGAACCCGGGTGGCCGGGCGAGCAGCGAGCGAACGGCGGGTGGCCGGGCGAAGGGCGGGCGAGCGGCGAACGGCGGGCGAGCGGGTGGGGGGGCAGACGACATTCAAAGCAATCTGTCCGCTTCCGCACTTTTGTCGCTCCCCACCTCCACCATCTGCGCACGCGTGGCCATGAAAAAAGGGCGCACATGCGCAGATGGTGTTTTTACTTCCGCAACCCTACATCACGAAAAATCGATTATCGCGAGGGGTCTTGGAACGGAACCCTCGCGATAATCGAGGGATCACTGTAGCGGGATCACAGAGCGCTGGTGAGATCACATTTGGTATCATGTTATATTTGGCGCTGGGTTCAAATATTTTCTGGACTATTTTTCTAATTAATCAAAAAGGAAGTTAAATAAATCTTGTGGTTGGTGCACTCCCTCTGTAAACATCAACTGATACAGCAGAATTATTTTATCTTTTCTATGGCTGCTATAGATTATTACACAATAACATGCATACTTCGTAATAATATACATTTCTATTGCATGTAGAACTTTGTTATTTACTGAAAGGCCCAAATAAATACCTAAAATCTTTACTGCACTGCACTGTACTGTTTCAGTCATTAAAATAAACATGTATTCAGGCATGCATACTAATTTTGACAACATGTATGATTTACCCCATGTGCTGTAATTACACAGTTTATTGTATAAAACTGTACAAAAGCACACTTTCTTAAATAGCCTGCTTTTTTGTCATGATGGCTCTTAATGGTTCCTTCAAAGTTGTTTCATCTGTCAAAAAAAAGAGAGAAGCAAATGCCGAGATCGTATTTCACTTATATTCTGCTACATTTTCCCTTTTCTGCTGCAATAGAACAAATAAGATTTGGATCATATCGGGTGACATTTGAGAGAAATAAAAAAAGGGAGAAGAACATGCAGTAAAATGTGTGTGCAAACAAGCATCCGTATTTGTTCAGGTACACATAAATTCATGGTAAACCTTTTGTTTTGGGGTAGATGCCTCTGCACTAGTGATTTCTGTCTGAATTTTCATACATGAGACATTGTGATGCTAATTCCTTTGGTTAATATTATCATCTATTTTGAACAGAATTCACTAACAAATAGGACACACGCATGCAGGTACTGTGCGTTGCAGAAATTTCATAAGTTTGTAAAATACCTGAAACAAGATATAATTCTGGCAGTGCTGCACAAGGTTGTACTGTTTTTAGCGATTCCCATATATTTTGATGATATTTTAAATTATTTCATTTGGAAAAGGATAGCAATGTTTCCTAAAATGTCGGAATTTTGATGACCCTTGCATTAGGCAATGAAATGAAAAGAATAGAATAGAATAGAATAGAATAGAATGGAATGGAATGGAATGGAATGGGATGGAATGGAATGGAGAGGAAAGGAAAGGAAAGGAATGGAATGGAATGGAATGGAATAGAATAGAATAGAATAGAATAGAATAACATGGCATGCCTTAACCAGAGCACCCCATACATCCCATCTGCAAATATATACCAGGCCTAGCATTCATCAAGTTCTCTTTTCTTCTCCTTGACAAAATCTTGATAGTATTTTAAGATATCGCATGGTGTACAAGTGATCACATTTATAACTACTGCAATGCTCTCTACATGGGGCTACCTTTGAAAAGTGTTCAGAAACTTCAGATCGTGCTGAATGCGGCTGTGAGAGCTACTGTGGGGTTACCTAGGTTTGCCCATGTCTCTCCAAAACTCAGTTGCTTGCATTGGCTGCCGATCAGTTTCTAGTCACAATTCAAAGTGTTGGTTATGACCTATAAAGCCCTACATGGCATCGGACCAGATTATCTCCAGGACCGTCTTCTGCCGCATGAATCCCAGCGGTCGATAAAGTCCCACAGAGTTGGCCTTCTCCGGTTCCCATTGACTAAACAATGTCGTCTGGCGGGCCCCAGGGGAAGAGCCTTCTCTGTGGCGGCCCCGGCCCTCTGGAATCAACTCACCCCAGAGATCAGAACTGCCCCCACCCTCCTTGACATTCATAAATTGCTTAAGATCCACCTATATCACCAGGCATGGAGGAATTGAAACATCTCCCCCAGGCTTATATAATTTATATGTGGTATGTTTGTGATGCATGCTTTTTTAAATGACAGGTTTTTAGATACTTTCTTTTAATATTAGATTTGTTACATTGTATATTATTATTATTGTTGTGAACCACCCCGAGTCTGGGAGAGGGGTGGCATACAAATCTAATGAATAAATAAAATAAATAAATAGACTTGTTTGTTTATTAGACTTATCTTATTAGCCACAGTGGTTCAGTGGTTAGAATGCAGTACTGCAGGCTACTTCTGCTGATTGTCAGCTGCCTGCCATTTGGCAGTTTGAATCTGATCAGATTCAAAGTTTACTTAGCCTTCCATCTTTCCAAGGTGGGTAAGATGAGGACCCAATATGTTAGGGCAATATGCTGACTCTGTAAACTGCTTAGAGAGAGCTATAAACGTCCTCCTCGATCCACAGCTGACATTGAAACATCATTTTTCGGCTGTGGCAAGGAGGGCATTTGCCCAGGTTCGCCAGGTGCACCAATTGCGGCCCTATTTGGACAGGGAGTCACTGCTCACAGTCGCTCATGCCCTCATCATCTTGAGGTTCGATTACTGCAATGCTCTCTACATGGGGCTACCTTTGAAAAGTGTTCGGAAACTTCAGATCGTGCAGAACGCAGCCGCGAGAGCCATCGTGGGGCTTCCAAGATTCACCCACGTTTCTTCAACACTACGTGGCTTGCATTGGCTGCCGATCAGTTTCCGGTCACAATTCAAAGTGTTAGTCATGTCCTTTAAATCCCTACATGGCATTGGACCAGAGTACCTCCGGAACCGCCTGCTACCGCACAAATCCCAGCAACCGATAAGGTCCCACAGAGTTGGTCTTCTCTGGATCCCGTCGACTAAACAATATCGTTTGGCAGGCCCCAGGGGAAGAGCCTTCTCTGTGGTGGCCCCGGCCTTCTGGAACCAACTCCCCTGGAGATTAGAACTGCCCCCACCCTTCCTGTCTTTCGTAAACTACTCAAGACTCACTTATACCACCAGGCACGGGGGAGTGGAGACACCTTTCCCCCAGGCTTTTTTATACTTTGTTTTATGTTTTGGTATGAATGTGCTGTTTGGTTTTTTAAATAATGATAGGGTTTTATATGTTTTTAATATTAGATTTGTTCCACTACTATATTGTTTTTATTGCTGTTGTGAGCTGCCCTGAGTCTTCGGAGAGGGGCGGCATACAAATCTAATGAATAAATAAAATAAATAAATAGACTTGTTTGTTTATTAGACTTATCTTATTAGCCACAGTGGCTCAGTGGTTAGAATGCAATATTGCAGGCTACTTCTGCTGACTGTCAGCTGCCTGTCATTTGGCAGTTTGAATCTAATCAGACTCAAGGTTTACTCAGCCTTCCATCCTTCCGAGGTGGGTAAGATGAGGACCCAATATGTTAGGGGCAATATGCTGACTCCGTAAACTGCTTAGAGAGTGCTACAAAGCACTGTAAAACAATATATAAGTCTAAGTGCTATTGCTATCTTCTGTGGCATCTTCAAGAACTCAAGGTGGCATAAAAGAGACCCTCTCCTCCAGTTCTTTTCTTAGAAGGAGTAAGCCTGCAGCTTTCTTCAGCTATGAAAGATGGTGACTTCCAAAGTCATTGAATGAACTTGATTTAATCCGGAATACTACTTGCTTGCTTGCTTGCTTGCTTGCTTGCTTGCTTGCTTGCTTGCTTGCTTGCTTGCTTGCTTGCTTGCTTGCTTGCTTGCTTGCTTGCTTGCCTGCCTGCCTGCCTGCCTGCCTGCCTGCCTGCCTGCCTGCCTGCCTGCCTGCCTGTTTGTTTGTTTGTTTATTTAATTTGTATGCCGCCCCTCTCCGCAGACTCAGGGCGGCTAACAACAGTAATAAAAAACAGCATGTAACAATCCAATACTAAACAACTAAGAAACCCCTTATTATAAAACCAAACATACATACAACCATACCATGCGTAAATTGTAAGGCCTAGGGGGAAAGAATATCTCAGTTCCCCCATGCCTGATGGCAGAGGTGGGTTTTAAGAAGCTTATGAAAGGCAAGGAGGGTGGGGACAATTCTAATCTCTGGGGGGAGTGGGTTCCAAAGGGCCGGGGCCGCCACAGAGAAGGCTCTTCCCCTGGGTCCCACCAAATGACATTGTTTAGTTGACGGGACCCGGAGAAGGCCCACTCTGTGGGACCTAACTGGTCGCTGGGATTCGTGCAGCAGAAGGCGGTCCCTGAGATAATCTGGTTCGGTGCCGGTACTTATCCTAACCCAGCCTTGTCAATGCTGCTGTTTTATATTCTATAAGATTTTTCATTATGAACATGTGGGTTATTGCTAAACATTTGTTCTGTGTTTTCTACAGAGGAATGCAACAACAACATCTGTAACAGCGGAAGAAAATAATTTCCTTTATTTCCACTGTTATCTTAAAAGAAAGTCAAAGCTGAACAAAATCTGAGGAAAATGGGTGTGTGGACGGTTGATAGGCATATCAAAGGCTTTAAAGAGCACAAAAATTACTCGCTAGATTCAGAAAATCTCTCACTCAGTACTGAACACACCAGCTAATCCTTGTTTCTTCCAGCTACAGCTAGTACATGTTGGACAACATTAGATGAGCAAAAACCAAGCTCCGAAACATGAAATTCTTTCCATTTTTGCCTCTTCTCTTTTCATTCCCTCCAGGAGCACCCAATAGCTGTCCTGAGTGAGCAAATAACAACCCAAAATTTAAAGCTATGCCTTCAGGGGGAAAACACTATGTGGATTCTGCAATACTAACAAACTGGTTGAGGGAGGAAAATATATAGTATAATCTCACTGGGATTCTGTAGTTTATTGTTAAATTTTATCTGAATAAGGAAGGGAGGGTGGAGTGCGCTTAAACAAGGCCTATTAGCAGCAAATAGGTCTGCCAATATCTGTCACAGTGGGAGAACTCCTCCAGCAATTTTCACGATTAATTACCAGTGGCAAGCGTATTCATAAACTGGTGCTAATTTTGCACAGGCTGAATGAATTCTGCTGCAGCACACTCAGATATTGTTCTCCCTGTTACCAGTAGCATGAACTACATGTTTGGGTCACGCTGTGTCAAAAGAGTCTTAATGTGTTTATATAAACACACGAAGCACCTGCTTTCCCCACACTTTTTAAAATATATTATTATTCTTAATTTCTAGCTCTCTCAAACCTTCCAAATGGTGTTTGGAACAGGGACAATACTCTGATGCAGGAATATGTCAAGGGTGATGAAAGACACACGTCTGCTTCTAGGGAGAATTGTCTATAACCGAAATGCTGTGGGCCAGTGGCTCACAATATACAATCCAGAAATGATTTGCAGTCCTCATATCACATGCTTAGAAGATTAAAAATGGAATGACAATTCTAGGGTCTTCTGAATGGTATACTAACAGTTGGTAAATGAAAGATATAGTAGAAATAGATATTGTTTGTTCTGTCGGGCTCTCTGGTAGACTTCTCCCAAAAATTCACAGGTGCACATTTCACACACACACACACGTTTGAAAATTCAAAACAATGTTCTTTATAATGAAAAGTCACTTAAACTAAGCACTCTTTTTGTATAGCAAAGAGCACTTGTCTCCAAACAAACTGGTAATTTGTACAAGTTCTGTGATACTTAGCTTGCAGCTGTGAGGCAAATCACAGTCCTTCTTCTTTCACAAAGTGAAACACACTTTGCTCTGGTTTAGTTTCAAAGCGGGGGAAAAATTAGCACACAAAAAGTCAAAGTCAGTAAAGCAGTCACGAAACACAACGATCAGATAATCCTCCACAATGGGCAAACCCACAGGCTGCTATTTATAGCAGCCTCACTAATTACCACAGCCCCACCCAACCACAGGTGGCCTCATTTTCTTTGATAATAATCTCTCAGTTGTTGTTGCCTATGCATCGCTCTCCGCATGCGTGGCTGTATCATTAACTCTTGTTCCGAATCCAAGGAGGAGCTAGATAATTGATCTCCTTCTGAGCTGTCTGCCACACTCTCCTCCTCCCTGTCACTCATGTCTTCTTGGTCAGAGGAGCCTTCATCAGCAGATTCCACCGGGTGCAAAACAAGCCTGCAGCATGTGGATGTCTCCCCCACATCCACAGTCCTTGGGGCAGGAGCTGGGCCAGAGCTAACCACAACATTGTTCAGGGTAGGGTTGGGTTCTAACATACCTTACTGCCAGGTCACTTCCTCCCATGCCATGTGGGTACCACGTGTACGTGCATGAACAGTGCAGAAAAATTGTTGGGTTTAACTACTCTACTACATGCTTACACTGTCTTGTAAACACATCTCTATGGTCAGGTCGCAATTAACTGGCCAGTGTGTCACCTTTTGATGACCAAAAGGGGCAAATACCCTGCAGGCTATATAAACCTCTTCAGAGTAGATGCTTCCCCCCTTCTCTTCTACCTCTTCTACCTTCTTCTTCTGAACTCCTGTGTTCTCCATTGTCCTCGGCTGAGGACACATGTGTGAGATGAAATCCAAAGCCATCCTCACACATGGGACCATCCAGAAGTTATTAATATGGACTGGAATATAAACTTATCTGCCTGCAATCTATCAATTGCATGAATCAACATAATTGTAAGTAAAGATTGTATTTTTCATCTTTATGAAGGAGTGGTCATTCATTGCTAACAAATGGGATTCTGAACCACGTGTTATTTCTTGCCATGCTAACTCCGCTGCAAATTAAGCCAGCTGAACTTTGCTAATACAAATAATATTAATAATGATCAAAATACCCAACAAAAATAACCCCCCAAAAGCTGATAACAAGATGGCGACGTATACACAATGCCAGAAATTCGGCTTCTGTACATACGCAGAAGGAAAAAATTAAAAAATTCCAAAAAAATGTCCAAAAAGAATTCCAAATTCCAAAAATGCAACATATGAATCAGCACCAATTGAAACAGTTCTGTGTTAACATTGTGATGTCACCAGCGGTTTGCTACCAGTTCGGGTGAACCAGTCCGAACCTAGAAGAACCCACCTCTGATCCAGGGGTCCCCAAACTCGGCAAGTTAAAGACTTGTGGACTTCAGCTCCCAGAATTTTCCAGCCAGCATAGCCAAATTTGAAGACCTCTTCTCTAATCATTGCAAAAAATGCCACAACAAGCTTGAGTTGGGGAGAAACTCTCATGGTGTTTTTTTTGCTGATTTTTCTCTATTTTTCTCTATTTTAAACATTTGAAATTTGGGCAACCTATATTCATTCATTTTCATGTCTAAGGAAGATGACTTTGATTATATAATATTATATGATATTGATATTGAATAATGATAATATTGATATAATAATTATAATATTAATATTGAATAATGATAATAATAATATACGAATATCCAGGTTGGGTTTTCTTGTTTCGTATTTCTAATTTTTTTTCTTTCTCTATTTTTCTTCTTTTTTGCATATGTTAAAGAAATTAAAAATGGATATGGAATAGGATAGGCTATGGATAGGAATATGTGAAATTCTTATAAGAAATTTTTATCAGAATAACCGAATCAATGCGAGAGAAAAAAATGTTTGACAACCCCTCCCCCCACAAGAAATATCAAATTTTCTTCTAGATATTGTTTGTGAAACCACAGAGCAACCACAGAGCAACCGCAGGATCTAGTCACCTGGATTTATTTAATTTTTTTGCTCCCCCCCCCAAAAAAAATTCTTGGAATATTATTTTACAGTACTCAGTCTCTCTATTTTTCTTCAGGCAAAATTATTCTCACTTCTTATAGTCCAGCTTTTACCTTCCAATTCTAAAATGCTATGAAGAACCATATGCATTACTAGATAAATGTTTGCTTTTAAACAAATCAAAGTTCTGAACAATAAACATTTCCCCCTACATAATTTATAGCATTGCTACACAATCAGCACAGAAATCATATATAAAGCTAATCATTCTTTTAAGAATCCTTTAGAGGCTTTGTTTGATACTTATTAGGTCAGTAAACCCATCAGGATAAGAATTTCATATCCAAAATGTAAAGTCTTCTTTCCTGGATGTTATCTTATCATTTTTGCATAAAGTACATCTTTAGAATTTGCAATGAATAGATTCCTCTTTCAATGCATAAGAAAAGGTAGACATTCAGAAAAATTCTTTGCACAACAGGATAATTAATATTGTAAGCTAAACTGAAGCAGAACTGTAGCAATTCCCAACTCAGTGAGTTGGAGGTAATGCTATTTGAAGTATACCCAATGAATTCAATGGGAATTGAGTTACTCATGAATAATTTATCTCAATAATTTCGACAAGGATGCTTTTGACATAATTGAGTCTATCCCAGTATGGATGCCTTTTTTTTTATGCAGAGAACTGAAATCTGATGATCTTGCTAACCAGGTCTATTGAACGAGAACAACAAAAAATATCCAGTTTGTTTCATATTTCCCTACTTTTTATTGAAGTCAAATCATGCACATATATTAAAACCTAAAAACAGGTGGGTTCTACCACTATCAGGAACATAAACTTTTGTATGAGATTAAACCCATATTGGAACATATATCTAAGTTTATATACTTAGAGGATGTGTTGTTTTTAATTACCTGCAATTCTCATGGAACTCATCCCTAGCTAGAGGTTGTAACTGCATATTTACATAAGATCGAAGACAGTATGATTTGTCAAATTTAAGCATGTGGGCTTCAACACCCAGAATTCTGGGTGTTGAAGTCCACATCTAAAAACTGTCAAATTTTAAAGAAATACAGATCTAGACTAATCCCAATCACTTTTGGCTTTCTATGATAAAGGGACAATATAATTAACTGATATCTGATTTATCAAAAAATATTCTTTTTCTTTAAAAAAACATATTTACTATAAGATTCGAAATGTCAAAAGTTTATATGAGTTGAAAAATAACATGTTTTCTGTGCACAATGTCTGGAGAACTCACCACATCATGATACAGCAACAGGAAACAT